>NC_090932.1:1235584444-1235887474 GCF_040938575.1 Ambystoma mexicanum | reverse complement strand
ATGATGTATTGCCCACAACTATTTCTGGATAGGATAAATTGATCCAACTCACTCCTTGTTCACTTTAGTGCGTCCGCTTTCTACACTCACTGTAGCACAGCGTGTGTTGCAGTGCTCTCTTTCTCTGGGGAACATGTTGATCAAATGCATGAATCCCATTTGAAATGCATACTGATATGTTTGAGTGCCACCATGGTTAATTAGATTGCTCAGAGTTTTTAGTACTTGCTGCAGAGGAGTTTCTAGGGGGAGTTGAGGGGGGCTATAGCACTGGGTCTTTTGGTTGTAGTTCTGGATAGAAGCTCAAGGGTTACAACCAAAAAGGCTAGCTAGCCCCCAGTCCCGACAGTCCCAAAACGAGCATAGCCCCAGATCTTTTCCAGACCAAGCAACAGCCCTGCTGCAGAGATCTGTGTTAATTGCATCAAATACCAGGCACATTAATTTGCAATATGCAGACTGGATGCCATCAATACCATCTGAGTCCACGTTGTGTGACTCAAAGTATATGTTTGCAGGGTCTTGTGGTACGTTGTTTGATTCAGATGGCCCCCCTTTACGCCCTTCCCATCATTATTTAGACCATGCCCACAATTTAGCCAACATCCCCTTTTAGAGCACCCCACCTCGATTTTGCATCCCACTTAAAGCACTGGGTAGGACACAAAGCTTGCAGGTTTTGTTTAGTTATTTACCCACCCATTGACTGCCTGTGGCCATGCTAATCCCTATGGCAATTCCCACCCACTTCCTGCCCCTCCCGGCCCAAACCACATCCTCCTGGGATCTCTTTGAGGTAGCTTTATTAAGCCTTACCATCCAACTTTGTGCTCGAAGTGCCTAACCGTGTTCTTTCAAAGCCGTCTTCTGAGAGTTAATGACTTAATTGGAGCTGTAAACAAACTACCAGTGTAATAAAAATGTGTCAACCAGGTCGGCCTTCAGTCAATCGATTTATAAGCACTATGCGTGTCCTTAACTGAAGTCCTGTTAAAAACATGCATTGGCAAAGCCAACCATTTTAGCTTGGGTATAAGTATTAGGAATTTGCCAGGCACTGCTGCTATAGGCCATTGTACTCACACGATTTTGCAGCTGCTGTCATCGATGGCTACTTAATACTAGTACTTGGCAAATACCTTTCGCATGCCTGCACAAAAAGCTAAAACTGTTGGCATTGTCAATGCTTGTTTACTTTTGCAGCAAACTTTGCATTTGCTACGTCAGATTTGTGGGTCACCCATGGTATTTGAGAATTCAATATTGCTGGTGTTCCATAAACTCTAAGGGATCATCAACCAATTAAAATGAACACCATGTAGATGTAATAGATCTGAGGATGTGCCAATCAAATCAGAGGAAAATGCCTTTTAGCCAATCAAACACATCTTTCAGTTATTTTTGTGGTGTATTAGAGGGACTGGCCCCAGGGAACCTCTCCACACATAGTAAATGTAGTAAAATCGTGTGAGCAGAAAATACATATTTGGATTAAATGGGAATGTTGAGGTTTGAGCAGGCTTTCTGGTGTCCCGGTTTTCCATCCATTTAGCAACAGGCTACTTCCATCCCATCCCATCTTTAGTTTTAAACCAATGTAAAGAGGTGGGGAAACCAAAGTATTCATTGGTAGAGCTGAACCAGAGCTGAGCCAGTGGGTGTGGCTTTGCTCTAAGAGCCAAACATGAGTCAGCATGGCAAAAGACCCATACATGGCCTCCTGTCTCCGCAACACAAACCATAGATGGCACCCTGTCTACCCTCTCCCCGAACATAAGATGGACACTTGGCATCCTGCCTCTCCACAACCCAAGATATATGACTGTCACCCTTCCTCCCAACCAATATGAGGAGAAGATTTGCTGTGAGTGTTTGTGTGAGTAGGTCTCTACGTGACTTTGCGTGGGGCAGGTCTCCAAGAGGTCTGTAAAACATAGTCAATAGGGAGGTCGGATTCGAACTCTAAATGTGAGACCTGTGAAGCTACAATCACCTGGCTGCAATGGCGGAGAGAGAGAGAGAGCATAAATAAATGGTCAGGTATTTATGGAGAAACACTATATATAAACCCATATGACAGACTTTTTCTACGGCACACCCAGAAATAATTCACTGCTAGGCGATCCTAATTTTGATAGTAGAGAAGTAAAGTGATTTGCTCAGGATAACATCATGTGTGAAGTGGGGAAGGCAGATTTCAGCGCTGGTTTCCTGGCTTCACTGTTTACGATGTAGACAGCAGAGGAGATTTCATCTTCTCCCAGCCCATCTTCACTTTTAGAGCCAACAAAACATTTTCTGCAAAGTTGTTATTTCAGGGCTATGCTAGTCCCCATGGCTAATAAATCTGGCGGCCAAAGCATCAAGTCACATGATAAAGCAACGTGGCAAAATATGAGAGAAATCCTAATAGAAACACACATTAAAAAGACAAGTTAATATCACTTTGTCAGAACAAATAAAGGACACGAGCTAGACTCACATTCGGGTCCACTGACAATCAGGTTAGTCACAGATCTCAGTAACAGTCACTCAATCTGCTGAGCTACCTCAGTCTCATTTGCCCTATGTTCCTTGCCAATAGTCCTGTGGGTTCCTTCCCTTGCACCTAAACCTCCATGCCCCTTCGCCCCTTACAGTTACCTTCCAGACTTCTTTTCCCCTGTTGCTCCACCACTTGACCATTTACGCGATCCCCCTCCCTTGTCCAGATGGCTCAGTCATTGATCCCTTACCACGCACGCCCTTCAATTGCCCTTGACACCAAGATCAGTCCTTGCCCCTCGTCACCGTCTGCTGCTCTGTCTCGTATGTAAACAGTAGACCACCTGCATTTGCCAGAGAAGGTTCTGCCAGACACAAGGAGCTGTTATTGGGGTCATGTTGGTAATTGTGGCATTGAGGCCTGCACTTGGACAATGCAGAGCTGGAGACGCCAACGGCTCTCAGCGTTCATTGCGCTCTCAAGATGCACCTTCTTGGAAACTCAGCTGTGTACTTCAAATCAGGGAGGCAGATGAGGTCGTAGCGGGTGTCCCCCTTGAAGACGGTGATGGAGAGAGAAAGGCTGACCTATTTTATTAATTTGCGTTTATAAGGAAAGTGTTTCTGAGTGTTTATTTGCGGGATGATATAACTGTGTCCTTGAGCGAAAGTGCAATTATTGATGTGTGTATGTTATTGATTTGTATGTGTGTCTTTTGTTCTGAAAAGTGTGTGCGGGGCAAGACAATGGGCCTCATCACGAGTTGGGCGGTAACGCCGGCGCTAATAGCACTGGCGCTATCCGCCCTACTGCCAAACCCACCGGCACTATTAGCGCCGGATCACGGGTTTGGCGGATTTGGAAATCCCCATTCCCCATTGAGCCCAATCGGGAATGCTCCATTCCCCATTGGGCTCAATGAGGAAATTTCGCGCTCATACTGCCGGCGGATTTCCCGCCGGCGGTATGAGCATGAAATTTCGGCGGATTTCCCCCCAGTTCAGAGCTGGGGAGAAATCCGCCAAAGCTCTGATTTGGCGGACCCTTAAATCCGGCCGTAACAGTGCTACCGCCGGATTTAAGGGTTACCGCCAGACTCATGATGAGGCCCAAATGTCACAGACTCACTTTGAAGCCACTAACAATGTTACGTCTTTTTGTGCATGTTTGCCAGCCGTGCTCCCGAAAGTCAGCACCTTAAGCAATCAAACAGCCCTTAGTATAACTACCATCTAGGACTCTTTTCATAATGAACTCACCAGTGAAACCTAGGAAAAGCTCTAATTAGATACGAAAACAGGGAATGGTGATAGGCTGCTGAGTATCCTAACTGACCATTGGTCTACGGGGAGCAGTGGTGCCAACATTAACATCCCGGGTCACCTACTCTGTCATTCAAATGCGTACAATGCCTGTCAGTGGTATGAAAAGGCTCTTCTCCCTCTCACACACCCACTGTGGAGGGCCACCCAAGCACATTTACTAAATGGCTGAAATCAACACAAGTGCCTCACCCCATCCCCAGGGAAGCCGAGCAGGACTTGCAGCACTCTGTTCCATCCAAGCAGACACAAATGTGAAGGACTCTCTCTTTTTAAAATGTTTTTTTTTTATATATTGAAACTGTAGCCCTGCGAGCAACAGCTCCGACAGCCTGTGGCCCAATCAGCGGTTTTCCCCCAATCCTTCCCTGCCCCTGCACAGTATGGGTGGCAGTCTTCAGGCTATCATTTTTCTTTCTTTGGTCAGAACAGATTTCAGTTAAGCTGCAGATTTATGTTCTGCAGGGGGCAGGTGGCGCGGGGGGCGGGGGAGGGGGTGTGTATTTACCCCTGGGCATTTAGATTTAGTTTGTTGGTTGTTCCTGATGTGCCAGTTTATATTGTTGTACAAGAGTTCCACAACGTTGTACTTCCTTTTAGTTCACATCCAAAGACAAGCCCTACTCACTGTTGTAATTGTTATTGGTTATTTATAATGAGCTTAATACCCAGAGGTTTCTAAGCGCGGACCCGGGGATCGAACCTGTGTTGCTCCACGTTGTCTTGCTTCCAAGATGAGTGTGTTGCCCCTGAGCTATCCTCCCTACGTATTTTGCTTATGTACTGTCTGTATCTCTACTGTAACAACTCTGTGATACCTCCGGGTCTGGGCCTTTCATAAATGTAATAAATAAATAAAGTAGTGTACAGGACAGTGACCGCTGTTTATCAAAAAACTAAGTTCAAGAGGAGCTTGGGAAAGACCTATATATTCGGGTAGCTCACTGATATCATAAAATCTTCCCCCTTCTTCCTCTGTACAAGCTCTGGGACAAGGTGCTAGAGGTACTGATAATGACCCCAAAGTGGCCCAGGACTCTTTCTGGTTATGTGAATAATAAATGCATAAACCTCTGAGCCAGCAAAACATGGAAACAGAGGCAAATATTAATGTCAAAAGGATAGACGGATCAAAATATTTGCCAGTTGCTTTTTTATATCAAGTACTTTGGTTTATTACCAGAAATAAATACTTTTACTATTTTCCACCTTAAATTCCAATATTTAAACAATTCATCACCTTCATATTGAATTGCTTTCCTTTATACACTATAAGAGCAGTAGAAACACAAGAAAAAATAGACAAAGAAGAATTTAAAAGTCCAATACATTAATCTCTCACGTGATCTAACATATATCCTGACACTTTTAAAATGAATCTTAATCTCATTAAAAACGTCCTCTAAAAAGTTAATTGATGCAAAGACAAAAGATACATTTTTTCCGGTTAGAACTATCCACCATTCGTCGGTGAACAAACTCCTACCTTTATTTACAATTCTTTCTTTAGCCTATTGTCTTGGGAATCAAATTTTATTCATGGATTTTAGGAAAAACACACTAGCTGCATGACTGTGAACTTCTACCCTTCTAGAGCAACCTACTCGAAATGCACCCCGGAGGCAGCACGCACCCATCGTTTTGCTGCGCACTAGCCTCAATTTACGAGAAGTAGCAGCTACAACAAGCCTATCAAGTAAAAGGAAGGCGTGTGCTTTAACTGTGAAAACGGACAACAGTTCCAGAACCCTGAACATGGTTGTAATAAGTATTGGAGCTTGTGAACAACACAAGTATGGAGCTCAGTTCCTGTAAGTTCCCGCTTACTTTGATCTCTGCATATGACATAACGTGCATAGAGAAACAGTGAGGAAACAAGAGATACAGTGAAAGTAAGGGAGACCTGCGCTGAAAGTATGCGACACTCGAGAGACATGTAGGAGTGAACCTGTCTGCAAGATATTTAGAGTAAAGTTGTGATACAAGAGGAGTAACACACTGTTTGAGAGAGCTAGAGACATGCAGTGAAAGACACAGAGGTTTCCAAAAACAAGGCAGAGAAATTATAAAACAATGGCCGTTAAAGAAAGAGAAAAAAACAACAGGGGAAAAATGAACACAGGAAGAGAGGAAAGGGCTGGACAATCAATACAAACATATGCGGAATGTGTGAGACAATGAGAGAGAAAAACAGGTTTACATCCGAGTCAGTGAAATGGAGAACGCCTACATACATGTGCATTGGGTGACGTCACGCAGGCTGCAGGGCCAGTGAGGGAAACCAGACACGGATATTCTTTGGAAGGCATTAGGCCGCATTTATTATTATATCTCTTATGTCATCAACAAATGCGACGGACCATGACATCATCAATTAAGTCATTGTTATGTCATCATTACATCATCACTGACATCATCATTATGCACTTGAGCGTGGAGAGGGGTGGCAATGGCCATCACCCCCACACTCTGGGATGGGCCTGAGGGAAATATGTGATCCCCTAAACCGACCAAACCCTCTCCCCCGTGCACGGACCGGCGAGGACCATTCTATGAGCCCATCAGACCCGGGCACGACAAAAGAGGGGAGATCACCTTGAGCTAACTCTCCATATACCCACCCTGGACCCCCCTGACTCCCTACTTTCAGCACTGACGCATGCCAGTGACTTTACCAAGCTGCAGAGGTGGTCCCCTCATCAAACTGACGCCCCTCCCCCTTGGCTCGCCTTCACGCCTCCCAATCGGCTGCCCTGGCTAAATGCCACAGCTGCTATGGCAAAGGGCGTAGAGCAAGACAGACCTCTTGAATCAGCTGTGTGGAGACACGTGGGCAAAGGTCACAGAGAGAGTCATTAGCAGAGGCAAGTACCATTGCATGGTAAGGGTGCATGATTTCCGTTTGCGTGTTACTGATGCTGCCATGGAAATGGCCCTGATAAAATGCACCCCGCTGAAACAGGAACTGCCTCCTGCCCAGACATTTTTACTTGCTGGTGTATTCTAGATAGCGAACCAGTCCCCAACAAGGTGCCAGAGCACTCAGAATGACACGCATGCCCAAACCATGAGACAAAGGCACATCAGCAGGCGGGTAGGCTGACTAGCTCAGGTGGGCGGAGCCTGAAGAATATTGACCTATTAAATAGATGAGCAAAAATGGCGTGGCCGCTACGTGGAGTATGTGGCAAAAGAGGAGTGGGCTGGGTGCCCCCACAGGAGATGCCCACATACAACACAGGCTCAGATCAAAGTTTACAATCCTCTCTGTGAGTAAGAACACGTTTCTCTTGTGCTGAGGTCTGCAAGGCTACCCAGGCAGTGGTCTAAGTGTACAAAAACAAGTAATGCTGCCCCCCAAACCCACAAACCCCCTCCCACGTGCAATCCAACCCCCCAAACAAACACACCTGCTGTTTAAGGGAATGTTCAGTGCAGTCTATTGTGGTGCAAGTTTCAACTTCTTCCTACACTTTTATTTTAAAACGAAACCATTCCAAAAGTAGTGGAGCACCGCTCCCGCCCCCTCCGACCACCGTTCGCAGGTGTGCATTTATGTGCTCATGTTGCCCCAGGCGAGGCATCCACTTCTTGGAGTATGCCAATACTCTGTCTACCTGGTGCCATAATTCTGGGAGAGGATGAGGAGCAAACAACCCCTGAATAGAAGTATATGATTAAAGGCATGTAATCATCCGTGCTGTGTCAGGACGCAAACACTATCATTAAATGACAGGATGATAATTAAGGCCTGCAGCATCGCAATGGTGTGCAGGGAATGCTTTTTCACACTGCACAAAACTGGAGCGCACGGACGTTCTCATGCCTGAGCCGACCGCTCGCAGGTGAAGTTTCTGTGCAAGTCAGTCCTTCTTTTTTCCCAGTTGCATGCTGGAACTTGTAGTTTTGTTATACCCATTGTTTTGCCAAGGTTTGTTTTTAACAGGGCTCCAGTGAAGGGAACCCATGATGCTTATAAATGGAGTGACTGAAGGCAGAACTGGTTAAGACATTTTTATTACACCAGTGGCAGGTTTTCCAATTCAGTCATTAACTCTCATGAAACTGCTTTGAAAAAATACTGATGGCCACTTCCACTTCGATGCTTGATGTTAAACCCTGATTAAAGTGAGTTCAAAGAGTTTCAATGAGGAGGTGTTTTGGCCTGGGAGGGGCAGGAACTGGGTGAGAATGGCCATAGGGATTAGCATGGCCATGTGCAGTCAATGGGTGAGCTTTATGTCCCTCCTCATATGTCACCCCTCCCCGCCCCCATCTGCACTCTAATGCAATAGTTGTGGCTTATAGGTGTTGCTGTTGCAAGTGACACCTAATAGCCCAAACTAAAAAGGGGCTTTTGGGTGCCATAGTAAAGGACAGCACAGTTAAACCGGAACAAAAGAAAAAGAGCAACAATGTAAACAAATAAAAGTACTCACATTTAGGAACAGTGCATCTTGAAAGGGGCAGGAGAGTGGATATGAAAAGTGCACATTGACACCTATCTCTTTCTGTATGTTGAACTCCCGCTCCCAGAAAAGCGTCGGTCAGATTGTCACAATACCAGCGATTTACACTTGCCATATTTAGTTTTCATATGTGGCAGATACCATCGTTGAGCCAGCCCTAAGCAAAGGGTGTAAAGCAAGTAACTTAAAATAAAGGGCAGCAAACCAGAGAAGGAGAAGAGCATGTGACTGTAGAACCTGGCAATGTGATGAGCGCCCGCTGAAATCAGTCTCACTCTCTCCCTGCACTGTTACCCTCCCTCGCCGCCACAACCCCGGCAGCAGAGGCGGGTACAGTAGGGGATGGATGGGGGCAATAGGCAAAGGATCCGTAGCCCGGTGCCTTTTCCATACCTCTCAACTCACACGCTTTAGGCGGATGTCACCCACCTTGGAATTCATTCATTCACCCGTCGAGTCCCCTCCCCGTCCATTCATTTCAGTGGGCTCTCACCCACCCCAAAATAAACTTCTCCTTTTTCACCCGCCCTGGGTAAATAAAAGAGTTGGAGATATGGTTTTCAGATCTTGCTCAGAACTGGTTTTACTTTTTGATTTTAAAATTCAAAAACAGAAAGCAGGGCCAGTCGGATTGGGACGCATACAATCAGGGGGTGGGAGCCAGCCCCGCTTTCAGAAGCGCCCTCCTGTTGAGGGAGGTTGGCATGTGTGTTTGCTGATGGAGCGTCCACTGGTGGTTGAAGGTTTCTCAATGGGATGAGCCCAGGATGAGGACTTGTGCCGGGTCGGGAGGCGACCTTCCATGTGGGGGTGATGGACTAAGTGGTGGGGGGTGCAGGGGAGGGCAGTGTGAAAAGGTGGGTTTTTTAATACTGACAGTCAAAATACTAAAATGCCACTGCAATTAGTTCTTTTTTTACTGGGTTATGGTATGATATGTTTGGTTATTTATAACTCGCTTAATACCCAGAGGTTTCTAAGCACGGACCCAGAGAGCAAACCTGTGTTGCTCCATATCGTCTTGCTTCCAAGGCGAGCACGTTGCCCCTGAGCTATCCTCCTGAGGCGCATGCACTCGTTAAATGCATGTACCACTTTCACCGTCCCTGCCCTAACCAGCTATACCCCAGTCCGTATGCGCCCCTGTATGAGGAGTGGCGTGGGTAAACGGGAAGGGCACAGAGGAATTCCAATGTTGGCACAACAACCCAGAACTAGAATTTGTATTCTCTGCTGGTTGATTTGCTGCCAGTTTGTAGCTTTCTCTATAGAGGGAATCCTGTAGTGAGGTTGTACCCACGACCAAGGCAGGGAGGGCTAATGACTTGTCAGTCAAGAAATAAATTAAACAAAGTATAATGGCCTCTTTGGAAGAAGTTAGAAGACAGTATAGTAGTCAAATTCATCCAACAATGTGTATAGATCTTTCATATAAGGCTCTTATCAGAATCTTATAAGATCTTACATTAATCCTTCTTCAAATGTATACAATTTCATAAGAATTCAATACATAGTTCTAAACTTCTTCCTGTTATTGTTTCGAAGATCCCAGTAGTTACTTTCAAGTTCCCATAAGCTACTTATAAGAATCTTATAAGGCAGAGGGAGGCAATCGGACATGCTGGACAGGACTTGCAGGCGTATCTATCACTCATCATGCAGGGTCACCTTAAGGAACCTTAGGTATCCAGGAGAGGCAAAGTGACCATGCCCACTTGTCGTGATCACTACCAGAATCTTCCTATGCTGCCCTGGCAACCATCAAACTAAGCAAGGAAGCTTCCTCGAAGCACCCTGACCCCATACCTGCCTACATTTGCAAAAGAAAAATCAAGAAGAGGATGTCATTGGACTTCCTGCCCCCTTTTTCCCGAAACTCTGCCTATCCGCGCCACCCACATTTTTTTTAAACAAACGTTAACGTCAAATGATGCCAATCAGAGTGAGATGTACACTCATCTGCCCATCCCTTGATGTGATCTGCAACTATCAGTCTGTCTGCAGCCAATCACGGTGTGGGCAGAAAATCCCAGAGACTCCATGCTCTTCCGCAGGGACCCGGAGAAGAGGGTAAAAACCCAGAGTCTCTGGGATGAACACAGAGACTAGGCAGGTATACCTATACCTGACTCCCTTCTTCATTAGTGGAATCAGAACAATAAACAAGTGCCATTTTATGGGCAAAGTTAACGGTCCAAGATGAGGGTACATGTGTTCTAGCATAGGCACTGGGCATATTTAATTTCATTGGTTGTTTATAACACGCCTAATACCATACCTGAGTTCGGTTTCTAAGCGCGGATCTGGGATTTGAACCTCTGTTGCTCTGCGTGTTCTTGCTTCCAAGACCAGTGTGTTGGCCCCGTGCTATCCTCTATTCGAATGCTAGCAGTCACTAGGAAGGTGTGCAGCTACAACATAGATGCAGGACACAGATCATTTGCTATATGAGAAAGCTACACATGCCCCTGCATTATAACAGACCTCATATCAGCAGCCTCACAGAATGCACAAGTGCTCAATTTCTGAATTTCACATCCTAGGTGCAGTGTTATCGAAAGGGTTGCGTAATTGTATCCATGGTAGTCTGCTTGAAATAAGGACTCATCATAAAAGAGAAAACTAAGTGCGGGTTTTGTAATAGTAATAGACACCCATTTAGTCTATCCTTGTCTGCCTTTGTGATGGGAGAGATGTACCCTAGCTTTGTTCACCGGAGGGCGAAGGTTAAGCAGCTTTAGGGGAAATGGAGAGGCAAGGCATGGGAGGTGTTAGGGGATTGGAAGTGGGAAATGGGACAAGAGGCGTGAGAGGTGCAGAGACCAAAAATGAAGCGGGATAGGGAGAAAAAAGCAAGGGGCAGGTGATAGTGAATGTGAAAGAGGGAAAAGGACAACACATGGAGAGAGGGAAGGTGATAGAGTGGAGAGGACAATATAAGGCAAGAGAGAGAATGCGGGGAGTGGAGAGCGAGGGTTGTCCATGAACAGATCAAATAGAAAATACTGAGGCAGAAAATGCCGAATTGTTTTCATTTGAATTTTCCACTTGAAATTCAGGGGGACATCCCTGCAACTCCCCCCAACATTCCTCCTACCCTAATATATCCTCTTACCCCACTCTCCATCTATTAATTTGCTAAAAGGTCAAAGCAGTCGAATACAAAATTCGGCATTTCTGCCACGGTTTTTTTTCATTCTAACTTTTCTGTGGATACCGAGAGGGAGCAGGAAAGCTCCAGGAGAAAGCAAGGAGGTAAGAGTGGAGAGCATAATGTATGGGAAGAGAAGGGTGAATCTGAGAGGGGTAGGGCAAGTCAAAGAGAGTGAAGGGGACAAGGGTACGACATGGGGAGAAAGGGACGAAGGTGGTTGGGAAAGAAAAGAGTGTGCCGAGGGAAAAGAAGGCAAGGTATGGAATATGAGTGATAAATGGAGTTGGGCAAGATGAGTGAGTGCGTCAAGAGGAAAGGGTGGAAGGCATGGAGAACATGGGCGGAAAAGAGCTGGGCAATAAGAAGGACTGTGTCAAGGGGTAGAGGGAAAGGCGTGGGTAACCTAAGTGAGAAAAGGAGTTAGGCAAGAAGAGTGGGTGTTTCCAGGGGAAAGAGGGCAAGGCATGAGAACATGAGTGAGACGGGGAGTTGGGCAAGAAGAGTGAGTGTGTCAACGGGAAGAAGGGAAAGGCGTGCGTAACCTAAGTGAGAAAAGGAGTTGGGCAAGAAGAGTGGGTGTTTCCAGGGGAAAGAGGGCAAGGCATGAGAACTTGAGTGAGACGGGGAGTTGGGCAAGAAGAGTGAGTGTGTCAACGGGAAGAGGGGAAAGGCGTGGGGAACCTAAGTGAGAAAAGGAGTTGGGCAAGAAGAGTGGGTGTTTCAGGGGGAAGGAGGACAAGGCAAGGCATGGGGAACATGGGTGACAAAGGGAATTTGGGCAATGAGAGAGAATTTGAAAGATGAAAGTGGACATGGATAGCAAAGGTGAAAAGGGAGGCAAATGAAGGTCATAGGACAAGAAAAGACAAAGTGGGAGAGTGGGGTAAGCAGAGTAAATGTGACAGGATAAGACAATAAAAGAAAGAAGGCGTGAAGAGGCAATAGAGCAACCATCAAGAATGTCAACAACATATGGAGTGAGGATTTAGGCACGATCTCCGGGGGAGAACTTCTGTCTCCACAGCATCTGTTGGGCACCAAGCTTTCCATAGCACCATCTGAGGGACCACCCGATAACTAAGCAACTTGGGAAAGTTACCAATGTTTCAGAAGATGAGTGCTCCAGGACAAGAAGGCCTTCAGCATTGAACTCAACATTAACGCTCTTGCACGTGCACTGGTGCACAACAAACTACACCAGATGATACACCTGCGCTAAACTCTGAATCAGTGCAGCATCCCTGCCCCACCCCTGAGAGAGCACATAACTAGTGTGCAACGGCCATCTTGAAAAGTCACAGCCTACATATAGGAAGCCACTGCTTAGGCAAGGTTTCAGGTGTGGTATCACAGTCGCGAAACAGATCCCATTCGGGAATCCTGGGGGGCCCAGGCGCTTCACAGGCTGGAGATGTAGACCACTAATGTAGGGTGACCAGACGGCCTGGTTTTGCAGGGACTGTCCCAGAATTGGGTGCTCTGTCCCCTTTTCTCCAGCATTGGATCTTTCATGGATTCACATGCTTAGAATATTCCCCGTCGTCAGAAACAAGTCCATTCAGGGGTAATCCAAAAGTCAATCCGTTGAAAGCATAGCTGTGGTATGTATAGTGCGGAGAACAGCGTGCAGTACCCAGTGAGTAATCCAGATGAAAAAACAGGAATCAGGCCAACGTCTGTAATGTGAGAAACCAGAAGGTGTCTCACTGACTAGCCCCGAGAATCTGTCATCCAGGTGGCCAGGACACAGCCATCACTTTTGGATCCAGTTTCTGGGGGTAGACCAGTGCGGATGGATCACCTAGCGAGACGCGGTATCCTCCCCGTATAACACCTTTCCTCCATCCTACCAGGTAGGATACCTGGAAACTATAATTCTCCCCTCCACCCCCTCTCCCTATACAAACACTTTCACAAAGACTGCCCGCTCTGGGAGAAAACAGACTCATACCCGAGCATTGTACCTGACATGTCCCACTACTATGGTCAGGCAAAGTTAGGCAATTACTTAAGAACTCACACCTGACTTCCATTAAGCTATCTCACACTGATAACAGGTGGAGCATGAGAGCACACTCTGAGCAAAGCAAAGCAAAGCACACAAAGGAACAGTATTTTCCATACGGAAGCTGAATGAGGGGAGAAAGGCGGCAAACCGACAAGGGAAAGAAAGGAGGGAGATACCCGTGACCTTTCTGGCGAGAAACCGTTAACTTTCCAGAAAACTTCAGATTAAAAAAGTGTAAGACCAGTAAACCAGACTGAAGAATCCGGCATTGTGTGTTGGAGATACCCGGGGCCCTCCTGCATGACTAGTCGAGTCAGGGATGAGCAGCAGCTGCTGTGGTACCGTCCTTGGCTCCAGGATCAAAGCAGCGCCAGAGAGATCAACACAGCCGGTGAGTTGGGGAGACCGGTGCAAGACCGGTCTGTGTTGAAGTCAAGGTTGCAAGCAGCAACATTGTATGAAGAGTGAAAGATGAGCGTGTGATGAGAGATGCGAGTAAAGCTCAATTGCTGATGGATGTTTGAACTTTGTTATTTTGTCTTGTACCTTCTCTGATTCATATTAGAGTGGTCTGGCATCGCAAGTGTGCTCAATCCAAGGCCTCTGTGAGATGTACCCAGCCAAGAAGTGGCAGAAACAAAAGCAATAAAGTGAAACTTATGAATGTACTGAATCAAAGGGGTCATGCTATGGTTTAAGAAAAATCCATCGCACAGTCAAAAGTCTTCAAATTTTGATAACAAAAAGAAAGCAAAGAAGGTGAGATTATAAGGTCTGAGCCCGATCGAGGGAGACCCGTGGTCCGAGCCTGATCAAGGAGACCAATTGTGAACTTGTGTTGAAGGGGTCCGAGCCCCATCGAGGGAGACCCGTGGTGAACAGTAAAAACCTGAGAACTTGTGAATGTGAAAATCCTGATGAGGAAGGAACTTTGGTACCTGTTTGTTACGTCAGGCACTCTGCAATAAGAGACTTTTATTTAGAAAGAGACTTTGGTGCAGAAGGCCTAGATACCTATGTTTGAAATGCATCTTGTGGCAGAGAAGCCAGAGTGTGTGCGAAGCTCGAGTGTGCCACCTTGTCCTATGCTGAAAACGTGGGGAAGGGAAGCCAACTGCTGAACTATACTGACATATTGTTTCTTGAACACTTTTGTTTTGCATACATCGTTTCCGCACACCATTTGTATTTAGAAGTAAGGATTGGCAATAGGTTTATTAGTATAGGCCCTTTAATTTTGACAGAGACTCCACTAGGACTGTGTTATTATTATTTGATGTTCGTAGCTTGCTTCCATCCTTAGATTTATGGTTAGATAGGTGTTCAACCAACCCATTGAAGTTCAATAAACGCCCTTGAACTGTGATCACTTGTGTCTGTCTTCACTGTTTGACACCAGGCCTGCCTTACAGTAACCAGAGAAAACCAAGGGAACCAAGTAACAACAATGGCTCTCTTGCCCCTGCATTTGCTGATTTCTACAACCACTCTTTTGCTACTGTCTCAAGCACTCCGTTGTGCGCCCCCTCTTGAAAAATCCTTCATTGGACTCTACCTGTCCAGCCAACTACTGCCCTATTTCTATCACCCCAATCCTTGGGAAACTACTGATGAAGCTGGCCTTCCCCAACTTACCTCACACACAGAACTTGTTGGCGGTCTCCACGACCATCAATCTGGATTCTGAGCATCCAGAGATAACGAAACAGGTCTTCTAAACACCTGTGAAGAACTGCTTGCTTCTCCTCACTCTAACTCTCCAGTTGCCCTCAATCTACTTGATCTCTCCTCTGCTTTTGACATCGTCGATCACTCCATCCTCATAAAACGGATCCATCATACCCTGGGGATCTCAGAGCGGGCCCTGGACTGGCTGATCTACTTCCTAACTGACCGTTCATCCCAGGTTATTCTGGGCACCTTCTCCTCATCTACCTCTTTCTCCACTGGTGGTGTCCCCCAGGGCTCCAACGTTTCCCCTGGCTCTTTAACACTTACCTTGCTCAGCTGGCACTCCTCATTTCCTCCTTCTCCCCCAACTTCCAGTGTCAAGCAGATGACAGACAACTCTTTTTCAAACTTCCTACTGACCCTCTTGCATCTTATATCATCCCGGACTGCCTATCTGCCATCCAGTCCTGGTACACTTCCAACGATCTCTGCCTCAATGCCAGCAAGACTGAGCTCCTTTCTATTGGGACCCCTGCTCCCTCCTTCTTTCCCTTACTCTGGCCATCCTCTATGGGCTCACCCCCTTCTCCTTCATCTGAAGCCAGAAACCTTGGAGTTATCTTTGACTCCTCGCTTTCCTTCTACCCTCACATTCAGGACATTGCCAAGAAGTCCAACTTTCAACTCTTCCTTCTCAAAGGAATTCTACCCTTCCTCACGATCCCCCAAAAGCTCAATTTTAGCAGAGCTCTGGTTCTCTCTAGGCTATACTACTGTAATAGCCTCCTCTTGAATTTACCCTCTTCCTCTCTACGACCCCTCCAGCTAATCCTGAATAGGGCAGCAAGACTTATCCTTGGCCTCCAGCCCAGGGACCACATCTGTCCTGCCCTAAAAACTCTTCACTGGCTCCGGGTTGCTGCAAGGATCAAGTTGCAATCCATCTGCATCATCCATAAGGCTGTCTGGGACCGGGGACCATGCTATCTCCAACTTGGTCTTACTAAATACTCTACCACTAGACCTCTACGTTCTTCTGGTACCAACTCTTTGTGTGTCAAGCATTTCACTAAACAGAGGGCCGAAGGTTGATCTCTTTCCTCAGCTGGCTTGCTCTTTTGGAACAGCCTCCCCCTTCCTCTTCGTCTTGAGCCGGACCTCCTCAAATTCTGGATCAAATTCTGGAAGCTCCTCAAGACTTTCCTTTTCACCTCCTCCTTTCCTTCTTCCCTCCTCTGCTAATCTCACAGTCGTTGTGATTGGTGTATCTTTCTGGGCGCTGGCCTCCCACACCCAAACACCTTCAGTCTCTGCCTACACGCAGCACTTTCCTTGGCACTTACTGACCTTACCCATTTATATTTTTTTTACAGATGGAAGTTCCCAAACACTTCCTACACTGGTGCACTTATACCTGCTGCTCACTCAAGAGCATGGGCACTCCAGCAATTACCCCCTTCTCCACTTTCCCTCTGCTCTCTCTGTACTGTGCTCTGAATGCACACAAGGCCTAGTAGGTTTGTCTTTATCCTCTAGTGTATTCATTGTTTTCTATCCCATGTTCCCACGCTGCTGCCCTGTGGGTGCTTTGAAACACAATTTACATGTTGTATAAGTGCCTACCAAATGCACAATAAAATAAAATAAATAAATAATGAAGAGTTGCTGTACGAGCTAACAGAACTTCAATAAGAAGCACTACGAACGCTGCACAACTATTTCTTTAACTTCCTCAGAATTGTTGCCATGGTGACACACGCTGTGATGAGACGGCAACGCATGAGACGCACAGAAAGTTGCGCAAGCACTCTGCGTTTCAGTTTCCATGGCAACTTCCAAAAACGGCGGAGGCTGTGTCGCCAAAGCCGCATTGCCTTCATTTACAACGGGAATGCCTTCCTGTTCCTGACATCAAGATTATTTTTCCACTGGAAGATGCAGTGGTCCCGGGTTTTGGAAGTAGGTCTTCATAGCTGGCAGGCAGGAATGCACAATCTCAAACAGAAGAAATGTTGCATTTTACTAAATAAGAAAGTGGTAGTTTGTGATGAATTAATTATCGGTGTTTATTCCACCAGTTACACTTAAACATCCTTTTCCTCCAACCGCTACTGAAATGTAGTGTCTGAACAGCCACTGTCGAAAGTTAGTCCTACTTTTATGTTAGATGCCCGGTACCATTTTTCTTACTTTTTAAATCTGTTCACGGGACCACTGATCCTGAGAAAGCACCCATGAGGTACTCTATAGCAGTTAGTACTAGTGTTTCAGATGTGAGGTGGGAGTGGACTGATTTGCAGAATTCTCTGCACCGCCCCTCTGATGGTCCAGACCTGCTAAAAAGGACGGAGACTGCAGCGGTCTATATGGTTCTGAAGCATTAGGTCGAGTATTTCATTACGTTTGTTGTGCCACGGTGCAAGGCAAGGAAAGCGACTCGATGAGATGAAATCGTCAGAGTAGCGCCTAGAGGCATCACGCGCTGGTTGCATGGGTTGACCTTTTCATTTTGTGAATGTTCTCGGCTTCTTCAATGTGACTTCACCAGCAACACTGTGGACATTACGGAACTGTCATGCGTCGGCGTCGCCCGTAAGAATGCAATGCTAAAGGTTGCTTTGGGGATTTCCCAGGCTGCATCACTCATTGTTGGCGGTCTCCGGATGCCGCCGTCCGTGAGCCCCCCACCCCCTGTGACACAGAGACACGGAGACAGCGGTGTTGCAAGTGTGGGCTCCCCGGTGACTGTGTCGTCACGGGGAACGCCCCGTTTATTTAACTGCGCACGCGACGGAGTGAACGTCACCCCGTCGAGTGCGTGCCCTTAAAGGGCCAACGCCACACTCCTCCTTTTCCATAACAACAAATTGGAAACAGGAGGGACTAACTATCACACATTTATAAAGCACACAACTCTGTCAACTCCAAAAACCCCCATTTATTCACAGCCACCCTGGATCCCCCGCGGGTACCTGTCACGGCCTGACCATTACCCCCGGTCAGCCTCCCCAGCTTAGTCCGTCACATAGTCTGTGAGACGGGCAGGTTTCCCACGCCCTGTTCTCAGGGGGTACCTCCTGCCAACGTCCCTGGCCGGTGTCTCTTGACCTGGTCTGCCTTGAGCCGGAGAGTCCACGGCGGGGCTTTCACCCCCACCTTCATCCAAGGCACCCTCACCCTCTCGGTTGTCCGGGCTGTCCACTCTCGGGTCGCCGATCCTCCTGAAGAATGAAGCATTCCTTGTTACAGACGACGTCCCGTCAGAGGCTGTCACCATAGAGCCCTTGACAGCCACGACATCTAGAGGAGCGGGTTCATACGTGAGGGACAACTTTCCTTGTGGGTGGCGATTTCTCACCAAAACCTCATCTCCCGGCGCGATGTGCGGGAGTCTCAGGCCCCTCCGGATGTTTTCCATCTGCGTCCTGATTCGTCTGTCCTCTTCGACCTGTTCATTGTCAATGACGGCAGGGTCCCTGTCCCCCACCTCCGGTATGACGTCTCTCGGGCATCTCTGGAAGAGAGCCTCCGCCGGGGCCACCCCCGTTGAGGAGTGAGGTGTGGTCCGATATCCCCGCAGGAAGACGTACAGGGCCCTCTGCAAGCACTCGCCCTTTCCATGGGCGATCCTGAACACTTTGTTCAGGGTGCGCATCATGCGCTCCGCCTCCCCGTTGGCCCGGTGCCACAGTGGGATTACCCGCCGGTGTTGAATGCGATACTCCCTCATGAGCTCGGCAAAACTCTCGCCTTGGAATGGTGCCCCGTTGTCGGAGCACAGCACAGAGGGCAGGCCATGGGTGGCGAAAATCTTATCCAGCGCCACCACCACGTTCTCAAATGCGACGGACTCTATGAACTCGACCTCCGGGTATCGAGACCACTCGTCCACCACAACTAGGAAGTGAGTGCCTCTCGACGTGGACCCGGAGTCTGCGTGCACCACTTCCCAGGGTCTGGTCCCTTTGGGCATTGCTTCAATGGATGGTTCCCGCTGGGCCGGTGCCGCAGCCTGGCACCATACGCACGACACCACAAATGCTTCCACCTTCCGCTCGAGTTCCGGGAACCACACCTTCTGGCGGAGGCGAGCTTTGGTTTTGGGCACCCCTTGATGACCCTGGTGCGCCAAGGTGATGACCTGTGCAATTTTGACCTGGGGCACCACGATCCTCTCACCCCTCAGTAGCAGCCCCGACTCCGAGAATGTCAGTTCTTCTCCCACTCTCCATAACTGCTTGAGGGCCACTCTGGCTTCACATGTCCTTCATTCCACGGCCTCCAGTACCGTCTTCCAGGTACCCCTCTGCATGGCTTCCCTCAGGATGGCGAAACATTCGTCGCCTTTTGATGCAACCTCGAGCTCTTCCACCTGCATGGAGTTTGGGGTGGCCGTCTCCACAACCAGGCGGACATGTTCGTCGGCCTCCTCCGCTGATGCAGACTCCTGCGAGTCCCCTCTTGGGTGTCGAGAGAGGTAGTCTGCCGCGTTGTTAGCCCCTGGACGATAGGTCAACGACACTCCATACTCGAGCAGGGCGAGCATCCAGCGCTCTATTCTCACTGGTGGACGGGATGATGAGCCCGCCATGATCGGCAACAACGGCTTGTGGTCCGTGACCACAGTCACGGGGCGCCCCAGAATGTAGAGGCGAAAGTGTCTGCAACCCCACAGTACCGCCAGGGCTTCCCTCTCAATCTGGGAGTACCTTTGCTCGGTGTCGGAGAGCGCCTTACTGGCATATGCTATGGGTCGAATCTCCTGGTCATTCCCCACTTGTGTAAGTACTGCCCCCAGTCCATATGGGCTGGCGTCCACAACGATCTCTGTCTGCAGACTCGGATCGAAGAACGCCATGGTGTCGTCCGCCGCCAAGGCACCTCTGATGTCATCGAATGCCGCCTGCTCAAAGGGGCCCCACTGCCAGGTGGTGTCCTTCTTTGTGAGCGATCTCAACGGCTCTGAACGGGACGCCAGATTCCTGATGAAACGGCCACAGTAAGTAACCATCCCCAAGAAGCTCCTCACCTCCGCAACATTCTCTGGCGGACGCGCCTCCTTTATGTCCCTCACTTTGCGGGGGTCCGGCGACAACCTATCCGCCTTGAACACGAACCCAAAGAATTCGATCGTTGTTTTCAGAAATTCACACTTGTCCTTGTGCAGGGTGAGTCCCAGCGAGCGCAGGCGTTCAAAGGTCTTGGCCAGGCGTGCCAGATGCTCCGTCTCCGACCTGGCATACACCAAAATGTTGTCACTAATATTAAGGACTCCATCCAAATCCGCTAGTGCCCCTCTTATGATGTTTTGGAAGACCTCTGCCGCGGAAGACACCCCAAAACTCAACCTCTTGTATCGGTAAAGACCTCGATGAGTGGTAAAGGTTGTGATATAGCGGGACTCGGGGTGCAGGACCACCTGATGATAGCCTGCTCTCAGGTCCAGTTTGGAAAAGAACCTCGCCCCTTGCAGTTCTGCTATGATGTCATCGATGGTAGGGGTCAAGTGTCGCTCCCTCTTTATGACCTTATTGGGGAGTCGCATGTCCACACAGATCCTCACCGCATCCGGCTGTTTGGGCTTGCGCGCGATGGCAATGGGAGACACCCACGGGGTGGGGCCCTCAACTTTTTCAATAATGTCCAGCCCCACCAGATTGTCCAGTTCTCGATCCACCAGATCCCTGGAATGAAACGGAACTCGCCGGTGCTTCAGCGCCACTGGTTGGATTGACTCATCGATGTGGAGCCGGACCGGCTCACCCACCAGCTGTCCGATGCCTTCAAACAGGGAGCTGTGTTTGGCCAGGAGTACCTGAATGTCGTCTAAGTACACTGAATATGCAAATGTGACAATTCCCAGCACCTCAGCCGCAGCACAGCAAAGCAAGGTGTTGTCGCTCACCGGGGTGACATAGAATCTGGCCCGGATGTGTGAGTTCCCATATTGAACATCAGCCATGAATACGCCGTCCAGAGGGAGGGGCTGATCGCCGCCGAAGGCGAATATGCGTGCTCTCGGTGCGGTCAGCGTGGGCGGGGCCTGCATGGTATCATAGTGCTTTCTGGCCATCACATTCACGGACGCACCGGTTTCCACTAGCATTGGTACAGAGTCACCATTGACGAGCACGTTGCACCTGGGCTGTCTCTTGGAGCGGGATTTCAGCATGCTAACACTGGACAAGAAGAAAACGTTTTCCTCGTCCTCTTCCTCCTCCTCCTCTTCCTGAGGCGCCCCTTCGTCACCCTGGTCCACCTGAGCGACGTTGGACGTCCTTTGGGGTCGGAAGAAACCAGCTCGAACAGGCCCCCTAGGCACTATCTTGGGAGCTGCCGATCTGCACATCCTGGCGAAGTGGTCCGCGCCTCCACACCTACCACACTTAACCCCAGTCGCAGGGCATTCAGCTGGGTGCGGGAGATCGTACCCACACTTTGGGCACGAGGAAGTGGTCCCAAGCGGGCGCGGTCTCTGAGTGTTCATGGGGCACCTCGCTCCACGACCTCTTCCGACCGCGCAGACCTCCTCCACCTTGCCTGGGCGGGCACCAGCTTCCATTCTGGTCGCCCGCAATTCCGACACCTCGTGGCACCTTCCCAGTTCTAGGATGCGAGGAAGGGTGATGCCAGACTCGCGCAATATCTGGCGCCTCAGTTTCCCAGAGACACACCCCTGAATGAGTTGGTTGCGAATCATGACTTCAGGGTCGTTCCACGCACATGGCGCGGCCAGTCTCCGCAGCCGCCCATAGAACACATCCAGAGTCTCGTCATCCTTCTGTCGAGCCGTTCCCATGAGAAAACATTCATAATCTGCGTTGGCCATTGGCAGAAAATGATTATGGAGTGCATCCTTTGCCGCCGCAAACGACCCATCCGCCGGCTGCAGGGACAGAAATATCTCATGCACTGCTGGGCCAGCAGAGTACAGGAGAGTGGCCAGCTTGCTGTCGTCGCTTGTCTCCATCGTGGCCCTGAAGTACATCTCAAGCCTATCCATCCACATCTTCCACCTCTGTCCCAGGCTTGATGGAGCACCCGAGGTATCAAACTCAGGCATTGGCTGTAGGGACCCAGGTGGTTTCAGCAGGGGAGCAGGCGGAGGCGCAGCAGCAGCAGCAGCAGCAGCAGCTTGGCTCATGGTGGATAAATCACAGGCACCCCAGAAGATATAATTGATGGGGCCGCAACTCACCACCAGCAGTCAGCCTCCAGAGATGGATTGAATTCTGCCTCTCACCAGGCGCGCTCCTCGCAGATGTATCACTCAAGCCAGCAGGCAGACAATGAAGTGTCCAAAAATTGAGCAGGGGGGAAAGACCCCTAGTGCATTCAGCAGGCTTCCCATAGAGTCTCACCCATCTACTCGGTGAAAAACAGTGAAAATGTCAATGAATCATTCTGAAATTGACACGTGCTATTTCCAGCGACTGTCCGCCGCTGAAATATCCAAAAATTAAGTCCGGATTGCTCACCGACGCTTCGCTATGAAGCCGTGAGTCTCCGAGGCCTATTCATCAAAATGGCCGCCGGCCGCGTGTGTCGCTTCCTTCTCCGCGGTCAGAATTCGCTGGAGCGTTCACGCAGGATCATCTACGCTCCCAGCAAAATGTCTCCGCCTGTTCCAGGAAGTGATCCCGGCACTCGTCGCCACTGTTGGCGGTCTCCGGATGCCGCCGTCCGTGAGCCCCCACCCCCTGTGACACAGAGACACGGAGACAGCGGTGTTGCAAGTGTGGGCTCCCCGGTGACTGTGTCGTCACGAGTAAACGCCCCGTTTATTTAACTGCGCACGCGACGGAGTGAACGTCACCCCCTCGCGTGCGTGCCCTTAAAGGGCCAACGCCACACTCATCACGGTTTCAAGGAGTTGACGTGGGCTTCCGGATAGAAGCCTAGTCTAAGCACTATTCCTTGGCTACTCATGGGCTTGTGTCTGTTATTTCCAAGGCACTCATGGATCCCACTGTAGTCAGCCGTTTACCCCCCCAATTAAAGATATATATCGCCATTATAATTCTTGGGTTAATTTCTAAAAAAGAAAACAGGCTAAAAGTAAGTGTCCTCCAATCGAGTGGCAACAAACAAAACGGAGACTATTTTATTATAGAAAATGGTGACAACCATACTCCTAGACATTTGTGACTTGTCGTGTGCCATCCTTGAGCTCCAGTACCCTCTCCCCTGCCCGGGGCATGGTCTCCAGACTCACCCGCAGAAGTCAGCGTTTTGAGTAACCAGTGGACCCAAGAGGTTGGTGGCTGACCCCCCATTGTCACCCACTCCAAAATACTTACACAAAACGTTAGATTGAGTGTTGGCAATAAAAAGGCAGTGGATCTTAACTGCACATCATTATGTAAACATAACGCCAAACAACCCTAACCAATAATAATCATACATAACGTGTACTTTTGGGCGTGAGGTCCTGAGGTTACTCCCTCAGGCCTGTGCCGCCTTCTCGGTGCCCCATGCGTTGCCCTGCTCTCTTCTTTTCCTGCTTTTTCTCGGGTGGGTGGGTCCTTGGGAGAAGAAAATGTAACTGCGTAAGCAGGATACTTTGTTTGGTGCTCCGTGCAGAGTTTGTGCTTCTTGGAGGCGCTGCAGCCCCTTATATTAGCCCAGGGCCTAGCCCTGGCCTTTGTCTGCCTGTGTGGGGGCTGTGTCCAGCCCCCGACCGGCTGGCGCCGACGGCATTTTGCAATTTGTGGTGCTTCATTTGTTCCTCTTCCACTACTTGCTGCTGCCCTGCACTTGGGTGCTTTGCACCTATTCCCTGATCTGTTAGAGGTGTTGCCCCCACCCATCCCCTCATCCTGCCTGGCTCCAAGAGTCTGAGGGGGTAGAGGGGTGAGGAGAGGGGGTGCGCATATGGTTTATTACCCGCTTTGGCTGTTCCTCTGTCAGCCCTTGCCCTGCTGCCCCTTACCCTATCTCACCCTCCTTGTGGCACGGGTTACTGGTCCCTGCTTTCGAGCGGCGGGGTTCCCCCTTTGCAGCGCTGGCTACAAGTATGCTTTGGGTGTGTGCTCCTCCTTTTCGGCTCTGGGCCACTAACGTGCGTAGCAGATACCTGGCACACAATGGAGCCCTCTGTTGTAGGCTCTAACGCTTCAATGTTTGCCCAAAGTAGTGAAATGAGGTGTGAGGATAACACAAGGTGCCAGAGAAGGCGTGCAAAGTATGGTAATGCGGAAAAGAGATTGTGAGGAGAGATAAGGTGTACTGTAGATAAGCACAAGGTGACAGGTCAAAACAGTGAGCGAGAAGGAAACACAGCAAAAAGGCAAGAAAAGTGGAAGACGACAGGAAGAGAAAGAAAGATGGTGGGAGACCAGAGACATGGAGAGTGGAGAGTGGAGAGGTCAAAAGAGGGGACTGTGAGAGAGTGGGGGACACCGGGACAAGAAATTGACAGGGCAGAGTGCAAAGAAAGGAGCGAAGAGAAGAAGAGAGAAGGCATGATATAGGTTATTTATAACACGCTTAATACCCAGAGGTTTTCTAAGCGCAGACCCGGGGTTTGAACCTGTGTTGCTCCGCGTTGTCTTGCTTCGATATTTACAGGTGTGGCACAAAAATACATGTAAACAGATCCTAGTACTTGAGATCTGTGTTTTTATTGTAGTAGAACACAGCCTTAAAAGTACACAAACTTATTTATTTACACACAAGGAAAAATGTATTTCCTAGACATGCACTTATCGGCTCGATAGGTGCATGTCTAGGAACATTGCACTCTCAGTCATTATGTACTAATCCTCACATGGCTTATGTCAATGAAACAGCCACATTATATGATGACACAATATAATGTCAACATGGACTTGTGTACTCATATGTTTGTATGTTAAGAAAAGGAAATTGGTCCTTGTGTGTAAATAAATAAGTTTTTGTACTTTTAAGGCTGTGTTCTACTACAATAAAAACACAGATCTCAAGTACTAGGATCTGCTGTTTACATGTATTTTTGTGCCACACCTGTAAATATCTCAGAGGAAGAGGTAGCCTTAACCCACTCCTTTTCTCTACAAGATGAAAGAAGGGCATGCAGCAAGGAGGGTCATGTGAGCAGTCAAGGCAAGGTGTTAGAAGAAATAGGGGCAGAGGCAAAGGCGAGAGTGGAGGTGACGACGGGGGAACCTCAATGAGGCACCCAGATAACCTGGCAGCGTCCTCCTTCCTTCCCCCTGGATAAGGGGAAGGGGGTGGCCAAAAGCCTGCGAAACCTGGCCTGCAGACCGGGAAGATAAAAGGGGGCAGGCTGCCTGCCAAACAGGAGCAAAAGCCTGTGAAAGGGCAACAAAGGGAAGGGTCAAGCCAGGAAATATAAGGGGGCTCAGATAGCAGGCAGCAACATCTTTCGCTGCATCGATGCTGGAGGAAGGAGTCCAAGAGCTGGTTTTTGGAACTGTTCCTTTTTCTGCAGCTTATTACAGTGAGCAGGCAGTGCGTGTGCCAGGAGGCCGCCGCAAGGAAGAAAGCCAGACTAACTGGAAGAAAGTCAGCACGACACAAGTCGACACCGATTGAGCAGCCAGTGCGTGTGCCAGGAGGCCGCAGCCAGGAAGAAAGCCATCCGGATAGAAGCCATCACGACTTCGGAGAGGGGGCGGAGCATGTGCCAGGAGGCCGCCGTCTATGAGAAGTCTAGGTGTGGCCACTGCCGGGAGACGCACCGTCCCTCAGAGACTAGCCGCTGAGTGAGGGACAAGGGAATACAGGCTGGCAAACGACTAGGAGTGCGTGCAGCAAAGCCCAGACTCAGTTGAGGGGCTGGCAGGCTGTGGCTCTGCCGAAGATCAGAACAGTTGACGGGCCGCGACATTGATTGCTTTGAGAGCATGGAATGCAGGGTGGCAAGGTCTGAGCAGCGACAGGGCCACGGCTGTGTTTAATAAATAATGGTGCACGGTCGCATGGCCAGCATCATGGCATGAAGCGGGCGTAACCTGAGACATCACACTGCTGGAGTTGTTTCCCATCATGGTGGCATTTCAGCTATGGGAGACGTTACTCGCCAATAAAAGGGTGATTCTGTGGTCAGATAACCTAGCAGTAGTACAGATCATAAATCAAGGGACATCTAGCAACTTAAGGGGTTTGAGGTTACTCAGGGAGCTTGCTCACTTTAAACACTGAAGTAAGAGCGAGACACATACCGGGGGTAAGGAACATAGCAGCTGACTCTCTCGTTTACAGTTGGGAAGGTTTCAGGGGAGCAGGCCAGAGGCATACGAGAGGATGACCCAATTCAAGAGCCAATGGTAGAGCATGATTGGGAAAATTTGAGCACACTGATCAGCACAGCATTGGCGTCAGGCACAGGAAGGCGATACAAAGCATGTTGGGAGCAATTTCTGACTTTCAAGGAAGGTTTCCTGGCAGAGCACCAGGGGGGATCTTCAGTGCGCGCCTTTATTGGGTGGGGCTGGCAGACTCAGACAACCAGAGCCTGGGTAGCTTACCACCTGGCAGCAAAAGCCCACTACCACAAATTGGGAGGGAAGCCTGACCCCACTAAGGAACATTATATCACAATGGCTATGAAGGGTTGGGCTAAACACAGAGAAGAAAGTGCATCCCAGGCGCCCCATAGACATTTTGAAGCTCCACAGGTTGATAGGAATACTGCCAAAGACATGCTGGAGTGAATGGGAGGTGGTACTGTTCACGGCAGCATTCACCTTGGCCTTCTTTGGGGAATTCAGAGTCAGCGAATTGGTCCCAGAGAATAAGGAGGGCCGGGGTACAGGTTTTCTGAGGCTGGAAGATGTCATGATGGCAGGAGATCGGGCACAGATACACCTAAAAAAGTTTAAGATGGATCAAAAAGCAAAGGGGAGAACAATCACACTCTACGCTATTAAAGAAAGCCCATGCTGTCCAGCAGCTGTTCTATCCGCATACCTAAATGTAAGACCTCCGGCAGGACAAGGTGAGCCTCTCTTTTTGCACAGGGACGGGGCAGCCCTGAGGAGGTATCAGTTCAAGAGCAGGATGGATATGGCATTAAAGGACATGGGAGTAACAGAAGGGTTTTTTGGGACCCACTTGTTCAGAATTGGTGCAGACACACCAGCAGCAGGGCTGGGCATGAGGCCAGAAGCAATTAAGAAAATAGGAGGATGGAAGTCTAGCTGTTTCAAGAGACTGGACAAAATGTGATGTTAATATGCTACGTTCTCATCTGCTCTCAAAAACAGCAGCTGTACGGTGGAAGAGGTCCGTTTGGGTGGTGGGTCATTCCTCCATGACAAAGGCCAAGGATAAATGGACAACGGAGAGGGAGAGGATGACGGCTAGTGAGTTTTGGATCTGGTAGCATGGGGTGCCAGGCATGAGATGGGGGCAGCTGGAAGGGCATGTGCAAAGGTGTTGAGTAGACATCCCAGGCCCGACGTGCTGATGATTCATCTGGGTGGAGACAACCTCACAAGCCTGGGCAGAGGGGTGCTAATGAGGGAAATGATGGACACCCTTCAGAAATTGGCTTCCCGGTTGGGAGACTCTGAGATCACTTGGTCTGAGGTTATACCAAGGCAAAAGTGTAGAGGAGCCAAATGTCATTCAGCCGTGGAAAAATCAAGAAGGAAGTTGAACGGGGAAATGGCCAAGTTCTGCAGGAGCAGAGGTTTCACCCAGGTCAGGCACGGTTTGATCAATCTAAAGTCTCCAGAGTATTATGAGAAGGATGGGGTGCACCTGTCTATGGCAGGCATGGATTTGTTTTTCTGGAACTTGTTCACAAAGCTGCTGGAGTTATGAGCCAACGATGGGGGGAGCCACGGATGGGTGTGAACCCATCAGTAGCATGGCAGTGTTTTAGCGACCAGTGACACTGTAGGTAATACAAACTAGCCGTGGGAAAGAGGGAGGTGTTTTTGCTCTTCTCACGATCAGAGCTCCTCTGAGGCCTAGCGGCAAGGATGCTGGAGGTATCGAGGAGGGCTTGCTTCCCCCGGTAAGAACCATACTCCTCCAGCCCAGGATCACCTGCAAGGGCAGGTGGGACACAGACAATAACGGTTGGGGAGCTTTTGGTCTAGAGTGAACTTGGTTTGAAAATGGGGAAAGAAATGTTTGAGATGGAGCAGTCGGCTGGTCGCCGCACCTGGAGAACAATTTTATAAAGTTTGGTTTTGCAGCGATGTAGTGTTTAGCATGTTGTGATAGTACACATGCGGCCTTTTATGCCAACAAAAGAACAAATGTCTACATCTGCATTTTTTTCTGAAAAAGGTGGAGGTGAGATTAGTGAATGGAAAGAGCAGTGATGTTGGTATATCTAAGGACAAGTGCCCAGGTTATGATGGGTGAGAAAAAAAGGAGAGGCAACATAAGAAACAGTGAGAATAAACCGGTGTGACAGAGAAGGTAACAGAGGAGAAGATGAAAGAGGGGTGGGGGAAAACAAGCTAAAGTGGCTGAGGTGAGAGGGGACGACAAGATGTGAGAGGACGTAGGTGAAAGGGGAGAGGGCGAAAGTCAGAGTTAAGGGAGCAAAAACAGAGGCGAGAACACGCAAGAAGAGAAGATGAGATAGAAAGCAAAAACAAGGCAGTGACAGAGACACTGGGTGAGAGAAGGAGGAGAATAAACTAACGTGTCAGACAAGGTTAACAGAGGAGAAGGTGAAGGGAGCTGTGAAGAATACGAGGCAAGGGGGTGATGTGAGAGGAAGTAGGTGAAAGAGGAGAGGGCGCAGGTTAAAGGGATGGGCGAAAAGAACAGGGCAAGACAATAAAAGAAACATCGAGTGAACGACAGGCGAATCAAAGTGGCAGAGACGGTAACAGGGGAGATGAACAGAAGCACGAGGCACGGGGTGGTGTGAGAGGCGCCAGCCCGGCTGCAAGCGAACTAAAGTATGTGAAAGTGGGACGGGTGCGATTACCAGACTTGAAATGTTAAAATAAAGGGCGCTTGAGGAGGGAGTGTAAGGTGGTCCGGCATGGGTTAAGAGGCGCCAGATAGCGCCGAGAGGAGAGCAGCTGATTTAGAAGGGCTGAGGAAGGGGGCGGGAGGAACAAGACGCATGGCCTGGACTTTCCTGCGCCTGTGCTGGCTCCGCTCACGCTAATGGGGAACTCGTGTTCTCCTGGACTCGCGCTGCAGCCTCCATTGGGCGAGGGGTTGGGAGGACTGACCGCAACACAGGCTTCCCCCCGGGAGTGCCTGGCCTTTCACTCTGGCACAGCCGAGGAGCGAGCACGGCACTGCGGATCGATGCTAAAAGCATTTGGAGCAATTAGTGAATCGGGCTGGAGGCCATCCCAGATCACAGAGAAGCGCCTAGAAGTGATTTCTTGGAACGTCTCCCCTATTGTGAAATCCAATATCTTCTGCTGCCCCCTCCTTTCAGCCATCATGGGACAGTCACAGAGGGCGCCCCCAGTTTCCCCTCTTGCATGGCAACGGTGTTAAAATGGCACTGCTCCGGTAGCATCGGTGTGCTTTTGTGTACAAGAAGTATGCAAGTGTGGGGGCTTCTTGCGCACAATATGAAGACCCGAGAGAGCGTTACTTCAAGGGTGCGAAGGAGCCGTGACCTTCGCAGGTCGGCTTTCAATGGGGGAGGGGCCGCGCATTGTGGGTTTTGTGCAGGTGAAACAAGCAGTGAGTGGAATCTGTTTAGGTAACATAACAGGTGTATTTGTAGCGCGCATATTCACCCTCAGAGGGGTATCTTGGCACTATTGTCAGATAACAGATGTTTATTGTTACCAAACTCAACGGCAATCACGTTATCAACCTCGGAAGGATGAAGAGCTGAGTGGATCTGCTGGGATTCGAACCTGCGACCATGGGGTCAAGCACAGACCCCTGCAGTGGATGCATTAGTCCACTGAGCCCAAGTTTCAGTACCCAATAAAAACTCTTGCACAGCAGGGGTTCTTTGCCCCCGTTAGAGGTCCACTGCCCGCAACCCAGCCTGCATTTTCAATTATCTAAAGCCATCACAGCTGCTTAGTGGTTCAATGCCATGCGTGACACCCCCAGCAAGCCCGGTATAGTTAGCTAAACGTACTTGACATACCTAGATTTCTAGGCCCATGCTTACAGAGGGGATACACAACTACAAGTCCCAGAATGCAAGATATTACATGAAAAGCTAGACTTGTCTGATGGGCTGTGGGCCACGCATGTCTGTTCAGTTTTGAAAATAATATAGACATCGTATAAAAAACAGAGTATGAAACCCACTCTCCGCTCCCGTTTGACATCAATATGACGGCAGCTGTCCCTGTACAGATCAGAAAGTCATAACTTTAAGCAGAATTGCATCATGCATATGAATGTAAAAAAAATCCCAGGTCTAACACTCTTACATGCTTGCTGAAGAGGAACTACTCCACCCAAGCTCTACAGGTCTCCAGATTCACCTAGCTAGATCCAGTTCAACTCTCATCCGTGAATGGGCAAGTGTGACAGTCATCAGGGGGTGTGTTTGTCGAGCTGGAGCACTATGGAGTACGAATTTGGCTCCTCTTCAGCTAATGCAGGACTAAACCTGACCCATGTACACGGAATGAGGGTATGGGTGAAGGACCACAGCATGCGCGCCATGCCCACTGGAACTAGAGCTTGGGTGAAGCTACATTGCCAAGGTCAAAAGGTGGGTGCACCCATAGGCACCCACAAAATATACAGTATAGACTAATGTCTGACTGGCATGGTGCGCTCTGCCCACTGGCTATACATGAGTCCAAATTTGTGATGACATAACTAAATGGAGTTTCAATATACAGTTATCTATTATCTATTATCTATTTGCAAAAATGTCAGCCGACCCGTGTTTCGACAAGCGTCGTTCTCAAGGCTGGCAAAATCATACATTTGTGAACAGAATATGCAATGAAATTATTTATATGCCATATGGTACATAGAGTGAAAATTAATCCGACAAATTGTCGCAACAGTCGTCCAGAGATAAGGTAATATCCATATAGTAAGAACCTGATGGCTAGAAATGGCTGTCTCGAGCTCGATCCCATGCGCGCGCGTAGTGATCGAGCCCGAGACACCATCAGGTTCTTACTATATGGATATTACCTTATCTCTGGATTATACCAAGACACACTACCAGATATTCAACTTGTAGCACCTATTGGGACATAACGGAAGAATGATTAATCTTCATTAAATTGCACAAATCCATTTTTGATTAATATATTCCAATCCACCAATCCCTATCAATTCTGGACAACTGTTGCGACAATTTTTCCGATTTATTTTCACTATATGTACCATATGGCATATAAATAATTTTATTGTCTATTCTGTTCACGACTGTGTGATTTTGCCAGCCTTGAGAACGACGCTTGTCGAAACACGGGTCGGCTGACATCTTTTGCAAATAAAAATATTCTGATTAACTGCTAATCAACTGTATATTGAAACTCCATTTAGTAATATGATCACACATTTGTACTCATGTATAGCCAGTGGGCAGAGCGCACCATGCCAGTCAGACATTAGTTTATACTAAACCGGAACCATGTGGTGCTAGTAAGCCAGGCGCAATGGAAGCTTGGCCCAGATCTACCAACAAGCATTGGCAAAGTCAACCACTTTGGCTATTGTGGGGGCATAGGATAGACAATTTTCAGGCCCTTCGATTATGGTACTACCTGGCCATAAAATGGCAACAGCAGGTAAATGGTGTTAGTACCTGGGAATATTACAGCAATGCCTAGCAAATGCCTTTGTAATGTTTATACAACAGACACATTTATTGGCTTTGCCAGTTCTTATTTTTAACAGGAATTCAATGCAGGGCACATATGCACGGACACACATATTGCTTATAAATCAAGTAGCTGAAAACACAAGGCATTTTTCTTACACCTTGAGCTGATTTACAGTTACAATTAAGTTACTGTTCAGAAGACTGCTTAAAAATAGCAATTGGCATCCCCATAAAAGCGCAGAGCTAGCGTTAAGAGATCCCAGGGGCATCTCTTTTACACAGGCAGAGGCAGGTAAGTGGCGGGAATGGCCATATGGACTAGCATGGACATGAATAGTCAATGGGTAGGTAAAAGTCAAATAATACACACGGGCTGCGTGCCCCTCCCCACATGCCAACACTCTCCTATCTTCATTTATTTATTGGACATTTGTATGGCACCTATACACTTGTGTTTCCAGGCGCCACAAGACAAGAAGATGGGGTGTGGGGGGCTAGGGGGTCCATGGGAAATCATAAGAATACATCAACCAAGAATGGTTATATTGGACTTGTGACAATCCTATCGTGCAAGTGCATGGCAAGGTGCTAAGTGCAAGGGGTGGAGGGTAGAGAGAGAAGTGCAGGAGTGGGGTACCCCACGGGTGGGGGTAGGAAAGTGCTGGTCAGGCCAAGGTGGCAAGTACCAGAGGAAGGAGGGGAGGCAGAGTGCAGTGGACAGGGAGGACTAAGTTGGGATCGTGCGGGAAAGGGAGCCCGGGGGCCATGTTATTTCCCATGCCAATAGCTCTAGCTTACAGGCAATGCTTGCCATGGCACCTAATTACCAAACCAATACTGGCAGGCAGCCCTTTTTTATCTGTAGTCTAAGCATGCAAGACAGGGGCAACCCAGAAGATGACTAGGCTGCCAGTCTTTCCCATCTGTGCAACCTAATGGCCTTCTGCCCACATTCTAAACCGGAAATGCATGCTTCACCGAAAGGATAGGACAGCTGGCTCAGGATAAAGTGTTTTGATGGCTCTGCCTTCTAAAGGGAGTGGGAGATGGAAAAATATGAGGGAAGGCCAGCAATTTAGATTTCAATTTTTAATTTTTTGTTATAATGGGTTATAAAAATCAACAAATAGAAATTGCAATAATACATTTAAGAATTGGATCAGTTTATCCAAAGCTGTTCTTATCTTAATTACACGTTAAGAAGAAGGTTTAAGTGCCACCCATCATACAGACTTACAAGCCGATCGTAATGCATTTGATAATTATTTATATAAGGTGAAATATGAAATGGTGGAACTTTAACAAAAATGGTTGGGTACAGAGCACCAAGAAATCACGCAGGTGGCAACAGTGCGCGGCATTAGAACCTTTAACATAACATACAGTACAGGGGTCAAGGTGGTAATATCAGAAGGATCCCAAAGTCCTGGTTACACAGGAGGAAAGAAGCCTCGAGGCCCAGGCCCAGTGTCTAGCAAGGAGGTCCGATAGTCCGGATTGTCGGGGCAGAAATCGGTCCTGGCTGGTGATAGCAGGATTATGCCTAACTGGAGCATTTCATCTGGGTATGATATGATAGGTTATTTATAATGCGCGTATTACCCAGAGGTTTCTAAGCACGGACCCCGGGACCGAAACTGTGTTGCTCCGCGTTATCTTGCTTCCAAGGCAAGCGTGTTGCCACTGAGCTATCCTCCCAAGAAAGGATAAAGGTAAAGGTACCTTAAGCTGGGTGAGAGCTGGTGGCCAGGTATTACTCTCATCCTGGGAGCCAGGAGCTGCCTAGACCTTTCAGCTTGATTGATTTGCCTCCAGAGTTACTGTGGTTGTATCAGGAGGGCCCCCATCTGAAGGGCCGCAGAGCCTTGTAGTGGGAGTCTACCCGCTGTAAGTACCCCGGACTGAGACGCCATAGGCCTAACAAACAGGAGCCAGAATAGTCGACAAAGTTTGGGGTTTTTGGTGTGCCAAATATGTGGACTATGCAAATTTGCACACCCCAGCACCCAAACATTCAGTGACTCATGGGGGATCTCAATGAAAATTACAAGCAACATCAATTGCAGAACAAAATATGTTGTTTATGCGATCATTTGTACATGCCTATGCATCCATATTGGAAGCCCGAAAAGAGAATTTAGGACGAGAATCCGAGAACATTTTTTGGGAATTAGCAGCCAGGACACATCTCTGCCACTTGCTCAACATTGGCAATTGCATCATCAATTAGAAGAGAAACAGAACCTGAAATGTATCGGTTTAAAGAAAATCGTCTCGGGAAAAAGAGGGGGAAATAAGGAAACCTTGCTACGTCAAGCTGAGGCACGCCTAATATGCAAATTCCACACGATTGACTTTGGGTTAAATAAAGACAATGAAATGATACATTTTCTCTAATGGGATTACCACCATGTATTTACCTGATATTGGCTGTACACGGACCCTTTGAAATTCGCTTTGTGGATATTGTGTTCTGTTTATGAAATTACATAGGACTTTTGACTTATTATTTACCTCAGTCACATACGGACTGAATGAAATCTGCTCTAACATATATTCCACCGTGTATATGGAACTACATAGCGTTTGCCTCACTTTTTCTAACTTTCCAAGTCACATGGTGCCACCAAATGTACACAAAACACACTCATTAATATGGGTATACACCCATGTAACAATGCCATTACTGCCATGTATGCATTTTGAGATTTTAATATTGTTTGTCTTGGACATATAGGGACAAACTACAATTTGCCCGATGTTTAATGTGTCTCTGTCCATGGAATCTGTCTATTGTCTCTTTACTTGCTATTGTTTTGTCACATGGCTCAATAATATACATAAGATCCACATAACGAAACATTAAGCGGAGTGTTTAAAGCTCTTTTAATATATGACCCTCCCCCTTCGTCCTAGGAGCTATACCTACACTCACAAAACCCATATTTACTAATAATACAATATCGACACACGTTATTAGGATGTATGGAGTAGCTGACCCGTCTACTATGGTTTAACATCTCTTGCGCCACATAATTATTTGTTTACACTATCCCGTTTTTGTTCATGCAGAGTTTAACGAAGAGAATTAATTTTACTAATCCACATTGGGCATTCATGGCTACATTTACAGAGATCGTACGACCTGCGAGCCCAAAATATGGCGCTCACGCACGTCAGCACGATTCTAGGTAATGGTAATAGTAGAAGGACGATTCGTTACTATATTGCTATAGTTGCTATAGTATAGCAACATCTTGAAAACATAGCCTCGCAAAATTGCCTTCTAGCTGACGCGAGGAGACAGAGTTTACTATTTTCAGGTAAGCCCTAAGAACGATACAATGCATTGAATGAGGACAATGGGGATGAAATACCCATACCAACGGCCTCCGAACTGAGGTCCGTGTTGGGGAAAAGATAAAAACTTTTAACAATCTCGATGCATGAAATGCTTAACATTTAGTCACAAAAATAAGCGGGGAAACCGAAACGTGTGTATGTGATTGGAGGCGCATAGAGCCTACTTTTTTACAACGCGTGTTACTATTTCTTTGGACTTTTGCCAATTTAGATTACAAAGCATACAGAATGTCTTTGTACTACTAAATACATGTAATAAAGCAAATTCATATAAATTGGTTACAGTAGGATTAGACTTTCGAGTAGCTTTGAGTCGAAGTATCTACATAATTGATAAACAAACCGATTTTGTTACAGGAGGGATTGATCCCATAGACCAACATTTTCCAAACAACGTTCTGAACTTGATCCTAGACAAAATCAGTTTTAGGTAAGGCATATCCATACCAACCTAACATGACCCCGTACAGTGCCTGACAATATCATATCTATGTTTATGATTGTATGCAATATCTTTATTACCCGGATAAATAATGTCACTAGTGATAAATGGGATACCTCACTCCACATATTTTACTTATTTCTTGTGGACAAACCTTTACAATGTGGGAATAATAACATGTGCACTTACCTGTAGTCGAATCTTGATTACAGAAATATACATTCTTTATAAACATTCATAGACATCGCTCAACTGATTTTATGTTTAGTTTCTCTCTCTGTGTTTCTGCAAACCCTTGCCTCCTCCACCCAAACCCCCCTCCTGGTTTTTTTCTGTCATTTATTTTTCATTTTCTTTTCTTTTCTTCTACCTGATTTTGAATATATATTGGATCCATGAATGACAAATGGAATATGTAAATAACCTGGGTTATACTTTGTTTTGATTTACTGTTTGATTTTAAAGTTAAAATTGGCCCCGATTTGACAAAGACACCTGTAGTGTCGAAACACGTGTTATCCAATAGGGCAAAAACTTTTTGTTCATAATACCTTGGAAATGTGGACACAATATGACAAAAATTTGAAAATTGTACAATACAATACTTGTGTGGCGCAGTTCTTTATTGTTTGAGGGAAACTACTTTTCTTTAGGAGCCAGAATAGGACTGTGCACCACCAGAAGCCAATGCAGACTGCAGAAGGGGGGCCACGATGGGAACAGTTGTCATTTTTCAGTTGTGCAAAAAAAGTTTTGATGCTGTTAGTCCAGCTATAAAATCACACAAAATCCAAGTTTTGATACCTTTTATTGGACAAACGGAAACTATTATGCTGAGATGGTACAATGCAATTGCTTCCAGATGGTTTCACAATATGTCATGTACTGGAATTTGTCATTTGTATAGCACCTTTTCCCCATTGGTATGGTCTCAAAACACTGTAGGTGAACGCCCTCGGGGGGACTTAAGTCCAAGGTATGAGACATTGGTCAGAGGAGTTTAGTGCGCGTTTATACATTTGAGCCAATATGAAAGTGGGTAGTGGTGGCCAAGTCCCTACTAGATACCTATATCGAGCTGTCAGGTGGATGGGTGCTGTGAGATCGCGTGGAGAGTATGCGAGTGCAGGAGACTCATTATGTGTCGAGCTAGACAAAATATTTATCATGGGAGATAGCTGCATTCTTATGGCAAAGGTGTTGTGCCATGTGTCTTAAGAGTGGTGTGTGGTAGCAGACGTGTGCAGGTGGGTGGCCTTGCCTTCGGCTATCTTCCATGAGCATGAGCATGGAGTGTGATACGTACCTGTGTGTTCTGGCTGGTTTCTTAGTTTCGTAGATGTGTTGTGGATTCTGTCCTGTGGTCTGCTCAAGGTTATTTTCTCCGTCGCTCCGTACATTTCATTAGCAGGCTCATTGCTGTCCCGGCCTACCTGAGAGATGGTTGAATAACCCAATGTGTGGCATGGGTTCGTCGGGATGCAGGAGGGAAAAGCCAGGTCTTGAGGGCCCTGCAGAAGGCAAGGTGATCCTCTATGCGTTGGATGCTAAGGGGGATTGGGTTCCAGATTGAGGGGGCTTGGAGGGAGAACAAGGATCCCCTATTCTTGTCGATTTGAATTGAGGGATCACAAGGAGGAGTACGGTGCCTCATTACAGGTTTCTGTTGGGTTGGTAATGGATGAGTTTCTGTTGAAGGTATTCTGGGACTGTCTTTTGGAGGGCACAGTGGGTGATGCACATGGCTGTGAAAGTTGCCAGTCGCTTGACAGGGAGCCAGTTGAGGACACAGAGGGCGGGTGTTTTGTGCTCTCTGGGGCCTAGGGCCTGGAGGAGCCCAGATGCAGAGTTTTGGACCCATTGGATCTTTCGGAGAAGATAGGAATGGGCACCCAGGTAAAGGGAATCGGCATAGTCTAGGCGGGAGAGGAGTAAGGCCATGATTGCAGTGACTCTGTGAGGGTAGAAGAGGTATGGGAGGATGCATCTGAGAATGCAGAGGAGTAGATAGAAAGATTTGGACACAGAGTTAATGTGTTGAGAGTGTGTCAGATCAGCATCCATGGTGCATCCCAGGTTCTTTACAGCATTGACACGGCAGGGGGAGGTCCTAGGGAGCGTGGCCAAGGGGTGGGTTGGGGAAAGAGAGCCATCTTCCCGCAGATCGTGATTTCTGTTTTTCCAGGGTTGGGGAGGAGGTGGATGGCCGTCACCCAGTGGTCGATGTCTGTGAGGCAGGATGCAAGATCGGTATGAGGGATGGAGAGGGACTTAGGGCTCTTAAAGATGATCTGGGTGTTGTCTGCGTAGTTGTAGCAGGTTAGGTTGCGCAAGCAAATAAGGGCAGGGATAGGGCTCATATAGAAGGTTAAGAGTAGAGGAGAAAGGGAGGTGCCCTTCATGACCCCGTTGGTGACAGGGCAAGAGGCCAAAGTGAAGGGAGGAAGGAGGGTGATTTGTGACATGTTGGCTAGGAATGAAGAGATCCAATTTAGTGCTGTATCCCTTATGCCGAACGAGTGGAGTCTGTCAGTGACGCTGTGGTCGATGGTGTCAAAGGCTGCCAAGAGGTGGAGGTGGATAACTACGACACAGCCTTCTTAGTCTGCAGTGCTTTTGAGGTCATCTCAGATGGAGATTAGGGATGATTTGGTTCCACAGAAGGGTCTGAAGCCAGACTGGGTGGGGGCGAGGTGGAGCTTGGATTTGGTGAAGAGACAAAGCTGGGTATAGGCTGTTCGGTCAGTGAGTTTGGCTAAGTAGCAGTTGTTAGAAATAGGTCTGTAATTGGCTGGAAGGAGGTACTCAAAGGAGGGTTTCTTGAGGAGGGTATGATGTGGCTGTAATCCTAATGGCTGTATCCGGATGATTGATGAGGACGTGGACATAGAATTGCCCAGTACTGCCTTGCAACTGTCTGTAAATATCTGGTTCAATACCTAGTGATCAGCATTTCCAGGTTCAATGACCCTTGGCGTTTCATCCAGATACAGCCATTAGGATTAGGGTCAACATTATTGCTTCCAGAGGAGAAAATATGGCCTTGAGGACGACCCAAGGGTCGAAACACATGTCAACTGTCAATGGTATCCTCATTGGGATACCATTGTCTCGGGAGGATAGCTCAGCGGCAATGTGTTCGCCTTGGAAGCAAGATGACACGGAGCAACACAGGTTCGATCCCCGGGTCCGCACTTAGAAACCTCTGGGTATTAATCACGTTATAAATAACCTATCATATCATGCCTTCTCTCTTCTTCTCTTGACCCTTTCATATCATATACCAATAAAGAAACATATTTGTTAATGTTACTTGAAGAACTAATTAATAGTCTTTCTTGATTACTGGACTTTTGAGACAGATCGCAGATACTCCATACCCAACCACAGCATACTTTTCACTGTATATTAGGCCTTTACGGGTGGTCTTTGGGTTAGCAGTACACAGCTTGCCACCGTTTCAGTTTTTCAAAGGTCTAAGTGCATTTCAACAAGCATCGTACCCATATTCACTGTGATTCTTAGTTTCTTGAGGAGGTGTTTGATGTGTGATGTTTTGACACTGCTGGGAATATGCCTGAGCTGAGGGAGGAGTTGATGATAGATTTTGCAATGCTGCCTGCACACGGTTGAAGAGAAGATTTATTTGAGGAGGGCAAGGGGGCACGGGTCTCTCTGGGATCTAAACGGCAAGCTGCTAGTCAGTAGCTTCAGGAATTTGGGTCGAGAGATGGGAGAGTAGGAGGAAAAGATAGGGTGGGATAGATGAGTGGTTTCGAGGGGACTATCCACTAAAATACCTCCTCTTCACAATTCTTGGTGACAGAACAGGTTGAACAGTGTGCAACATTTGCATACATCAACAATGGCCATGTCAGGCCCTAGGTCAACCAGTGCCATATTCTCTCTCAATTTATGATGGGAAAAATGCCCAGAAATGCAAAAATGCAAAGCAAACCTAGGACTGAATGGGCTATATACTACTGGGAAAATCGGAGTTGGGCCAGAGACAGTGTTGTGGTGTAGTTCATATTCCCAAAGCAGTTTGTTTCCTTGGGCTGCCAATGACCAGCTTCACAGCAGTACATATTACCGAAGGAAACATGGCATTGCAACAGCATAGTGTATACCATGACAGGCACGGATTCTCTCACTCGTGGCCAAGCTCAAAGCTGCACACCATCTCATTTCTTTGGTATAACTTTTGATTTATTTTCTTTTGCAATAACAAGTAAATAATAAACTGTAATCACTACACAGCAGTTGGGAAATCGAGTTATCCGGGCAAACGCCCTGCATCGCATACATTATTATGATTAGGATCATCAAATAAACTGCTCCCTCACCTCTTCCCCAAAAAACGAATCACAAAGCCCTGTTGGGGGAATGTAATATACCTAACAAACTCTTTCGGGGCCACATGGCACTTCCCCACTTGTCCCAGATCTTACCAAATTTATAAGGGCACCCCAGGACCTATATATTCGCTTTTGCATTGCCCTGCAATAATCCCTGTCCAGTACCTACCTGAACAACCTGGGCACTTCTCGCGCTGCTCATTACATGGCGATATTCCTTTTGGCCACTATCAGAGCATTGGTGATACATAGTTTTTCATAACGCGAGTATGTCGTCTCACCCCAGACTCCCAGTAAAATCAATTTAGACTCCCAGTAAAATCATTTTCGGATTGTCCGGGTTTGGTTGAGAAACCGCTGTGGACCCTCTATGTAGGACCCCCAAACCAGAAACTCTGGATTTTGGGACATGCACATATTGTGTGGTGTTAGCACCATAAACAGTCAGAGTCTGCCACCTGGTTACAACTAAACAGCAGTTTCCCTGGTATGATACGTTCTATGCAGGATTTTTAATTGGATGAGTCTATAACAGGCCGTAAAAGCTATCTACCTCGGGCCATTATGGCCTCCTGCCACACTTCCACCTCCAAAGGCCCCACGTCTGTCTCCCACCTCTGTTGGAGGTTCGCCAATGGACTTGCTGTGTAACTAAGGAGTATCTGAAACAAGGTGGAAATTGCCTTCCTAGCGAGGAGTTTCATGTGCGTGTTGGCATCCACAGGGGTCTGTTCCGGGCACTTGTAACTCCCCCGGAAATGCGACCACATGGCGTGTCAGAATGTAATATATTGATAGTCCAACCCCAACAACTGGGATTTTTGCAGCAGCTCTTGAAATGACCATACCCGTCCGCCACCAGCACGTCTCCCATGACTAATGTTTTTCCCATTGACAAGGGGGGTCTTGTTCAGAGGAGAATTGCCTAGCATTTCGGTGCTGGACTGCCCCAGGGCAGGACAAAGACTGATATGTTTGGGATAATTCTTCTCTGTGAAAGATAGTGAGCTAAAGACTCTGGGTAAGTCTCTCGTAACCAGGACTAATGTCTGGCAGAGGGACTCCCAGGACCCCCCTTGTTAATTTGCATATTTAAGTAACTTTGGGTCTCAACCTAAGTTACTAGGGGAATCCAGAAGTGGACCCCTTGCTCACTATTCCTAGAGAGGTACAGAACCACCCTACTGATGAGATCCAACCAGACCGAAACACGTGTCTGGGGTTTCTGTTGGTACTCTTGTTCAGAGGAGAATTGCAAGCATTTCGATGCTGGACTGCCCCAGGGCAGGACAAAGACTGATATGTTTGGGATATTTCTTCTCTGTGAAAGATAGTGACCTAAAGACTCTGGGTAAGTCTCTCGTAACCAGGACTAATGTCTGGAAGAGGGACTCCCAGGACCCCTCTTGTTCATTTTAATGTTTTTCCCATGCCATTGAGTCGCAAAGGACATTTTTATCAGCTATGGCATATCCCGGTTGTGCCATAGTGTGGCTTTCAGGGTCACTTAAACCCCATCTCATTGACTTCAGTGCAAGGTTACCAAATGGCCCCAGGCTTTAGTTTCTCCAACAATTGCATTCTAGGAGTTGTAGGACCGCTATCATACATGCACACATGCCCCACTCCAGGCGGGAGATGCTAGTCTAGCGCTGGTTCCAACCCTGCACCCCAGAAACCTGTTGTCCTGGATTCATAAATGGGATTTTCAGGACTAGAAGTCTCAGAAAACAAAGCCAAAACCAGCACGGTAGTAGCATCACCTGCACGTTGGCATGGAAGAGCTTCAAGCAATTGAACAAATAAAAAGGAAAATCAAACCCCACAACTGGGGTCGGGTGTCCCCAGTGAAATTCAGTCATCTGGACTCTTGCAAACAGTGTGACACTCGCGGCAAGGATCACTGGCTCCAACCTAAGTATATGGACTCCCATTGTGGTAGGCCCTTGGACTCCTGTGTTTTGGGGCATTGCCCTGATCGTGCTCACCATCCTGACAAGCTAAACACATCCGAGTTGCTTGGGGCCAACCCTAAAGCAAACGAAATCCCCTAAAAAGTGTCCAAAGGCTGTGGCGTGAGTGTATGTCCCTGTAGGAGGCCATAGAGGTGAAGGTCACCAACAGAAGTTGAAATGCCCTATTGTACAGTCCGCCTCCACCATAGCTCATCAGTAGCATCCTCAAGGAGCACGCTCGTGGTATTATACACGAGGAAAGACTAATCTGATACCAAAGCCAGATGTCCACCACGGATGGAAGCCACTATAATACATGCATCGAACACAGCACGCCACAGCTACAAGAATAACGCACTTTGAATGCATGCAAATGTAAACAATTGGACTCACATGATTGCACTACTTCCCTAGGCTGCGTGGATTCGCTCCTACAGGTTGCCTCCAGCGAAAGCATGTTCCCAATAGTCCTCCAGCCCAAGTACAGTCTACCCTGATCAGCATGTTCCCAATAGCCCTCCAGCCCACGTACAGTCTACCCTGATCAGCATGTTCCCGATAGCCCTCCAGCTCACGTACAGTCTATCCTGATCAGAATGTTCCCGATAGCCCTCCAGCCCATGTACAGTCTACCCTGATCAGCATGTTCCCGGTAGCCCTCCAGCCCACGTATAGTCTATCCTGATCAGAATGTTCCCGATAGCCCTCCAGCCCACGTAGTCTATCCTGATCAGCATGTTCCCAACAGCCCTCCAGCCCGCGTACAGTCTATCCTGATCAGCATGTTCCCGATAGCCCTCCAGCCCACGTACAGTCTATCCTGATCAGCATGTTTCCGATAGCCCTCCAGCCCACGTACAGTCTATCCTGATCAGAATGTTCCCGATAGCCCTCCAGCCCATGTACAGTCTACCCTGATCAGCATGTTCCCGGTAGCCCTCCAGCCCACGTATAGTCTATCCTGATCAGAATGTTCCCGATAGCCCTCCAGCCCACGTAGTCTATCCTGATCAGCATGTTCCCAACAGCCCTCCAGCCCGCGTACAGTCTATCCTGATCAGCATGTTCCTGATAGCCCTCCAGCCCACGTACAGTCTATCCTGATCAGCATGTTTCCGATAGCCCTCCAGCCCACGTACAGTCTATCCTGATCAGCATGTTCCCAATAGCCCTCAAGCCCACATACAGTGTACCCTGATCAGCATGTTCCCGATAGTCCTCCAGCCCACGTACAGTATATCCTGATCAGCATGTTCCCAATAGCCCTCCAGCCCACATACAGTCTATCCTGATCAGCATGTTCCCGATAGCCCTCCAGCCCACGTACACTATCCTGATCAGCATGTTCCCGATAGCCCTCCAGCCCACGTACACTATCCTGATCAGCATGTTCCCAATAGCCCTCCAGCCCGCGTACAGTCTATCCTGATCAGCATGTTCCCGATAGCCCTCCAGCCCACGTACACTATCCTGATCAGCATGTTCCCAATAGCCCTCCAGCCCAAGTACAGTCTACCCTGATCAGCATGTTCCCGATAGCCCTCCAACCCACGTACAGTCTACCCTGATCAGCATGTTCCCGACAGCCCTCCAGCCCACGTACAGTCTACCCTGATCAACATGCTCCCGATAGCCCTCCAGCCCACGTAGTCTACCCTGATCTTCTAAAGGTAATGTATTGTTCCGTCCCGGCATTCATAATACTTACATTTTGTCTAATGAAAGGTTTCAAAACGTGCATTCTGTCTAGTTTTCCAGGCAACATCTCGCCTCTTGCTTTTGGATGCCAGTCAATTTCTGAATTGGACATATCTATACAAGCGCAGGCAGCGCGTCACAGTCAGGCCTCAGTTCTCTATCACCAAATGGGATCTGAGGAAAGAGCTACGAAACTTCCCATGCTGCTCCTTGCAAGCACCCTGTGCCAGGGGGCCGGGGGTGGGTGGGGGTGTGTGTGGGGGGCAGAGTTCCATGGTCTACAAAGTGTTTCCCACTACCAGCAGTCAAATTACATTCACATGGGCTAAGAGCACTTTATTGGCCAAAGGAACTGGGGCTACAAAGGGCACGTGAAGATTTTTTCTGTCAGACATTTTGTTTGTGGCATCATAAACTACTTTATGTGCAAGGCACTGCTTCCGACACCGGGGGCGGATATAGATCCCCAAGGCCATGGAAGAAAATCCCTCTTCCTGTTGCTGAGAATGAGGCGCCTTTCCTAACTCTGTGGCTCTCCATAAAGAATCCAGAACCTTCTTTTGGAGACCTACGTCACTAGCAACCGTGCATTGAACACAGACCCAATGACAACATTCAGGCTCGGGGTCCGGGCCTTGCAACTGAAATGGTCCCCCTCACTTTGGGGTACGGGCATGATTTTGGCGTGGACAAAGAAACATGCCAAGATAGCTCAGCAGGGTGAGGGTGTGCCTCTGCGATCGGTGTGTGATCTGCATGTCCCAAGTTCTAATCCTGGCAAAGCCCACTCAGCCTTTCATCGTTCTGAGATTGGTAAATGAGTATAAACTTTTGTTGTGTGATAAAAATTGTACATAAATACTCTATGTACAGCGCTTTGGCGAAAGCAGTATATAAATAACAAAGCCTTATAATTAATGCCATTTTAAGTATTTTTGGTAATCTAGGGAGTTGGCTTCCGTAGCTTCCCTGCCTTTCTTTGTTCTGCCATGCACAGGGCACTAAACATGTCTGGTGATAATCTGCAGCCACTCGCACCCTCCACCCACTGCTCTTGCTCGGATTCTGCCACAGACGCAGAGCGAGTGGTATGCATATCCCCTAAGGTCAGCAGACATCCATATTCGCACCCTACGGCCTGGTTAACTTTACACGGGTATTTGTTGCGCAAAGACACGCCTCTCCAAAAGGTGTCAATAATCACAGACATGTTTGAACCTGCTTTCACCTCTTTGGTGTTTGTCAGCGGACATTGCTTGAGATGATAAGGCCCATGCGAGGCAGCCGTACGGATAAATCCACAGAGTTGGGTAAGGAACACTTTTAATCAGGGCTTTAAGTGGGGTAAGAAATCGAGGGGGGCCCTCATTTGGGGGCGTGGCTTGTGGGAGGGGCGTGGCCTAAAAAGTACACAAATCGTAGGGTAAACACACAAATATATATAAATGTTATATATTTGTGTGCGTACCTTACTATGGGTTGTGTACTATGCAAGCCATCTTTTCTAAAACATAGAGATATGTAGCATATTTCTACGTTTATAAAAGATGGCTTGCAAAGTACACAAACCATAGTAAGGTACGCACACAAATATATAACATTTATATATATTTGTGTGCATACCCTACGGTTTGCCTAGTTTTCAGGCCATCTTTTTTAAACATTTCGGGTTTATAAAAGATGGCTTTGAAACTACACAATTCAAGCCATCTTTTATAAAGCTTTGACTACGGACAAAATTGTCGTCGGCAAAGCTTTATAAAAGATGGCTCGAAATGTGTACTTTCAAAGCCACCTTTTATAAACCTTGAAATATGTCGAGGAATCCCCAGGTTGGCCGAGGGTTAAAGACGCCTCGGCGACCTGGGGAAACAAAGGGACAGTAACTGCCTCTGGTGACCTCTCGCGCGAGGGGTCACCAAAGGCAGTTACTATGACTGACGGAAGTGGCAGCCAGTCACAGCGATGCTGTGGCTGGCTGCCACTTCTGTCAGCTCGCCTGACTTCATTGCAGGCGCATCTCAGCCGCGACGGGATAATGCTTCCCGCCAATGTTGCAGTAGGACGGGGGCTCCGGCAGGGCCCCGGCTCAGTCCCACTTTTTGGAGACTGCCGGGGCCCGGCCCCGGCAGGCCCCGGCCCACTTTAAGCACTGCTTTTAATGTATGTTGTGCCCTAGAAAACGGCCACGGTGTTATGTTATTCTGACAGCGATTGGTACCCATCAGTCCAGGTGTTTATTTCACTGAATCCCCCCTCCACCGGAAAGCTGGTGTGGATGAAAGTGCAGGGTTCTGAAGAGGACGCCAGCTCGTCCAGGTGCTCTGGATTGCTGCTTCAGCAGATGCAATCTCAGAAGATACAAGTGCTGGCAGTGGCAGGCGCTGTGACACGCTGATCCCTGCACGCGCGGAGGAGCCCTGGGTAATGCGGCCTGGCTGCATTCTTTCCATCCAACCCCATACGTAAAAGGGTCAAACACGCATTGACAAAGCCAACCGTTTGGGCCTTTGTGTAGGCATGAGATATGCGTTTGCCAGGCAGTGCCATGATGGTAGTAATTGGACATAACATAGCAAATGCTAGAAAATTGTGAGATTACCTGTGCATATGATAGTAGTGCGTGCAAAATGTCTACACACACAACTGTTGGCCCTGCCAGCGTTTGTTTTTGGCAGGACTTTAGTGCAAGGAACAGATGTAAGTTAAGTGGTGGAAGGCGCACTTGGTTAACACATTTTATTACACCAGTAGCATGCTTAAAGCTTTAAATAAGCCACTAACTCTCCCAGACTGCTTAGAAATGAAACTGACAGGACAAAGTTTGATACTAATGCTTAAAAAATAATAATAATTTGGCATTTATATAGCGCTCTGAGCGCTGCTTATTATTTTACCCACGGTGTGTCGTGCTCATTTATCGACCTCGGAAGGAGACCTCGGAAGGATGAAAGGCTGAGTTTGGCCCTGCCGGGATTCGAACCTGCGTTAGCAGGCTCTGCACGGGTGTCAAAGCGAGCGCTCTATTCGCTGTGCCACTTGACCGGCTTGCTTGATAGAGCTAGCTCTAAGAGATCTCAAGAGGATGTGTTTTGGGCGGGGAGGGAATGGTAGAAGGTGAGAAAGGGCATAGGGATTAGGATGGTTATGGGCAGTCAATAAGTGGGGTAAATATCAAAGTACACCCACTAGCTGTGTATTCCGCCTCACATGTCATCTCCTTGATAGTTGTACTGTAATGCAATGGTTTAGGTTTTAGGGGCGCATAAGCACCAGTTTATAGGCAAAACTACCACTCTACTAAACAAAACAAACAGAAATGGAGAAACAAGCAAAGGAAAAGGAAGTTCGATATTTTGCACTTTAGTGTTAAAAATATGGCTGTGTACCTTTATTACACCCCGTGCAACCTTTGTGTATACCTTAAGTAGAACTCTGAAACAGTAATACGCAAGTCTAAAATGAAGGGGTCTACCGCAGAACATGGGTCCCATTGGAAATTAAAGGGCCAGCTGAATACTACTGGGCGCCTGCAGGTTGCAGGGCAGTCTGTGGACAGGGGTCTTAAAACAGGGAATCCACAAGGCTCTCCTAGAAAGAAGACCTATTGAAAAGCATAAACCTTCCTGGATAATGCAGGCCTCCTGGAAAGTCATGTGCCGTGCTGGAAACAATGGGATCACCTGGAGACCTGAGTCCCCTGGTGACCTCAGGGTTGCTTAGTTACCAATGGATTGGCTAGACATCGGGAGCCCTGCTAGAGCCCTCAGGGCCAGGCTGAGCTGCTACCTATAGGCCATGTGGCAAAATGACAAGACCGGTCAAAACCTACTGGCCCAGTTAGACACCTTGTGGCGTGCAGGACTCTCAGATGTCCATCGAAAACCATTGCTAGGAAGAACTTTGGGGCCCAATGAAATCCATGTGGCCCTTTGAGATGGTGTTACCTGCTGGAAACTATATCGCCGGTGAAAAACGTGGAGACAGATGGAGATCTTGGCACTGCTTAAAAACCAAAGGATGAATGAAAACTATGTGACCTGCTTAAAAGAAACAAGGGGATGTTGCAGGTCCTGATCCCTGCTTTAGGCTATCACACCCAGTGCAGATCTTGGTTCGTTTATAGTCTGATTTCTTTTTGAGTGTTACATTTCGGCCAAATGCATGCAGATCTATATTGAACTGCATAATGTTACATGATTAGTGGGGCTGAATGTGTTGGCAAGTGGGGAAGACCTTCCCACACCCCCAAGGACGACAGATGTAATATAAGAGACCAGGGGAGTTGCGGGGGGTCTACTAAAGCCCTTTACACAATCATATTATTGCATGCTTCATAGGCGTAGTGCTCAGGTGTGAACAAACACCATCTTAGATACTAGCAGCCATATTGGAACACAAGGCGCACACGCAGAGCAGTAGCTATCATCACAGGTCTAGGCCGCGAACAATGGGAAAGGAATAGGTTGTATACCGGGCACTGACGAGAAAGGCCAGTGCCACAGAGAGCCATAAACCCTTCATTGTCTTAAAAGTTGCCAGCCTTCCTGCTCTGGGAGGAATGTGTCCTGCAAGGCCACGGAAAGAGGGCTGAGCATCTTTGTGTAACACAATCCCACTAGAAGGAGGGCACGGGCCTCCGACCCCCACCAGTCCCAACTCTAGGTTATAGCAGCTAAATGTCCTAACCTTGAGAGCCCTGAATTCCAAGGCACTATCCAGCCAAGACCACTAATCATAAACCTGTTAGACCCCCTATTGAGCAAGGAAGATCAGAAAGCAGGACTTTCTACCTCCACTCCTGGGTCATGTGATTTGTGCTGAGAAGTGCAGGGAGGGATGGAATTATAGCCCAGAATGAGGGTGGAAGACCTTGGAGAGGTGCCGGCCTGTCTGGGATCGAGTGAAGTCTGTGAGTTAGTATGACCTCTGCTTTCCCCTCAGGCCCCTGTCTGCCTGTACCAGGTGAACTGCTACATAGATAGAGACGTATTGTTTAGTTTTCACATAATTGCCAATTAGCTGCCACCTCATGACCGATGACCGCAGCATCACCCACGTGGAAGAAGATGAACAGAAGGGGCTGCAACCAGAGGCCTGGCATCCCCCATGGAGCAGGCAGCCTTTGTATTATGTCTCACTAACCAGCCATGTGGGTATTCTATGTAATGATGTCACTGGTGACGGAATGTACCTTCTTAAAGTGCTGCTCATGCAGATTTTGGCAGAATGTTCGGCAGCAGCAGAGCTCTTTGCTGATGAATTCCTGACTACTTATTATTCTTGCAAGAGGTGTATTGGGCCTTTTTTCCCTAGTGGGTTGTATTTTATCTGGTTTGCGCATTTAGGGGCTTTCCTACAAATGTTAGATCTTTGCACAATGCCGATTCCAAATCCTTTGTCAGATTGGATCCGACAGGATACAAATGACGTTTCCTGTTGGGATGACTCCTGTATTTTTTGGATCCGGTAATAATGCCTATTTCTTTTGCTTCTGTGCATCTTTTGTCCTCCCCTCTTTCCTCTTTGGCATGGTTGATGTATTTCTTGCTTCTGATTGTTTGATTTCTGTTTTGGGAAGCTGAAGGACTGGATTGCTGATGTCATGCTTCTGCAATGTCTTCGTAATTCTTCTAAGAAAAGGGCTGTACATGTTACTGCTTTCTCCCAGATTGGTAATATCATTACTATAGTTCGATCTGTCTTGGTCTGTTTCATTGCTTGATTCCAACCTCAGATGACTGCGGTGATGTAGTACTGATTGTGCCAATTGGGAGTTTCTTTGTGTATATTTTATTAGATGTTCTGATTTATTTCTGATCATGCTTTTTTTAATGTAAAAATTCTTCTGTTTTTCTGATTAACCCGTTTCTCTGTTCATGGAAAAATGCACACATGAGGACTGACCTATGAACAGAAAGAATAGACTCTACAATAAATTAAAACAGAGATCAAAACACTGAAATGGGTGGGATACATTATTTAAGTTTCTTTTTTTGTTTTTCTACTCCCTATTTTTTTTCTACTTCCTATCTTTTTATTCTATGCTGTTTTGGTGCAAGATGTTTTTCCAACCTTAATTAGAAAAATTGTGTTTAGAATTACAAACTGAACAGTTGCTGGGTGAGGTCTATATGCCACAAGTGGGTGCCACTGACCTCTAAGTGAAACCTGCAGGCACAGGTTTGAATCTCGCAGTCACAGGTTCGAATCCCGTGAGGGCTGCCTGAGCCCTTCATAATTCCAAGGACTATAAATTGAATACCGAATCATTGTGCATGCGCAATTGACAAGCTACTGTTCAGTTTATGATCTGTGATCTATATACAGTACTTAGCATTATTATTAGGCTCAGTTTTTCTCACCGGAGCTCGCAAGTACCTAAAGAGGGATGCTCTCAACCGTAATGAAGAAAATAGATATAAGCTTTGGGTCAGTTGAAACTAAAATAATTAACCTATTAACCTTAGAGATATGATGGTGAATCAATTAGATGAGAAAGACGCCTGATTACAGGTAATTGTGTGAGCTTCTGCAGTGTGTGAGGGCTCCACAGGAAAATACTTGTGGAAGCAGAGAAGTCTAAAAAGGTAGGCAAACGGTTTGGTTTGAGTTTGCTCACATCCAATCTAATTGGTCGAAGGAGAAAAGGGCGAATTTCTTTTTTTTGACAGGTCGATTTTGCTGCATATATATGCTAGGGAGAACACCGGCAGCCTCGCTTAACTTCCCTGCAATAATTATTACTCTAATCCCACCCCTACATATATATGTGGTGAAAAGAACAGAGAAATGGAACTTGGAAATGCAGCGTGAAGGAAAGGTTTGCAAGCCATTTGGAAATAGCTGAACACAATAACAGCAGCAAGAAGGAAAAACAAACGGTGAGCTTTGGGGATAATTATACTTTCAGGATTGGGGAAAACGTATGGGTAAGCATTCATTTCATAACAATATTTTGAGCATGGTGATGAATTAAGCAATAACACTGCACACAAAGGGCATTACCAGGTGATCATGACCCTGGGCTCAAGTTAAAGACCCGAGTGAAGCCCGGGCAGTTAATGAAGGTCAGGTGACGCTACCAGGTGGTAATGGCCTGAGGAGGGAGGAAGTATTGCTATTAGAACATTTCACTCAATGAAGGTAGAATCCTCTGTTCAAAACTAGGAGAAACACATGAGAAGCTTTGAAATATTGGGACAAAAGCTTTACACCAGCCATTACTGCCCTCTGCTAGTGCATGGACTGCATTGGAACTTCCAATATTCCAATGTCCTGATTACCTATGTTACATTAAAAAGCCTTTATGCTGCACCCGTCGCCCTCCGCCCGGGGTGAACGAGGCCATCCATCGGTTTTAGTTTTTTGGGCCCTGTTCTGCGCCTTTGCTAAACAACTCTACCAACTGACACTGGCATGCGGCCTCAATTGACTAAGTCTCGGGAGAAGATCTTTCAGTGTGGCTGGATAGGTGTGGGTATGTGGGAATTCTCAGCCACAACTTTAGCTTCAGAGAATACAAGGCTGTGTGCGTTTGCTCTTCCTGGGACCCGCACAGTAGGTTATCCCAAGGATACAGTTCAGTGCAGCTGCTCAAGGGAAGCACATCTGGAACATCCAGTCTGTGAAAGCCTAGAACTAGCATCTTGACTTGGAAGAGGTGTCAAGCTTGGGTGAGGTGGTGGGACCTGGAAGCCTGTGGCCTGTTCAGGCTAAGGTGGGGGGGAAAGGAAATTGGAACGAGGAAAGGGGGTAATGGAGAGAACAGTAAAACTGGAAGGGGCGATGATGGATGCCGATTAAGGAAGGAGGAGGGCAAGATTCGGAGAGGGGTAATGCGCATGGGATTGATGAAAGAGAGTGCAGGGATATGAATATAGAGATGAGAGGGGGGGAGACAGAGCGATAATATGAGTTGGGAGAGGAGAGGCGGAATGAGGATCAAAAGGAATTATGAAGTTTGAGATTAGCCAACAAACGTGTGAAAAAAATAGAGACGATAGAGATATCATACTGGGACAGCTAATTACACATGTATCAGTGAAACAACTTTAGTTAAGACAGAGTAATGATGGCCTGTTTCATCACAACAAAACCCATGATATTTGGCGGTTGTCTAAAGTGACCATAATCTTAACTAGGAGTCCCCATTGTAGATGCCACACGTGATGTGATTTTTTTTAAATGTCATTGTTGATCTCATTTATGTGCTCATGCTCTGAACAATGGGGGAAATGGGATAAGTTTAAATGATCATCATATCCCAGAGCAGCTGAATATAAGGGATTTTGTTGCAATCTTAACGCTGTCATATCTAAAGTGTTTTCACTATTAAGGCTTTTCTTATACTACATCTTCTCCAGGCCCACTGACATTTTCCAAAATAAATGTCTGGCACATGCACCTCCAAACTGTTAATTTTGAGGCAAATTCAACAAATGGATATAAAGTTACTGCCCCATTCCTTTTGTCATAGAAAAAAGGTTCTTCCATCGCACACAGAGAAAACCGATGGACTGATTTCCATCAGTAAGAAAAGATTTGTGCTCAAAGTGTTGCAGAAATTCCTTTTTTGGTTAGATAAATCCATTTAGTAGTTTTAAAACATTTTGACAGAGAATGGGGAGCTCCCATTCTGAACAAATCATGTATATCCATCCCATAATGCATTGCATACTTTGGGCCTGATTCATGGAATTATCTGCATGGAAAATAGGGTATTTGCACGCGCAACTGCGCACAAATCCGCCTTCGTCAATTCATGGAATCGCATGCGCTGTACTTTTCCTGAACTTGCGTTGAGTTTGCACTGGTTCAGCACGTCTCTGCGAGCCGTCGAGGGCCTTGTGCGAGACTCCGCGCAGAGCATGGGCATGGCTTGCACAGGGGGCTGGGAAAGGGCTGAACACCGAAAATGTGGAAGAACATGAGAAAAAGTGGCCATACCGAGGGATGGCCTGCAGGCAGTCCCTCGCATGCCCACTATTTCATGGCACGAGACGTATTCAAGGATTTGATCGCGCAACCTCTCGGCCAGGAAATGGTCACGCAAGTCCTCCAGCCGATCCACCACCCGAAGGCAGGCGTAAGTACACTTGCGTGTGGGATATGCAGCACGGAGGTGGGGTTGCATATTGGATTTCGGGGTGTGTGTACTCAACCGGGGTTCCAATGTGGTATACAGTGTTAATAACGAAAAAAAATAATGACAAGCCTTTTCAGTGACACCTAGATAACTAAATAATGTCTCTTTTTTGTAAAAGTATATATGGGGGCGGAGTAAGGGATTAAAAGGGGTGAGGGTAGTTTGGGGGTAAAAAGGATGTAGAAACAACGGGCTTGGGGTCCCCCCAAATTAAAAATTAAAAATAAAACAAATCTAAATTATTTCTTTATTTAGGTGTCACTGAAAAAGTCATTATTTTTGTTGTCGTTATAAACACATGTAACCTTCGGATGTAGCTTAGGGGTGTGCGTAAGCAGTGTAGAGGGGTGCAGGAATGGCTTACGGGGGTTTGCACTCATATTTTCAGAGTTTATACAGAGTTACAATTTTCCATACGCAGGTGTCGGGGTGCCAGGAACAGTTACGTGGGACCCTGCGCAGGGTCCCCGAGATGCAGGTCTGCTTGTGGGGGACCCCACAAACTGTTTGAAGGGTGTGTGTATTCACACCCAGGAGAGCGTGCAAAGGTAGCTGTTCAGGCAGTTTTTGCTTTGCGTGTGGGCGTGTCTGGGGCTTTCCATCTGCGACCTGTGAATATGGTTACTTTGCGCAAACAATTCTATGAATACGCGGAGCATGCATTTTTCTTTTGCGCGCAGGCTCATGCAGTTCCCTTCACAGTGCGCGGCCCTTGCTGGATTTCTGCACACATTTGCATGAATCAGAATCTGAGTCTTTTCAGAAATGAAAAGGCACCATTTTTCTTTTTGCTCGATGCAAACAATTAACACAGTAATCCTGCAGGAACATGAAAAAGAAGAGTGTTCAAAATGATATTTGGAGGAGGGAAAGGCATGTTTTCTCATGAGTGTAGGGGTGGGGTGGGTAAAGGAGGACCAAATGCTTAGTTGGGCACCATGGAGAGGGTGTTTGAGTCAGGTCGTTTTCCCCTACCGCCGGAATCTGGCAGGAAAGTTGCAAGTCAGGATCGGGAAAAAAAGTGCATCATGGCAAAGAGCAGAGGAACGAGGATAATAGGAGAGGGCCAGGTGGGATTTAGACAGTGGAGGAAGCCGAAAATACCTGAAAAGGAAGAGGGGTGTGAGGCCGTGAGTATGGGGAAGACTTTTGAATTTTTGAGCATAGCCACCTTACCGTGGTAATCTGACACACTACATATCCCTGTGACTGATTCTCACAGAAATATAAGGTGTGGCCACAGTGACTGCGCTCATGTTTCAACAGGATATTTCTGGGGGAAAATATTGCAGGAATGAAACAAGGGGAAAAAGAGGGAATTGGCCAGTAGCCCATAGGCCTTTAATCTAATTGTTGCAACGGGGACAGTGGCCACGGTCGAAGACCCTGGCCAATGGCACCTGGTTATTTACTAGTGAGGGAGGTATGGGTCACAGCAAAAGGCCATGGCCAGTGGGCTACAGTCTTTTAGCTTGGTTGTTGCAATTTGGACAGTGTAAGAAGGCCATGGCTGGTGGGAACAGGTTATATACTAGTGAGGGTAGATATGGGCCATGGCTGTAGGTCATGGCCACTAGCCATGATCACTTTCTTTTATTCTAATTTTTGCGACATGGACAGAGGCCGCAGTCAAAGCCATGGTCAGTGAGAACTGGTTATTTAGTATTGAGGGGAATATAGGCCATGAACGTAGGCCAATGCCAGTGAGCCCTGTTCTTTTAGCTTAATAGTTGCAACATAGCCAGTGGCAATATCAAAAAGGCCTTGGCCTGTGGGTCCTGGTTAGTTACTAGTGAGGGGGATATGGGCTGCGGTGATGGACAGTAACCATGGTCTTTCATTCAAATTGGTACAGGGTGAACCGTGGTCATGCCCAAAGGCCATGACTGGTGGGCCCTGGAAAAGATATAGCATAAGAAAACCCATGAAATTCAGTGAAAAACCTTAGTTAAGGTAGACCGAATTGATTATGACAAAAACCATGAAATCCGCTGGGTGTGGGAAGTGATGAAGATTTTAACTCAGAATCCCCCCTTGCTCAGCCCGTGAGCACATACGTGAGATCGCAGGGACCAACAGTGAGATCAAACATTACATCAAGGGAGACATTTAAGGGTGACTCACTCACCCAACATCATGGGTTTGATAACTCTCTCTTAACTAATGTTTTTTCACTGAATATATATAGCTTTAACTGGGATATGAAATTGAAGTGGGCTCTGGAAATGAGGGTGGCAAAAGTGTGTTGGGCATGGCCTAAAGGATGGGCATAGTGTTGCTTGCCCCAAACAATACACCACAAGGCCCTGCAAACGTATGTTGGGGCACTCAGCATTGTCACAGGTAGTCTAATTTCCATTCTGCAAACAAAGCTCCCTCTGGTTCAGTTTCCAAACAATTTGCTGTCTATAAATAAATCTGTTTCTCACTCAGTATTTAAGCAATTCTGTCAGTCAGTGTTCATTTCGGGTTTCAGCTCGCCTGCTGGTGGCCTGTACCATGGTAATCTGCAGCTATTAACCCCCTGCCTCTGCTTCTTTAAGATGTTGCCACAGTATGAAGCAGCAAGGAAGGGCTAATACTATGCACATATTCCCCAGGGTGGGCACCAGTCTTGGCAAAATAAGGAACGTGTCACTTTAAATGTGATTCAGAGCTATTTAAAAGGTTTACTCATCACTGACATGTATTACCTGCTTTCAGCTCTTTGGTGTGGGGCAGGGAATATGCTTGGGGCATAATGAAGTTCAAGGTGGGCCTCATATTATGCACCCTCTATGGTAAACCCAGGGAAATCACCCATTGGAGTTTGCATTAGGAAACCTCTTTATTATGATCTATGCACCACACAGTAACCCCAATAGGGGTATTTAGTTGGGCCCCATACATAATTTTGAAATGGGCCACGACAGAGCCCACGGGAATGTTCAGCTGGCCCTGAAATCACCCTTGAGAAAGGGGAGGAAGACAAACAGAACCAATGAAGGATACTTGCTGTTTTGCATAAAATCAAAGAGCATTTTGGGACCATAACAATGAATACACATTTGTATATATCACATATCTCTGAGAGTGATTTCAGCCTGTAACCATTCTGAGAACACAATGCACACTGGCCTCTCTGCTTATTTTATTTATCATAATACCATAACAGTAAAATGATTGCACTCCATGAGTCATACATGCTCATTTAGACAGCTTCAGTGCACAACATCCTTTAGGATGGGGAAGCGCCTGCGTGGGTCCGCCCACGCTTTCGATAATTTAGAAGAAGAAGAAGAAGACAGCTTCAGTCTTCAGGAGTCAGGGGTTGGCTGTGCAGCATTAGTGGCAGATGGCTTCCCTGCACATATTGATCTGTCCTAAGTGCAAGTCACGCTCTGTGCTCTCCAGCACTTGACATATGTGTGCTCACTTAAAATCGTGCCAGGGTGCTTACTTGTGGGGGGTTGATGAAGTCATGCCCACTTAAAGCCTTGTGTTTGTGTGTATATGTGTATATGTTATAGTGTGGCGGTCGCCACACTGTAGTTAAGATTCACAGCTAGTTCCATAGGAAACCCGAAAATTGAATTTCTAATAACTTTTGACTTGCACGACAGATTAGGCTGATATTTTACAAACAAAACGTCATGGCCACAATCCCCTGAAGACTGGACATTTTGGGAAATATTTGTTAAACAATGAAAAAGTTATTGAGAAAGCAAGAAAAACACTGTTTTCGGTCTACTCACATCCATTTTGCCATAGAGAAAAAGTCAAAAAGTGTATGCAGTGCAGGGCTAAACTGGGCGGACAGAATTGGACCAAATAAGAAACAACTCGGGCACAAAACGATGGCTCAATTTCTAAGAGGGGTCTGCGGTTATTCTGTCAAGTAGTTTTTAAACTATTTGATGTCAGGTGGGCGGGGGGCTTTACCCAAAATGTTAGCTATATCTCCCATGGTGCATTGCAGCAGAGAAGCTTGTCAGAAATGAAAAAGCTGCCATATTTTTTGATCAATGCGAGAGATAACCATAGTTATTTCAGGGCTAGCTGAAAACAAAAAGTGGAAAAAAGCTATTTGGAGGAGGAAGAGTTTGGGATTTTGCACGTGTTTTTGAGATAACCGCGGTTATTTATGAGTGTTTTCGGGTAAGCACAGGCATCATTGGTGCATTGCTATTATCGAGGGAATACAAACCGAGGGCATGGGAAAATAGTTTTTTTAGAAGAGGGTTAAAAGTAAGATTCGTTTTTAAAAGTTCATTTTACAGCGAAAGTGAGATGGGGGTGAAGGGTGTGGCCGAAGGCAATGGCTGGGGGGTGGGGGGCTTATTTTCACAGCTCCTGATGCACTAGCATCCCGGTGCAAAGCGAGTTGCAAAACACCTGGATTTCGAAAGGATGGTATCACCAAATAATTTTGCTGCAAAAAATGCTGAACACAAAAAATGTTGAATTTCTCAGTGCACATAACCACGTAATTATATGTAGGGGGGAGGGTTGGGGTAATAATAAATATAAGGGCAGTATGGGGGGCTCTGGGCAGTCCCCCCTCATATAATTGCAGTGGCATGTGTGGGTAAACATTTTTGTATTTGGCATTTTTTTCAATAGTAATCAGACAGATCTGAAAGGATCGCATAGGACCATATACATATACAAACATATATATATATATATGAGGAATAGCGCGTTGATGAGACTGAAAAGTGAATATTGACAAGCGATTGGAAAAACAGAAATAATTGATAAATGGAAAAAGATGGGAGCGAAAAGGAGAGAGAGGAGGACAATGAGCGAGGGGCAGAGCGAGAGAGTGTAAGAAAATGCGATACAACGAAAGAAAACGGGAGAGAGAAGAAAGCAAAAACTGCAGCAAGACAGATGGGAAGAGAGCATGAGCTAGGCTGATAGATGGGGCGACAACACAAGTGTATTGCTGCTTTATTTTGGTAAATGTTCAGACAGGTGAGTGGGAGGATCGAGCAAGCGCTATAAATAGTGATTAGGGTAAGGAGAGGAAAGCACTGGGAGACTGTGAATCCTGCAAAAGGGGTGGGCTTTTAAAACCCAACCAAAGCAGGTGGGAGGAGGGAGATGACACGTGTTAGATACTGTCCTTGGTGCTGAATCCAAGACATCCATGCCACTCAACAGCAGCGTTGCTAGATCTAGAAAAGATCCGGGTCTATGCTAATGTCTGGACTGGTGAGACTCGGGCTAGCAAGCCTTTTGGTTGTAGCCTCTGAGCTTCTATCCGGGGCAACAACTAAAATACCTGGAGCTATGGCCCCATCAGTGCCACCCGCCCCACCCCCAGCAACTCCTCTGCCAATCAAACCTATCCAGGGACTGAGTATCTCTCTGTACCCTCTCCCACAGAGCATGGCCCACTGACAGAACGGGTCTCTCTCCTAATCACAAAATGGACCCATTCCCATAGCACAGGACCTCTATCCTAGAAAGGGACTATTTCCTGTCCATAGGACAAGACCTTCTCCCACCCACATAATCGGACATTCAATTACACCCTCTCTGACACAACAACGCACTTTCCCACAAGACTGGCCTCCAGCCATGCCCCAGGCAAAGCCGAGCCACCTGAAGTGGCCATTGGGTCTGGCCACTGGGTCTGCTACAACTCTGCCCCAATTGAATATGCCTGCCAACTCACCTGAAGTGGCCACAGGGCCTCACTGCAGCCAGTTTATCCACACAGTGGGTTCATGAGCCAGTGGTCACTTTGAATCCCAAGCTACCTGTAAAGTAGGCAAGTTGCCCAGGCCCTAGCCTTCACCCATCCAGCGGACACCCTCTACAACATGATGGGTCCAAGGTCCACCACAAGCCAAACTATCTTGGTCGCCCACCTGAAGGCGTGGGCCAGGTCTGAGAGCCAGCCTCATGAAAATACTGCCTTCTTTGCAGCTTTGTGGCCACACAATTAGACGTGTCTTAATAATTGCTCTTCCTGTGGGGTCCAATGTAACCATGTATTGCTAACTTTGTGCTAAACCTTGTGAAACCCTGGCTTAGTGTCACCTTCCCAAGGACACACCTGTGGATGTATCCAAGAGACCCCTACAGGGACCAGCTCCGAGGCCAATCAGAGCACAGCTCTGTAAGAGGTGGAAATCCAACGATGCTTCAGATGTCGCCTAGGTTACCTCCAACGATGCTTCAGATGTCGCCTAGGTTACCTCCAACGATGCTTTAGATGTCGCCTAGGTTACCTCCAACGATGCTTCAGATGTCGCCTAGGTTACCTCCAACGATGCTTCAGATGTCGCCTAGGTTACCTCCAACGATGCTTTAGATGTCGCCTAGGTTACCTCCAACGATGCTTCAGATGTCGCCTAGGTTACCTCCAATGATGCTTCAGATGTCGTCTAGGTTACCTCCAACGATGTTTTAGATGTCGCCTAGGTTACCTCCAATGATGCTTCAGTTGTCGTCTAGGTTACCTCCAACGATGCTTCAGATGTCGCCTAGGTTACCTCCAACGATGCTTTAGATGTCGCCTAGGTTACCTCCAACGATGCTTCAGATGTCGTCTAGGTTACCTCCAACGATGCTTCAGATGTCGTCTAGGTTACTTCCAACAATGCTTCAGATGTCGCCTAGATTACTTAGCAGTAATTTTCATTACTCCAAGTCCTTCTCTTCTTGGTCATAGACCTTGAATCCTTTGCACCACGCCCAATGAGAAGCATGGCTTGGGTAGGACAGAACTAGGAGATGGGAAGCCACTCCTTTATACCTGGAAGGGGTGTGGCTGCAATGTGTAAAACATAGAAGAAGGACTAACTCTGAACTGGAACGCTTCTGGGTTTAAACGGGTGGCAATAGGAGCCAGTGTCTGGAGAGGACTCCCTCATTGAGTAAGAACTGTGACGGACGAGGGGGTTGAGCTAAATTCTGTTAGGGTTCGGGGGAAGTCCCCATAACCGGCCAGTCCATCGTAGTCCCTTTTTAGTAGTACACGGATCAGGAAAAAAGAACACTGTATCTGGTAACAAACCTGTACACCACATACAGAGCAGGAGTTCTAATGCGTCAAACTATTATTATTTGTACGTGTTTGTGTAGTGTTTAAAGGTTACAATGTACTAACTAGTCCACACTTGAATAACAAGAAGAACAGGAGTGACGTCCTGCATTGGGATGACACCGCGTGAAACTTCCTTCCTTCCCCAAACACTCGTGTACTTACACTTTCCCCGTTCGAGGCCAGGAATGCACGTGAAACAATGCCCTGGGCAGCAGCACTGGCCGAAATGCTTCCTCCGCGAGCTGCGGGGTCCGAGGGGGTATTGCAGGGTCAGCGCTAGGCCAGCGGGGCTCAGGCAGGGCCACTTCTAGTATCTAAGGTCCGCGCAGAAGTGACACCACTGCGACAACAGGCGTCGGTGGCGTGTGCCGCAACTTTTCCCGGGTGATCTAAAGGACAGCGCTCGCGCCAAAACAATCGCATTTGGCTGTTTACTATTCTCGAGCACAGGGGCAGCACCACTACCATTTAATTAAACACCAACCCAGCGGTACAACTGAGAATGTGGAGCTCATGCAACGCGCTCGGCCAAATAAAACCCCCTCTTCTGTGATCTGAGTTTTCTGGTGACAAGCAGCACAGCAGCACCACTATTTAACTACAAAAAAAAGGAATAGATGTGCCAGTATGGACCCGCCTGTGAATGTGAACCTGTGGCAATGTGGGTCCCTGATGCGGCACTGCAGTCCATCGTTCATGTTTACTGATGACAAGGAGCGCGACATTTTACCACACCTGAAATCCAGTCAAACAATTGGACAGCGTGGACCAATCAGCAAATATGAAGCCGGGGTTATGCAAGTGTGCAAAACATGTTTCAATAAATAAAACACCTGACTAGCCCTGCATTCTGGGGTCCGCGGTTACTGGTGACAAACAGCACAGCAGCAGCAGCACCTTTTAACTCCGGAGGAATGATTGCGCCAGTATGGACCAACTTGCGACTATGACGTTGTGGCAAGGTGATTAGCTTAATGAAACCCCCCGTATTATATACAGTATTGTTCATGGTTACTGATGACAAGCAGGACCACAGCACCAACACTTAACACCAGCCAAACACCTAGTGGAATACTTTTCCGAGATAGTTCTAATATGTGCCCAAGAAACCGGAGAAACGTGTTTATCCCAAAGCCCCCTGGTTTCCCACGGTCTGTGGGAACTTTTGACTACCCCCCTCGTGTGTCATCCGCGCCCGCCCACCGCGCCTGTGCGTGTGAAGCAAAGGCATTCCCTGGGCTGTGGTTACTTCTGCGGAGTGGGCGGAAGCCTCGCAACTTAAGTAGGGGTTCACGCACCGTGAACCCGCTGCACTAATCGCTACAGAGCTGCGGCAGCCAAGCTACCTTGGCGTATGACTCAATTTCCAGGGTGGCGAGTACTGCAGCGAAAGGTGGCCTAGTGAGAAGTCCACACCCTGATCACACATGACCCCAGGAACCCAGAACAATAGACACTCGCGCCTCTATCTCCCCGGCGTTGCCGCGCATGCTAGATGCCAATATTTACTGCACTGGGCAGGGCAACGGGATGCACGGGACTCCGGAACGCGGCTGGTAACAGCTCGTAGCCCTTAACACACGTGCAGCAGTACTCGCGGTCAGGTAGCAATCAGAAGCCGTGAACCTTTGCACAGGCTGCCCGTAGTGACCGCAGGCTGAAATGCTGAGCTGTCTGTAGGGGTTAGTGGGGTGTGCGAGGATGTTGCTAGGTCCAAAGCAACGCTGGTGCCTTAAGGACACAGTCTCTGTAAACTCAGTTTGCCACCAGGAGCAGGTGATACCTTCTCCCCACTGTGCAGTTCACTGGCCGGCAGCTCCCCCCCCCCCCCGTTCCTCCCACGCACTCCTCCCCGAGAAGATGTGGTCTACCTGCTGAATGGAAAGATGTGGAACCCAGAAGGCTGAGTTCTAATTCCAGAAGCCCCCTCCCATGTCCTTATTTTCCTGAGCCCCCAGGACTGCTCAGTCTCCGGATTCCCGAGTGAATGTTCCTGCTGGCTTCAGAAGAATGTAGATGTTGTACGCTTCTTAGGTAGCTCGTTTATGATCCAGTCGCAGCTTCCTCCTCACTTGACCAAGCGGTGTGATCCTGTGCATGTTGGATCAACCTAAGCCTCGGTACCCTATTCTGACAAAAGTGTAAGTGTCTAATAATAACGGGTTGGTTTGGGGCAGTGGTATTCAAACTTTGTCATGCCACTCTTTGAGTATAAATAGCCCCCCCCCAAGATGCCATATCTGATAATATTGTCTGTTGAAAGCAGTCACTGTAGTACCTTATTGAAGAGCCTCGCCCTCCTAATCCCCTCCCCTACCACCCCACCCCCACAGCCCGTCAACCCCACCATTTGACGACCACTGGTTTAGGGTCAGACTAGCCCTCCAATACTTCCATTGTCTACACAATTCGTGCCTTTTAGGTTACATCGTGATAACAGCTCTTATCACAGTGCTTAGAAGCTACAGGAATCCAGCACAAGCACCATATAAAAACCTAATATTATCATATTTTGGAAAAGCTAACTACAGTTCAGTACCATGTATAATTGTCGTTCAAACGGTTGGCAAGCGCCTCCAGACATATATACACCCTCCATATGAATCCCATTAAAAATGCGCTTCTACTCCCCCCACCCCCTGCGAAAAGTAGTTTTGAGAAGTGTGCAGATACTTACATCCTGTCTTGTGCACCAGTTCTTCGATCTCCAGGGGCAGGGTGTGTGAGGCCCCCATGGCAGCCGCGTACAGTCCCCCGGGGGTGGGAGCCCAGGTGGGCAGTGAGGTGGCAGAACTGGTGTGGGGGGGGGGGTTGTGGGCGGGGGTTGGTGGCAGCCCGAGGATGTCAGCCTGCACACAGCCCAGGAGCGCTCGCCCTGCCCTGTTTGCCCGCACCACGGCTCTCTCTCAGCAGCTCAGGACTCCAGGAAGCCCCGGCTCTAATTATAAGAGATGCACCGAAAGCCGCTGTCTCCAGGGTCCCAGAGCCGGTCGTGTTGGAACTTGTCCACACAAGTCGGATTTTCTGCGTGTCTGACTTCGAGCTCACGGGCAAACATTATCATTATCGCATTACTTATTCATGGTTATGTATCATTTCAACGAATGCATATAACAATTCTATCCTTCCCCCGAACCCTAAACAACTCCACCCGCCCCCAGCTAGCCCTACATCACATTTCCCCTTGACCCCCCCCCCCCCCGAGGTCCTGACATTCCTCATAGCGCGCCCCAACCTCCCGGCCCACTTGCACACTCTGCAGCCTACCAGTCTTTCTCGCCAGACCGCTTTCATCCCTGGGCCTCCGTGCGCTCCTGCTCACAAGAAACGTACGCACTACCGACGCTTTACCTGCTAGTGCCTCAAACAACACTTCAAGCGCTACCGCACTCCTAAATCACCTCCTTGAATGACACAGTGGCTGCCTGGGATTTTTTTTAAATTGGTGGGGCAAAAATATTTGCCACAAATATGCAAGGGCGACCGAGCGAAGCTAGGGAGCCTGAACCATGCAACAGGGGATCGGGAATCGGGTGTGGGCCCCCCCCCCCCGCCTAGAACACTTTTTTGAATAATGGGTTCGAATGATACATTATACAGAACACTGTTTGTGAAAAATGAGGTAGAAGTCCAGATAGCTTGCAATCTGTTTTGCAGGGTAACTCATGAAAATATCCAATAGATGCAAGTCGCAAACAGTGCACTGAGGCATTTCTCAATGCATTTTCAGGATGCCTTTCCCAGCAACATGTGCCAGTATACATTTTTCTAATGCTCTCTGTGCCCCTACATTTCAATGCTGGCTGCACCAATATATATGCCAGTATTCCCATCTAAGAATATTTAGTCGCACAATGCCGGTAATGATACTCTTAGAAAGCATGCCCATGATGCTATCGAGACACCGAATAACACCTATCATGTTTGCTTCATCACAGATGACCAGTAAAAAATGCCAAGCAACAGTAAGAAAGGGCTAGCCTGTACGAAAATGTCAGTCTAGCCATGTTATAACAGTTATCATGCTTTTTTAACCATAGATGCCCAGTAAATAAATGTTATACCACAGTAAGAAAAGGCTATGCCATAGTAAGAAATGGCTGGACTGGCTGCACTAAAATATTAGTATAGCCACGTAATATCAGTTATTATGCTTGCTTTTTCATAGATGGCCAGTACAAAAATGACTCACACCTTTCACCGCCCTGCAGGCTCACCCTGTCAAAATCAGTGCCCTAGCAAAGCAAACATAAGCTCTGTGATTCAGATACAGCTTCATTACTCTCCCATGTCCACCCATGGCCTCTCCTCTCAACACTTTACCCTCATTTTTGCTGTTGTTGTGAATCCAACACTCGCACAATGCAAGAGTCAAGGGTCTCCTACATTAGGGAGACTTTCCTCCTGAGAGTGCAGCCTGTGGATTGCTACTACACCACTAGGCCAGGGGCTCATGTGAAAAGACAGGAAGACGCACAAAGAAGCTCTAAGGAAAACAAAAAGCGTGGTTACGTATATGTGCAGGCTATGTCTCAAGTCCCCTTTCACATCCCAGAGAACCCGTGTCCTACCTCTATATCATGCGTAGAGAACAATGATCCTATGCAAATAGTATTCTTCTACCATAAATGAGGAAGTCCATAGATCAGGAAACCCACCCAACGCCAGGGGACAGCGGATGCAAAGTCCAGGGAGCTAACCCAAACAGCACGAGGATGCAACTACATCCACCAGGTCCAAGACACGCAGGTACCTACTTCTGAATGGCACGAGGGCACAACTACAGAGAGCAAAGAGAGTCTAAAGATGCACAGTTCCAGTTCATTCCCAGGATGAAGCAGAAGGCAGTGCTAAAGCGTGGTATCCAAAAGATGGTAAAATACAAAGAATATCCAATAGACAAGCAGCGATCTAATATCCAAAAGAGCAGTCCAACAAAACACACAGCCAAGGCAGATCGGGAAAGTCCACAGAAGAAATCCAAGAGAACAGGCAAGGGTCTGCAATGAAGAATAACAGAAGCAACAAAAGACACAAAGTAATGTTAAAGAGAAGTTATTTCTCAGACATACACCCATGCAGCCAGCCACCCTCTGAAACATACACATACCGTGCAAGACAGAGAGATAATGACAGCCGGCTGGAAGCATCTGTTTAATCAACTGTTTTACAAGCTGAAAAAAGAAACTATCACTGTCTTGCGGCATACACCATGCTTTTATAAGATGACAAGAATTACACAATAGTTCTATGTTAATATGAACCTCACTATATGATAGGCCAAATTTCTTGTAGGTAAAATATATTGGACCTCATTATGAGACCGGCAGTAGCCATGCCGGTAAAACCGGCACGGATGATGACGGAATCATTTTTTTTCTGGTGTCCGGGAATGGGCAATTACCGGGCATTACGGCCCCAGCGGACCTGGTATTTGCCCATTTCCGGGCACCAGAAAATATTGCTCCACATTCCCATATGAGTCCCATTGGACTCAATGGTAATGGGGAGGCCATATGCATCTGACATGGTCTGCTCGTGGGTGCCGGTATGCCCCCCAGGTCTGACTTGGTAGGCGGAAAGGTACCAGTACCGTTGTTACCGGACCAGCAAGCTTATAATGAGGCCCATTGCCTTTTTTTTTAATTGGATATAAACGCTTCCTGAAACGCATGAGTATTCTTTGTTGCAATGGCTCAGGCTATTCCTTATTTCAGTGAACACGAGACATATTTCGCAACTTTAAAACTGGAAACAAGCAGTTCTGTGATGACACACACTAGAGCAAATTCTGCTAAGGACATGAGATTTGTTGCTGCATTTTATTTGATTACCTCACCTTAGCTTATCTACTTTATCCTACTGTCAAATTTTATAAAAATAAAAAAACCTTGAGTATCACCCCCGAAAACTGTTTATTCCTACCATTTAAACTGCTAGATGTCTGCACCTTGGCTTCTGTCGAGGCTTTCCCTTTCCCAATAGTCCTGGCTTGAGTTGTTATTTGTCTGAGCTTCCACACAGCCCTATATTTTATGTGTTTTCAGTACTTTTACATTTCTCTAAGGCTTACTGCCTCTAGCCATTTGTAATGCATGCTGTGTTGTTCATTTTAAAAGGAATGGATCACTTTGCTATTCTTATAGGCCTTATTCTGATATGTTTTTCTAATGTCTTTGAGCGTGGGCAATATTCTTCATATCTAAACAAAGTTTGGCCTAATATCTGAGTTATTTTGTAATAAATACATGTCTGCCTTGTCTCTTATGCAGCTACATGTGTCATAGGTGATGTGACATCACTTACTTCTGTCATCCATAGCTCACACCCTATTTATCCTTACTGTTTCTGTTTAGAGCATGGATAATACAGTTGTTTGAATGCATGACTCGTCTCATATTTGTAATATTGGGCCAGTGGGCAGGGCACAGTCCCCAAATGACTTGTTCACCTGTCCATTCACCAGAGGAGGCGGATAGACTTTTTTGGGCTACTCCTCTTCATTCCCTCCACTGGTCGTGATATCAACCACTCTCATTGTCTACCCTCCCCCACATAAACTATGTGTCATGACCAAACACTGGAGTCTTTGGAAATGCTGGAGGAGAGGCTAGTGGTTCCACCACATATTTCACCAATCCTGCACTAGTGGTCTAGTGTTCTTCAAAGATGGCTGCCGTCTGTTTTTTTTACAGTGCTGGTGCTCCACTCGGTGCATTGCAACCCTCGCCCATTTTGGGTAAGACGCTGCCAAGGTTTCACTTTGTGTCTCTACTCAGTGCTCCCTTACTTGGAAAATTGTGTTTTCTTTTTGTCTTGCAACCTCACAGCATCCATACTTCCTTCTGCCTGCCCCAGCATATCTCTCCTTCATACTCCGCCTTTCCCTCCCCTCTACTTGCTCTCTTCCAGACTGTCACCGCTGTTCTACCCACGTTCTGGAGCAGAAGCCTACAAGTCATACCAGCAGGACTTTGACTTGGGTCTGTCTTTCCATCCTTCGGACCTATTGTATCAGAATTTCACCCAGGGTTTTTTATGCCATAAGGCTTTTTCCCTGTTGGGGGTTGGCTTCACTGAGTCCCTTATGCCTGGCTTGTTTCCCAACCAGGCAAAGTGGCCTTCAGCAGAGCTTGCCCTTACCTCTTCACGAAGAAGAAGAAGGACGGCAGTCCTAGAGGAAGAAGGAAGAAGGGATGGCCTCAAGAGGAAACTCCCGAATGTACAGTTGAGAAGTTTTAGGAGAACCTTTCACATGATTCTGAGAGTATGTATGTGTATTCCTATCTCAGTCGCCCCCCTCAACTCAGTGCTCTATCTCAATATGGGAGGTATCGTGGAAGACACTCCTAAAGGACTAATAGTGTCGAATCATGTTGTATTCTTCTAATATATTGTATATGTATCCTTTTTTTGTCAAAGGTGTGGCATACTTCACCATCTTTTATTATTTGTATATGTATCCCCAGAAAGCAACATTGTTTACTTCCATCTTGCTCACACCCCAGTTACCCCATTTAGATGTTAATTTACATGCACAACGAGTGACCCTGCCACTATGAGAATCAGGATATATATATATATATGTATATATATACCCATATGTTTTCTTTTCTCCACCCCACAACATTTCCTTTTCCCTGTCCCATTCGCCAGCTGCTTGAAGTTCATTTTGGCCATTAGCTCGTTCAATTTCCTTTTGCATATCTTCTAGTGGGTTTTTTGTTCTTCTTCATATCAAGTCCACGGACCTTACATTAGTCCATCATTGCTTTGTAGCATGTTCAATGGCCCCGTAGTTCACATAAGGATCAGGCTTTGGGATGCATCATCTTCCTGTGCATGCTTGTTCAATCCCGCGTTCCTAGCCACCTGATTGGCTTACTCCCCCACCCAGGGTGCTAATGGACAATTGTATACTAGATAAAAATATAAAAGGACAGAAAACATTTGTTCCAAATACTTGTCTCTAGCATACAATAAGGACCATAATCGATGGACCTTTATAACTATCTACCGTATCCACAGTCCCCTTTCCAGGCCATCCATCGTTAAAAGACCCAGATGGCACATGCACACCATCGCACTGGGCAGCCCTTCTACCCTTTTTAATTTTAGATTCGTAAAACTCCCTCAATGCCTGCTTTCAAACAGTCACGCATCCATCCACCAATCACTTCCGAAAACTGTACATGTAACCCTATGACCATATTAATCTTCCACACACCAACTGCCACTTAACAATCTTCTACACATCTTTTGCATCTGCATTTCGGATGCCAAGGTTTGACACCACTGGCTAACTAGTGGAGGAGAGGAGTCCCAAGGGTGGGATGCAGCTTAACCGTAGCATCCCTTTAACATAGTTATTTCTTTCCATTTAATAGGTTTTTATAAGTGAAAATGTTTCATGGTATTACATTACTGTATATAAGTTATTAATAATTCCTCTTTACATATGTATTAAAGAACTATAAACCTCTTTAAGAAACATTTTTTGCAACACATACTTATGTCTGTCGTTATCAGCAGCGCATGCTGGGAATGGAAATCATCATTCAATTACCTACCGCATACGGCTCCACCATGACCCCAGCCAAAACAAACCTCCCCTATTATTCACTGCACCTACCCTGCATCCTAGCTCACTGTCCACGATTGTCATGATCACTAAGGGTCTGTCACTAGCCCCCTCACATAGCCTGCAGTGTCCCTCCCACATGGGGGCCAGATGGATTCTTGCTTGGCGCTCCATGTATTCACAAATGCTTGCCCATAGGATATTGAATGGAACAGAGAAGAAGAACAAGACTTCCTGGTTCGCCCAACATGGCCGCGCAATGGACCGTAGCTCTCAGGCAAAGGAAGTCTAGCTACTGGATGTGGTAGCCTACTTAAGGCACGCCCAGGCGGTGACACGCTTCGCGTTGCAACTACTGAAAGCAGCACAATGTTTACCGATGCTCGCAGCTTCGATCTGAAAAGAAAACAAGAATAAACCACGGGTTAGCAGTAAGAACTTCATCTAGCAAGAATATCAAGATAATTTTCACCAGCCACGTCATGGATCGCTGCATCAGCGTTCAATTCCGTTGGAATTCGAAATCCGACGTACGCTGCATCCATCGCCAGTCCAGCAGACCTGCAGCAAGAAGGTCCTAATTACAGTTCAGACGTTATCATAAGACACGCACTACAAACTACGAGCGCATGCTTCATACTCACCCGCAGTGAGCGAGAAGTCACCAAGAGCTCCACCAGCATCCCAAATGCCAGAATGCACTCGCACTTCCATGGGGGAATCTTCATTACGTGCATGCAACAAAGCGACCCGCAGCACTGAATAGCGTCTGCCTGAAAGGGAAGGAGAAGAGTTAAGTTTATTCGACTCACGTGTGCGACATGAGCTCAGAACATTTTACCCTAAACATTCTAGAATGAAATTCCAAAATTCCAAAATTGCATGCAGTTTCATTGAATGGTGCCAAAGTTATAAGCCACCCAAAAAACTGCTTTTCACCAACCCTGTAATGCATGAATAAGCATACATGTCCCCGAACATCTCAGATGTTCGCAAACATCACAGGACTGCCCTGCACATCCAGATTGTTCGTGGACATCAGAGTTGAAAAGCCACCCATTTTTGGGACTTTTTAATGCCATGTCCCATTCCATCTTCACCACCCTTACCTCTACAGAGATTATATTATTAGTTTGACAAGTGCAATGTTGTGTTTTTTAATATGTTCTTACCGCAATGTTTGCGGACTATAGGCACAGTCCGCAAATCCAACATGGTGGGCGTTCCCAAAAATCTGACGCACCTCAAGCTTTTCACCATCCAATCCAGCATTCACATCCAACCTCTGCGGACATCACGCCGCCCTCTGGACCAATCTGAGGCTCGTCTGCAAAGCGAACAGGGAAGTGAGTCCGCAGAGCGGACCTAGAAATCACTCATTTTCTTTTTACCTACTTGTTGATCATTTTAAAAAGAAATACTTTACGGATGTACACCAAATTTACAAAGGCACGCCTTTGGGACTAAGCAGCCGCACCAGCGCATATTTGGTGAAAATCTATCCAGTGGTTTGGGCTGTAGGCGTGAGCAAATTTGTTTTCCCATTGCTTCTATGGGAAAAACCACACATTTTGGGATCCCTCATATAACTTTGCCCCCCCCTGCACGAAACCTCACCAAACCTTGCAGAAACAATCCTGCGGGGGCATGCATACACTTTATCTGCAATGTTTTGTGAGGATTTGTCTAGGGAGGGCAAAGTTATAAACCACCCAAGCCAACCAAAAAGGGCTATCCCTATATTTTTCCAAATCCTGTGTTTTAGGCCCTCTCTTTCCACATCTCCAAGTTTCCTTCTCTTCACTCCTTTAATTAAATCACTCATGATGGGTACTACTGATCCACAACTTTCTCAAGACGTATGCCAAATCGTCCTTGTTTCTCAACTACTAAATAAACGTACATTAAACAAACCTTTGTTTGCCAAATGAATCCATCAGTGTTCCTCACCAAGAGCTATCACTGTCCTTCAGTTTTATTCCCTCTTTCTTGCAGCTCTTAGCTTGCTCACACTCATTGGTCCTTCTTTCTTACCCATGGGTATGTTTCAACTAAATAAATGTGGGTAATCTTAACAATCTTCCCTTTTTTCTTGAAAACCATGCCAACCAGTGTCTGCGCTCCATCCTGGCCTTAAAGTGCTAATGCAAATTATTGTATATTTACATAATTAACCCCTAAAATAGTGCATATTATCCCTTGGTCACTTACTCAAATATTTCCCCAATATGTTTGTTGATATGTTGCAAAAAATGTAATCATGGCATGAAAAGATCATGCTCCCCTATTCTATAATGCGTGTACATTCAGTCTTGTGCTGTTAAAAGTTGTCCTTCCCATTACTATTACTTCCCCTATTCTGAGTATGCGTGTTTGTGTCAGTGAAAGTTTATTGCATGGCGCTTCTATGTTTTACTGCAAATGTGCTTACAATTGTGTTAATTCCTGCTGTACTCATGCAGGGGCTTGCCGTGCGTAATCTGGTGCAACTTGCTGTTGCATTAACCTTCCCTGTTGTGTAATGTGCGTCTATAGCTATACTTCTATGTCTGGCACCATGTGTGATCTTGGGCATAACATTTCAATGGTTCTGTGCTATGCAGTGGAGGATATGGTGTCCCCCCTCTTTCTGTCCTCAGTTACGTTTCTCACCAGTGTCCTCACTGTCTGGTTACTTGTAGCACTCTCTTGTGCCTCATTGCAATCTGTATCTCACCCTTGCTTTCCTATGCCAGTTTCTTTCTCACCACCATCTCTCCCCCTGTCCTTCCTCAATCACTTTCTAATTTCCCTCTTCCGACTTGCTTCCTTGCCTTCTTATTGTCATAAATTCTATAAAAGATAAACTGTGTGCATCGCCTCTCCTTTTTTGATAATGTACTGACACATCCAAGAGCCTTTCCAGTTGTTGCAGTTATTCCTGTACTAATTAACACAAGGGTATGATGCACCTCCCTATGCTCATTAATTATTTATTAGAAAATCATTGGGCAAGGCGCCTTCCCTTTTTCAAATTACTTTTCAACAATGTGCCTAAACTTTAAAAATGGTTTCCTTCCATTACTCAACATGCCTTTCTCCCTTTTCTGTGTGACTACCATGTGCACACTTATAGTATATGACTTTTAAAAATTCCCCTCTTTATTACTAAAGGTACCTACAATTTTTAAATGGGATGAAACAATCAGGGATCGGGGGACGGGGAGCAGGGAGGGCTCTGATGTGTGCTAATATAATGTCTATGATCAGGTCCTAAAAAAGTATCTGGCATAGCCTCAAAAAATCCAAAATAGCCAATAAAACGTGAAAATGGGAAGTGGCTCATTTAATTAAAAAAATGATTTGATGGGGCCAATCTGATACATATATAGGTAATGAAAGGGGACACATTCTAGTGTGAAAAAATGTCTTTAAAATATGGTTAATCATACATGAATTTTGGCCAAAAGAAAATATAAAAAAATATAGACCCCACCAAATAAAAAAACAGGGGTTCACACACCCCGCAATCTCATATATCCCAATCAAAGGCAACCGAAGGGCCCAAACTCACCTCCACATATAAGAAAAAATTGAATCCTTTTCTTCTTAAAAAAAAATCCAACCTCAAATTACTTCAACTGGTGTTGCTTTCTCAACCTAAAAATGAGATCCCCTAATCAAAAAACATCATTCTTACTGATATATCTGATTAAAAAAAATGAAATCAGTACAATGAGTCCTGGCTCTAAAATACTATTTCAATGAGAGTGGCACCAAGCCCCTGCTCACTTAAAGGTATGTATTAAAAGTAAATTTTTTCAAAATATATAATTACAGCCATTCTAATACTCTCTCTACTAATAACATTAGTCCAAAATCACTTTGCTATTATATAAAACAAAAATAAAAATGTATACATTTTCAAACCTATCATCTACACTAATCATCTTCATGCACACACATATATTACTCTAGCCCTCCTCATTATTGTATATCATAATCCAAATCTCATATTTTTTCCAACATATTTTCCACATACACACTATTATGTGCCTCAGATCACACCACTTCAAAGAGATTCATGCTTTTAAATGAACCTACTTTATAACCCTTTTTTCTTCATACATTCACAAAAACATCCTATACACAGATGCATTTATGCCACTTATAAAAAGGTCTCCTTCACATTACATTTCAACATTACTCAAGGACGGCACAAAGACATGCTTTTAAAAAAATGGTGTCAAACTGTAGTCTTTCCGCCTCTCATCTGCTTCCGCAGATTCTTTTTGCCTTTCAGCACACACATCAGAGGATCATGGGCTCTTGTCGCTCTAAAGATTTGAAGCGTCCGGTCGCCATATGTTAAAGAGAGGTTATTCCTCTGACATACCCCCATACAGCCAGCCATCCTTTGAAACACACACATACCAGCAAGACAGAGCGATAAAGACAGCCGGCTGGAAACATCTGTTTAATCAACTGTTTTAAAAGCTGAAAAAAGAAACTCTCACTGTCTTTCTGCATATACCATGCTATTAAAAGATGGCAAGAATTATACAATACTTCTATGTTAATATGTACCTTACAATATGATAGGACAAATTTCTTATAGGCAAAATGACCAGGTGGCCGTACCAGCACCCGCGAGCAGAACTTGATGGTAATACCGGTACCTTTATTGACGGTACTGGTGCTACCACCCTCCCCATTCCCATTGAGCCCTATGGGGCCGAATGGGGATGGGGAGTCCCTTATTACCGGCACCCGTGAATGGGCAATTACCAGTATTACCATCAAGTTCTGCTCGCGGGTGCTGGTACGGCCACCTGGTCAGACCAGGTGGCTGAAAGGGCACCCTCGAGCAGAACTCGTAGTATGGTGGTATGGTAACAACGGTGCCGGTAGCGGTACCGGCACCGTTGTTGCCTTACCGCCATACTCGTAATGAGGCCTATTGCCTTTTTTCCAATAGACATAGATGCTTCCTGAAACACATGATTATTCTTTGTCTCAATGACTCAGGCTATTCCTTATTTCAGTGAACATGAGACACATTTCTCAACTGTAAAATTGGATACAAGCAGTTCTGTAATGATGCACACTTGAACACATTCTGCTAAGGAGATTTGTTACCACATGTTTATGGGTTACCTCACCTTAGCTTATCTACTTTAGCCTACTGCCAAACTGTATTTTAAAAAAAACATGTAGGTATCACCACTACAAACTGTATATTCCTACCATTTAAACTGCTAGATCATTGCATCTTTCTACTGCCTTTACACCTGGTTTCCCAAAGTCCTGGGAAGCCCTGACTCTGTCCCTTCTCCCTGACTGGCCTGTGGGTGGAAACCATATATGGCTCAGGGGCTGCCCCCTGCCAGACTGTCTGGAGGGGCTGTGTGTTGTGGGTATTATTATTATTGTAATTATTGAGGCCAGAAATAACTTTGAGAAGCAACGGAGTGCTTTACAGAGGTATACACCAATAACAGATACATAACAGATCACTTTACAGAGGTGTACAACATTAAAGATCCAGAAATGTAGGGTTTTTCAGTGGTAACAACAGAACCGATATACAGTGGTGGATAGGATACAGAGGGGCACAGAGGAGATGGACAGCTGTACCAGGTGGAGGATAGAAGAGGGGCAGGCAGCATCTAGCGAGTTAGGTGGCGCGAGGAGCGACGTGATGGCCTAAGCGTTGAGGAGGAGAGACTCCTTGAAGAGGCGGGTCTTGAGTTCTTTTCTGAATTATATGAGCGTGGGGGCGAGCCTGATGCATATGGGAGGAGGTTCCATAGTCTTGGGGCGTAGGCAGGAAAGGATTGTTTTCTGGTCCTGTCCTTTATGCAGCAGAGTATTTCAAGTCTGCATGTGTCCTGACTTCTGGTGGTGTGCTGTCCACCAGGGATGCTGAGTTTCTCTGCAAGGTAGCTGAGTGACCTGAGGGCGACTGCCCTATAATGATGCAACAATACTTGAAGGTGATTCGTGCATACAGTGGGAGCCAGTAAAGGTTGATGAAGACCTTGCGTGATGTGGTCGTATCTGTGTACACCATTGATGAGGCGTACAGCTGCATGTAGAACAGTTCTCAGGGGCACAAGGTAGGACGATGGGAGGCCTTTGAGGAGTGCATTGCCCCAATCCAGGTGGGATAGGACCAGAGCTTGAACGGTGGGTTTAAAGCTGTCTGAAGGGAGGAAGGGCTTGACTTTTCGCAAGAGGGAGAGCTGTTACCAAGCTGTCTGAGTTTTCTTAGCTATGTGTGTAGTGAAGGAGAGGTGTTTGTTGATGTGGAACCCAAGGGACCTGGCACAGGTGGTGAACTCGGGTGTGAAGTCCTCAGAGTTCATGTTTGATAGCCAGGTCTCTATGTCTGGGTGTTTGGTGTTGTTGGTGAGGAATAGGAATTCAGTCTTGGAGGGGTTGAGCTTCAAGTGTGCACTAGACATCAGAGACTGGATCAAAGACTGGATCAGGGAGAGCTGGTTTTGAGTCTATGGATGTCTATTGATGGAGTCGATCTTGAGGGATAGCTGTGTATCATCTGTGTATTGGTGGATGTGGATGTTGTGTGTGGCTAGGAGGGCTCCCAGTAGCTCCATGTATAGATTTAAGATCACTGGGGAGAGGATGGAAACCTGTGGGACACCACAGGTGATGGGGAGCTTTGGAGACCATCTGAACAAACTGCTTGTAGTTGGCGAGGTAGGACTTAAACCAGCATAGGACAAGGTTGCTGATCCCCATGCACTGATTTAGGGTGTCCAAAAGCACCTTGTAGTCTACTGTGTCAAAAGCGGCCAAGTGGTTGAGTAGAAGCAGGAGGCAGGGGTAGCCATCATCAAGGATGTTTAGGGCATCGTCACCCACCTGTATGGTTGCTCTCTCCATGCTTGTAATGCATGTGTGAAAATGAACTAAAACATGGCCCTGGTATGCAATCCTGGAGCGGTGCCAGGTTTTCTCTTTTTTCCTGATGACATTTTTGATGAGGTTGAGTTCTTGCATGTACCAGGGTGCTGACGGTCTTGGTTTGCAGGTGTGTTGTTGCATAGGCGTGTATTGGTCGATGGAGGCTGAGAGGGTGGCGTTCAGTGTTTCCAGTAGAGAGTCAAAGTTCAGTGGGGGGTGTTTGGTCCAAATAAGGTGTCGGTTGGCAAGGTTTCCTGTGACGGCTTCCACTGGGAAGTTCTTGAAGGACCTGAATGTTTGTCTGCTGGGTTTCTGCTGGGAGTGTTTGTCTGGGTTGCTGTGCAGGATGTTGAAAGGCACAGCTAGGTTGTCAGACAGTTAAGCGGGAGAGGAAAGCTGTAGTCAAGGGAAGACAGTGCATTGATGATTAGGTTGAGGATGTTACCTTTCTCGTTTGGTGGGTCTTTCATGTGCTGTGTGAGGCTGAGGGTGCTGAGAAGGCTGACAAGAGCTTCCTTCATCGATTGGTGGCCTTATTTTCTAGGAGGTTCAAGTCTCCTAGGAAGATGTTGTTTGCGTGTGTGAGGGACATGGTGGTGACCAAGTTGGTGAACTCTCAGATGAATTCAGTGTTGGATTTGGGTGGTCTGTAGATGGGATGGAAGGTGATTTTGTTTGTTGGGGAGAGCGGGAAGTGGCAGGAGAGGTCTTCGAAGGAGCCATTGTTGTCAACCTCAAGTCTGGTGCAGGGCCACAAGGTCTTGTGTATGATGGCTAGGCCTCCGTCTGTCTTGTTCGGCTGGTCTCTGTGTTCGATGCTGCTGTAGCTGTCAGGGACAATGATGTCTAGGATCTGGGTGGAGTTGGGTGTCAGCCAGACCTCAGTGATGAAGATGGCATCAAGGTTGTATCCAGTGATGAGGTCAGCGATTTCTGCTGCATGGGTGATAGCGGAGCGGTGAGGGGGTGTGGATGGGTTTAAGGCTAATGTGGCAGAGTCCATGCCTTAGAGGAGGGCCGATGCCATTGACATTGGCGTTGCCTGGTGATGGTGGGGATGTCCTGTGTAGACGGAGGAAGAAAACACATGTCAGCGTGTGCCTACCTGTTGTCTGAGCAGAGGTTCGGGCCCTGGGTCCTCTCGATCTGAACAAGTCCAAATAGGAATTGCCCTTTTCTTCATCTACCCTTCATTTCAGACGCTCGGGCGATAGACACCCTTGATCTAAGAGTTAAAAGCTTAAAGTAAGAGGCAGGGCTAAAAGGTGGGTGGGGCTCAGGCCAGGTGACTTAGATATACTTGCACCTGCTCACAAACGACAAGAAGCTGGAGGCTGCTTAAGTAGCGGAAAAGGGCACGAAAACAGTAAGTTTCCAACAGTTTAAGGTGATTGACAGGTAGGTGGGGCTTAGGCCCGGTGACCTAGATCCACTTGCACCTGCACACCAACTGCAAAGGAAAAGAGGCTGGAGGGCTGCTTTAGTAGTGGAAAAGGGCCGGAAAACAGAAGGGCGCCAACAGTTTAAAGTGATTGACAGGTAGGCGGGGCTTTGGTCAGGTGACCTAGATCCACTTGCACCTGCACACCAATTGCAAAGGAAAAGAGGATGGAGGGCTGCGTAAGTAGGGAAAAAGGGTGGGAAAACAGGAGGGTGCCAACAGCTTAAGGTGATTGACTGGTGGGCGGGGCTTAGGCCAGGTGACCTAGATCCATTTGCTCCTGCTTACCAACTGCAAAGGAAAAGACACTGGAGGGTGTACCTGTATGAATGGAGTATGATGTCAACTCACATTCTGTGCTGTGGGTGTCTGGTTTTGGTTGTGTGACACAATGCCTGGGCACAATGCCTGGGCCAGCCCTGACTGAAACTGCAATGAAAGGCTGGGTACTTACTCCAATGCATATTCTGTGTTATGGGTGTCTGGTTTGGGTGAATGGCCTGAATGGCTGTGAGCCTGATTGACTGCCTGCCTGCATGCATGCACTCGAGTATGATTGGCTGCCTTGCTCAGCCTGAGTGAATGGGGAACACGTGTATAACTAGAGACCCCTCACTCACCTATTGGTTTGAAACTGAAGCAAGAAGAAACTGTTCCCTGGAGCCCAGCTGAAGGAAGAAGTCTGCTGCTGCATTTCTTCACAAAATCTGAAATCTGCTGTGTTCTTCCAAGGACTGATTCAAGAGAAGACCAGGATAGGCAACCTCTCCCTGAGCTATGAGGGACTATCGTGCACCTGCTACTCTTTTTATGGAATACCCTGTAAGCCAGTCCTGTGTGCCTGCCGTCTAGAGAAGGGGTATTTGTGAACACAGAATGGGGTTTTTTGGACATCTTGATCCAAAGAAGTCTAGATGTGTCACCTGGGGTCCGAAAGAGTGTGAACACTGGGAGCCAAATTGCTGTGCATCACCCAGAAGAGGGGGTACCCTGGTATAGTGCTGCTTGATCCACAGAGATGCTAAAGTTCCATTTGAATGAACAATCCTTCATGGGACATCCCTGACACGACATCTGACCACTTTTTCCCACCAGAGAAGATCCAGGGTCGCTGTATGCAGATGAAGGTCAGCCGGTGGGTTTCCCACCCCCAAAAAACAAAGAAGATGTCCCGATGGTCCAGCATTGGTGAGGGTCTGTAGTCCAGTCCAGAGGTCGAGTTCAGGTCACCAGAAGCCATCCAGAGATCCGAGCTGCGTATGCAGCACTGAAGAACCAAAAGTCAGTAAACAATGAAATCCTGAAACCCGACACCTACCTCTGCCACTGCACCCGTCGTCACTGAAATGCATCCAAAATCCCAAAGGGTCTTACCTTCGTCAACCAGGCCTTTTCAGAGTCAACAGCAAGTTTCACCTTTGTGGGACATCTACAGCCAAAGAAACGACTCACCAACGGAGATCACTGCGACGACCAAAAGTGCTGTCTTTCTGACACTGTCTGGTTCCTCTTTTCCTCTTGGCCTCGACATCCCAGTGACTCCATCTTGCAAAGGTGGGGGTCCCTCTTCAAGGGGTCCTATCGAGTAAAGCAAAAAAAAACCACCACTCTCCCAAGGCACTAAAGGCACAGTGAGAAGGAAGAACACCTTCCAGCCTCAGGAATCATCCAGGGGTCCCTGATTTGTCTTGGATCCAGTTCTCCTGTGGCATCTCAGGTACTTTGGGGTAGTGGAACCTATAAAAAGAAAAGCATAACATTATTGAACTTATTTGGACTGGGCGTAATATACAAGATAAAATACAGCCTAACATTTCCCTTTCAGATTGCCCAGGTGGTGCGGGGGCCCTCACACAGTATCACTATTTAAGTCTAAAGAGAGTATACTGCCAATGTTCTGAAACTAACCTGCCTTTCTTCCTTGATCTATGTCATTACCCAATGCTTTATGATTGCTATGTTTATTTAAACTGCCAGCTATGGGTGCATTTTAAATTGAATCTAAAGCATATTGTGGTACAACATAGACTATACAACATGTATTATATATATAGTTATCTGAACCTTAGTTTATATTAAGAAGCTGTGTAATCACCTAACATAGTGTGTGGACATTCCTTTGTGGGTGCTTGGGGATTCCCTGTATAGAGGAGGTCCCAAATATGGCCTGCACTCCGGCCACCCATGTCGAGATGCCAGAAGCATACTCGCCAAGATATGTGACTTATAAGGAGCAAATGAACCAACAGAGAGCCACAGTGGGGCTCTGTCCAGTACCCATCAGAAGGACATGTATACCTATTGAAGCGCCAATAACCAGACAACCGTGGGCTGCAAGGTAACCATTGAGACAACCATACCACCAGTTAACACGAAATGAAGACTACGTGTAGACTGTCCCCGAAGAGACCCACAGAGCCTTAATGGAAGGCGAGTGGTGACGACACTCGGGCCCGGACAGACCCACAGATGAACGAAACAACGGCTAAAGGATGACACACAAGATGAAAAGTTATGAATAATGGTACGATAGACTTAAAAGAAGAAACAACGTTGCAGCATGAATAACGTAACCATGAAGGAAGGATAAAAATATGTAACTGACTAAATGCCTGTAAATTGGCTTGGATTGCAAGAAGCCAAGGAAACGGTACTGCTTGCAATGCTTAGTAGAAGAATAGACCGGCAAGCGCCAACTATATATCTACCTCAATGAAGCACATTATACAAGTGCAACTCCATTTTGTATAAGCAGAATTAAGCCCTGGCTGCAAGGGGTAAAACAGGCCGAGATTCATAATCTAGCTAAAGCCAGAAGGGAAGAGCGGAATCAAAACTCAGTGCCTGGGAATTGGAGGTCAACTTAAAGAAGGGAGGAGAGCAGCAACTTCAAAGAACCGAAACTTCAGAGCATAGCCGCCAGCCAGTGAAGGTCGAGATAAGGAGGCCCCAGGCAGGTGGCGAGGCTAAGAAAGAATCTAATACACGAAAAGAGGGAAAATTAAGCAGATTCACGGTGAACAGACACTTGACCAGCCAAGGGCGAAGAGGTACCAACATCTGATGTCACCCAGAACCCGAGGATGCCATAACCTTTCCTGATAAGAAGCTACAGTTTCGAGGCCATCCTCAGCCAACTAATTGACACATAGCCCTAAAGTACTGATTGATGGAAGGGAGGCAGGGTGAATCTTGGGGCACTCCGCATCTGGGTGTCCATTCTGCATGCTGCCAATTAAAGTGGAGATTTATGTCTAGGGGTATAACCTACCCAATCACAATGGACCAAATAATGTAGGTTCCTATAGCTAGTAGAGCCAATAAGGCGTCGTACTTGTAGTGACGTCTACCCTCAAGTGTTGTAGAGGGATGGGCGTAGACACCCTCCCGATAAGAGCTATCCAATCCTTACGCTCTGTTACCATATACAGATATAACACCTATACTTAGTTTACCTTTTCCGACCAATAGAATTGCATGACAAACTTTGAGTGTTAAATGTCAATGATGACGAGAGTGTACTATAACTATTGCTGTCTGAATGAAGAATTTGGGAGTTGAAGCGAGACAGGCGATCGCATCCCTGTTGATTTCCATTTGTTTCCCCGTTTTTTGTACTTGTCATTAAACGGACTTTCCTTTGCCAAATCATTGACTTGTCCTTATTGATTTGTGTTGGAGTAAGAGAATCCTGCACTCCATCCTCCTCAAGGTGCAGCTATCTCGTCATAAAAGTACTTGAGGGTGAGCTCTGATCCCATGGGCCCGTCAGAGGTCGCTCCGCTCTCGTGTACACTTGGTAGCAGAGGATGGTTTTGACCATCAATTAGTGAATATCTATTATTGATAAGACACCTATTGACCGTCGACACAAAGTAACTCTAGGTCTTCGGCAATATCACAAGTCATTTGCCATTCGGCTGAGTAGACTGAGAAGCTTCCTGTGGACAATGATAGTGTAAGTCCATCAAAAACTGCAGTGGGTCTGAAGGAACCTGCCTTACAGAGCATAATCCTTCTCATTCCTACGGGCAGCCGATCGGACGAAAAGACCGAAGGAGGCGGTAAAGGAGGGGCAGTGATCCCGAGTATCCAGAGAGGAACCATGCGAGCGGTGAGTGAACCAAAAAATGCAATACTTTGGCAAATGTCTTATAGGCATTAGAACAAGCAAGGGAAAAGGTAACGGAGGGTGGCGGAGAAAACAAAATAGTCAGAAGTAGAGAAGAATGTATATATATAAGGGGATAATGACTCGAGTATAATTGAGACAACAGGGGTTACCGGGATAGACACCCAAGAGAAAAACAGAGGATACTCGGGATGGTTGCTCTCTCTATGCTAAAACATGGCCCTGGTATGCAATCCTGGAGCGGTGCCAGGTTTTCTCTTGTTTCCTGATGACTCTTTTGATGAGGTTGAGTTCTTGCATGCGTTGTTGCATAGACGCGTATTGGTCGATGGAGGCTGAGAGGGTGGCGTTCAGTGTTTCCAGTAGAGAGTGACAGTTCAGTGGGGGGTGTTTGGTCCAAATAAGGTGTCGCTTGGCAAGGTAAGATAAAAGGGAAAGGATTTGCCTTGTTCCTGCGCTTTAATATAGCGTTCAGAATAGGGGACGATTAGGATACGACCACATTTAAAGACATCGTTAAGGGAGTTTGTTTACACCCCATGTCGGGGTATTGATTAGAAGGCAGAGATATATGTGTACAGCTGGTGTCTGTCTAGTCTGTCAAATGTCTGTTGTACGTGTTCTGTTGTATGTTACATATAAAGAATTGTGTATCATTGATTGTTTGAAACAAAGTTTGGGTTTTACGCGATTCTGTAGTTGAGAGGGAATCGCACACGGATTGTTGTTCTTGAGTAAATTGATGATATAAAAAATTTGGCGGGAAAGATTGTATTGGAGCCTGCAGTATTTGGTGCTCGCTCGTATTGTTGGGAGTGGTGAAATTGCATGAAAGTATTGCTAAGAAACAGAGTTCAAGCATGGAGGAGATTACTCAACTCGCTCACTTATGTAAACAACTGCCTAAGCATGCACCCAAGCTTAAGAAATATAGCACCAAGTGGGTTAAAGGTAGCGCCCACAAGATGTTTATGCCAGGGCCACAGAACGGGTCCTTGTCCAAAAGCCGTCTTACAACATATGACGACTTACTTGCATGCCACAATACAGGCAAGAAATTAGAAAAATGTCTTGCTGTTCTGGAACTTCGGAAAATTTTCAAACAGCCGAATGAGGAAGAGCCACCCACAGACTGGATATTAAACATAAGCACGGAGGGGGGTGAGACACCCACCCTGCCACCAGCCCCACCTGAGCCAGAAATCAAGGGAAGTAAATCAGAGGGACTCTACCCACTAAAAGAACTAAAGGCAGCTAAGGGGTATAGTAAGCCCGCTTATGAGTCACCTACGTACAGTAGTGACAAAATTAAGAGTAAGGATGTGGGATGTTTTCACCCACTCATCCAAGCCCTGCAACAGTACTGTGCATTGAAAACATCAGAATGGCCATTGGAAAGCATGCTGCTCGCTCAAAACCATCCAAAAATGCGCAGAAAAAAATCTGAAGGATAGGCTGCCATCCACTTTTGCCTATCTTAGTGAGCACAGGAGGTCACTGCCTAAAACCACCATTGGGCTACACACACAGTAGCCTGAAACCACTTGGAAATAGCAATACTGATTGCCAAAAGCAACCCAGAGATGTTTGGGAATTCATTTTCTTGATCGTCAAAATTGCTAAAATCATGGCTCACAAAACCACCAAAAGGATACAATTTCTTGTTGGGTGTTCTACATTACTTTACTGCAAGAATCCACATTAGTACCACGTCAGCAAGAATCATATGTTATTAGGACAAAATCCCATGTTCAAGACATTTACAGGCCGATTCATGGAAATAATGTGCACTGAAAAATCCCGCGCAAGCGTGCGATATTGTGCGATTCGCTGTGAAATAGCGATAATCGCAGTGCATGTGCGCGAGAAAAATGTGGGATGTGCGATGAAAAAGTGCACGGCGCACGCCGGCGCACAGGCCATCTAACGGTGTGCGGTAAGGCCACAGCAATAGCGCACATAGCGCGGCGCACACAACAAAAGTAGGCGGAACACGGGGCGTGACACGCGGAATGGGGAACAACTCGTGAAAATGTGGGCGTCACGGGGGAAGTACAGGAGGCAAGTGCGCGGAACGCCCACACTCTCGCCTACAACACGTATTCATGGAATCGAATAGGGCAAACCAGCGCACGGGCAAAGACGCGCACAGGCCCATACACGTCCGCCACACGAAAGCAGGAGGTAGCGTCCCTGCACATGAAAAAAATGTGCGCCAAAATGTGCGCTAACAAAAAGCACGTATACACAGCTCTGATGAATGTCCCATACTGTAGCCCTCTCGGACAAATGACGTGCAAAGGGGTAGGCGACAAACACGGACACCCGCTGTGTGAATAATAGCGTGTGCGTGTATTTCGTGGGTGCGCGGGAAGTTTTACACACGATCGGGCCTGGGGGAGCGGGGTACGTGTATTTCAGGGGCTCGCGGGTGGTTTCACACGCGATTGGCCTGGGTACGTGTATTTCAGGGGTGCGCGAGAAGTTTCACACGCGATTGGCCTGGGAACGTGTATTTCACGGGTGCGCGAGAAGTTTCAAACGCGATAGGCCCTCTGCGAGTGGGGTGCGTGTATTCCTGGGGTTCGCGTGAAGTTTCACACGCGATTGCGCCTGGGGGTGCGGGGTACGTGTATTTCAGGGGTGCGCAGGTGTTTTCACACGCGATCGGGCCTGGGGAAGCAGGGTACCACTCACCGTCTGCCTTGCGTGTAGAAGAACGCGTAGCGAACACCCACCCACTGTGAAGTAATAGCGTGTGAACCCCAACGCCTGCAAAACACACGCACCGCACCCCACGAAAAGCACGTACAGAGCAATGGAAATCCACGTGAGATCTTCAAGGCCTGCCAGGGCAACGCCCGTGCGCGATACGTCACAGAGGTGCTTACGCGCTAAGGGCCTTTGGTCCAATGAAATCGCCTATGCGTGCTGACGCGCTTAGGGCCTTTCCTCGAATTACACGCTGACGTGCAGAATTTTCACGTGCCAAATCACTCCGTATCAAGCTGGCCATGCGTAAGCACACGGAAGACCACGCTCCTGCCCAAAAGGCCGAATTACTGCCCCCCCGAGCCCCGAGCAGCCTCCCACAAGCCATCTGCTGCTGCCTGCCTGCCTGCCTGCTGCCACCGTGCCCTGCCATTTGGTGCCTGCACATCAGCCATCTGCAGGGGTCCAGTTGGTGTGTCCACCCCTGCTGGAACAGAAGACTCCCGTCTGGGATACCATCGCTCCACAGCCCAGCCCCAGGACCCAGTTGCCCACCCATGCTTGCCTCGGGGGTCGCCATGTTGGGGCAAACACCATCCGAGACCACTGGCGACCCCCAGCCAGAGGGGCAGAGGGCCACCAGCTTCACTGCCACCGAAGTTGGTGTCCTGGTGGAGCAAGTCGTGGGGCATTATGATGCCCTATTCGGATCATCACGCACCAACAAGGATGGACAGGACAGGATCTGGGACGACTTTGTGGTTGCCATCAACGCGGAGGGGGTGGCAACCCGCACCATCAAGCAAGTGAAGAAGCACTGGGAGGACTTGAGGTCCAGGACCCTCATGAAGGCCCGGCGCCTCGTGGAGGGGGGCTGGGGCACCATGAGTACCATCCAGCTGAGGGTCCTGGAACGCGTACGTCCAGCGCTCCACGCCCAGATCCTTGAGGGGCAGACCCGTCCGGAGTTGAGCGGTAAGTGGCCAAGCATTGCTGTGTGAGACAGGGCATGTTGCAGTGTGCTGGTTGTCTGATACTTGCCTGTATGTGTGACATAGGCCATGTACGTATTTGTGTGTGCAGGGACATCATGGTCATGCATGTGAGGCCAGTAATGTGTGAACCACATGGTTGGTGCATGTGTTCACATGCAACATGGGGAGATCTATGCGGAATGGACACATGAAAGCATGCCAGTCTGTGTTCCTGGACATGGGTGGGGATGAGGGATGGGTGCTGATGCCATGTACATGTATGGTGTCCATGTCTGTATGTCTGACCTGCGTGTCTGTGACTTGTAAATGGCATGGATGCATGACACATGTCTGTGACAATGTTCAGAATCACTGATGCAGCCTAGTCAACCTTGTATCCACTGTGTCTGGGGTGTAGGAGTCCAGATGGATGAAACTACGGTGAAGTGTGTGCATGTGATAGGCATGACCCATGATGCATGTGAGTTCCAAACCAACATTGTATGTTTCAAGAGTCCCTTGGACATGTATGCTAATGTCCATAGCATGCGCCATGCCTGTTACTGCATGTGTTTTGCCTGCACCGACCCATGTGTTGTGGAGGAACATGTTGGAAGTGATGTTTGACAGTGCCACTCATCTGCTTTTGCTTCCTGTCTAGGGGACCATTGTACAGTACCCTGATGCTTGTGTTCTATGTCTCCCTCTACACAGCGGCAAGTGAAGAAGGGGGCGGAGACGGCGCTGTGGAGCCAAGCGGCGGGGATGTCCCCACGGCTGCAGCGGAAGGGGTGGGTGAGCCCCCACAGGGGCTTGCAACGGCGGAAGACGGTGTGGAGCCATCCAGGTTGGTGGTTTCCAAAGAGGAGAAGGAGGCCGCTACTGAGCCGCACATGGGGCCTGGTGGGGGCATCTCTGCTGGTGCAAGTGGTGCAGTCCAGGGCCAGGGGCAGGAGGCAGCACAGGTCGCCGCAGAGGGGCCTGTGCATGTCACTGTCCCTGACACTGTGACTGCACCAAATGCACCAGCAGGGATGCCCCATCCCAGGCCCGTCCGCAGGTAGGGGCGATGTCCATGTCATCTGACACTCCTCTACCTGCGGACGAGGGGACCCCTGGCCGTATGGAGAAGGTCCTGATTGGTGTCGCGTTGCGCGCGGGTGTCATTCGTGATGACGTGCGTGCTTTCCGGGGGGAGCATGCACATCATCACGAAGAGCACCGTGCCGACATGGCCCAGTTGGGAACGACTATGGTCGGGGGTTTCCTACATGTGTCGGCCACTCTGGCGACCCTCTCCTCCTCTGTGGAGGCTATGCGCCAGTCGTACTCCATGCCGTCTTCCGGCCCAGATGCCACGAGGGCCCCCTGTGGGCCTGCCCCGACCAACGCAGCCAGCTCGGTGGGGATCCCATCCCTGCCACAGTCGGGAGTCAGAGGTCCAGCAGGGGTGGACACACCAGCAACTGGACCCCAGCAGATGGAGGATGTGACGGCATCATCGGGCAGGGCACGTGCACAACGGCATCGGTGGATTCCATCAGCCTGGATGCCGATGTGCTGGCAGAGGCAGTGGCGTCAGAGGCAGCAGCAGGCTCGACGTGGGAGGCATCATGGCTCGGGGCCATCAACATCGGAGGGGCAGGCATCGGCCGGAGGGCGGGAGAACCCTGGACGTGAAGTGTCTTCCGTGTGGGAGCGATTGGGCCAGCGGATAGGTGCGGAGCGGCAGCAGGCAGAAGAGGCACGGCTCACGATGGTCAGGGCGGAGAACTCCATGCAGAGGGCCCTGAGGCATGCCGAGTGCCTCGAGGAGATTCGCAGGGACCTGGGGGTCCGGATGTCATCGTCCCTGCGAACCCTCGGGGACATGGAAGAGGAACGCCTCCGGGACATCGAGCAGGAGTTCGATGATGCCCTGGCCAGGAACATCCAGAAGTGAGCCGTCAGACTAGCCTGCTGCCCTTAAATAGTTAGTTAGTTAGTATTAGGTTTCCTTTTGTTTTTTTCTTATTTTGGACCGCTTGCTGTATGGACCAAATTTTTGTGTATAGTTTTTACATTAGGTAGTATTTCTTTGTAGGTTTCATTCATTTATTGAGTTGGGCTCATGGACCCTGGATTATTCTGATGTACATAGTTCGCCATTGGATTCTTCTATTTTTTGATTTTTTTATGTGTTCACCATGGAGCAATGGTTTTTACTTTGGTTTTTCCCTTGGATTTTCATTTTTTGGACTGTGACTTTGGACAACATTTAATTTGGTTTTTCTTTGGATTATGATTTCTTGTTTTGCATTTATTATCGGACATGGACCTTTTATTTTCTTATTCCCATTGTTGTGTGTTTCTGTTGTTTTACATTCATGTTTTATTTAATATATTCATTTTGATACTTCTATTAGTGGTATTGTGTCATTGGTTTCATGCATGACATGATATGGGTTTTGACATTCACTTGCCCCCATTGTGTGTGTGGGTGGGACATGTGTTCATTTGGATACTTGCCATTGGGGTTGTATCATGTGATTGGCATTTCTATGTGGGTGTATGCAATACTTGGGTGGGTCTTTGGCCTTTGGAGGCTGGGCATGAGGGCCAGGGATCTAGATTGTGATGACGTGTTGGCTGGGGGACATGGGTGTGGGCCTGCTGGCAGGTGCCCCACACTGATGGGAGGCGGGGGTGCTGGGGGACATGAGTGGGGGCCTGCTGCCAGGTGCCCCACACTGCTGGGGGGCGGGGGTCCTGGGGGACATGAGTGGGGGCCTGCTGGCAGGTGCTCCACACTGCTGGGGGGCAGAGTGCTGGGGGACATGAGTGGAACATGAGTGGGGGCCTGCTGGCAGGTGCCCCACACTGTTGGGGGACGGGGGTGCTGGGGGACATGAGTGGGGGCCTGCTGGCAGGTGCCCCAGTTGGGGTGCGGGGGTGTTGGGGGACATGAGTGGGGGCCTGCTGGCAGGTGCCCCACACTGCTGGGGGTGCTGCGGGACATGGGTTGGTGATCATATTGTGACGTGACATGTGGCTTGGCTGGGGGGCATGGCCATGGTGGATGGGCTGCCTGTGGAACATGACCAGGGGTGCAGGGTAGTCCCCTGTGGTGTGGGCTGCCTGCAGGGGCCGTGGAGGGGGTGGGGTGCCCCACACTGTCAATTTGTGTGTGGAACTTCCCGCGCACCCCTGAAATACACGGACCCAGTCCAATCGCGTGTGGAACTTCCCGCGCACCCCTGAGATACACGTACCCAGCCCAATCACATGTGGAACTTCCCGCGCACCCCTGAAATACACGTACCCCACTCGCACAGGGCCTATCGTGTGTGAGACTTCCCGCGCACCCCTGAAATGCACGTACCCAGCCCAATCACGTGTGATACTTCCCGCGCACCCCTGAAATACGCGTACCCAGCCCAATCGCATGTGGAACTTCCCGCGCACCCCTGAAATACACGTACCCCACTCGCACAGGCCCTTTCGCGTGTGTAAGTTCCTGCGAAACCCGTAATACACGTTCCCCGCTTGGCGTTTGCTGTTTGGCAGTCCGGTAAACTGGTCCAGGGTTGGCGCAGCCCTTTGCGATGTTTTGGGGATTTTGATGGCTTTTCCTTGCGCGAGGGCGTTCTTGGGGGCGTGACTGGCGCTGTTGCAGGCTCGCTGCGCCACTCTGCGCCACGGCTGCTTTTGGAGGCTAAAATCCATGAATACGCTGTGCGCGGAAATCGATTTTAGTGCACGCGGCTGGCGCAGACATTCGCACGGGCACACTGTGCGCCAGCCGTGTGCGCCACTTTTTTGCGAAATTCTAGGAATTACCCTCTTAATTTAAAGACAGTTGTCAAAAATGGTGCAGTACCGGTGCTCGCCACCGACCAGCGCTGGCGATCTAAATTCTGACAGGAGACCTGTATTTCAGAAGCTAAATAAGCCAAAGCAGAGAAGTCTATTAAAATGCCATATAGAGTGCTACACATTGATTTAATGTGGAAAAAGACCTCATTAAAGATATGTCGCTTATTTTCAGCTTATAATGTTATATATTTTTTTCACAAGGAACTTGGTTGAAATTGACTAGAAGGCAATCTGATTTAGCTAAGACTTCAAAAGGCTTGCTTGTCTATGAGAACTCTTCACACCTACTCTTCTCAGGCCTCTACACCAGAAGGCAGGAAATTGCATGGTTATGTTAATCAGATAGAGAGTGGCACCCTGGACTGATGCTCTGCTGGCAGGAAAAACAAGACAATAGACTCTTTCAATTGAATAGAATATGCTGATTTGGGGGGTGACAACAACTGCTCTGGGAGAAATAAGACATGTGACCTCTGAGTCAAGCCAAGCTTCTAGGGGCGGGGATAAACCAATGGGTGTACTGAAGTGAAGGCAAATATATGTTTTATAAGAATACTGATAACTAATTGTAACCTGCTGATAGAAATGTGCAACTTTGGTATTCTTAATGTGAAAAATGCATTCACAGTTGAAGACTAAGTTGGACGCCGTGGGATGTTCTGAGGCCAAGCCCTGTAATTATTAATATTGTGGATGCAGTGTTTATGCTAGAAACCTAAGAACTTCCAGTAATATGCTCAGAGAGGGTGTGTACACTGTGTAAGATTTGGTGCAAAACCAATATTGCAAAACCCACTAAAATCGCGAATAAGTTGTCATTTCTGAACCCAAGCTCTTAGAAAGAGCAGGGTTGAACAGAGACCTGTCTTAATTAATCTGTGCTATGTACATGTATTTTCAACAACTTGTGTATCTGGGAAACATGTTTGGTTATGAAAAATTGTTTTTCTAAGTAAATGCAAAGGGGAGGGACTTCAGCCAAGCCATAAACATAGCATCACTCTGACTCATTCTGACTCACTACTCCTTTCTCCAGTCAGAGGACAGTAAATCCTTCAACCTATCAGGATCCTCAGAGGGTTGGGCATAGAAAGTCAGCCTCCACACCCCTTTGGAAACACATAAAAAGAACCACTGAGACCCAGATAAGGACACTCATTTTTCCACTACTCATCGATTCCTGCGCAGCATTCTGCCTGACCATATCCAGACAAATACTCCAGACTCCTGAGACTCCAGATTCCTTACAGACTCCAGAACCAAAACTCTAGAACCCAAACTCTAGAACCTTGGAGAAGCAGAGGCTTAATCCACAAGCTGAACTCTTCTCAGCAGGCCTCAGAATCCAGCAACCTAACTAAACTATTCAACAGCCGGTCGAGCTGTTTTGCTTCTGGCTTGAACCCTGTGCCAGAACCAGATCCAAACCCAGAAAGCAGAGCTGTATCCAGAACCTGTCAGACCCAGACCAGACCGCTGTGCAGTGCCAATAGCAGGCCAGAGAGCGTGCTGTGAGCAGAACCTAGAGGGCCCGAGACCATCCGGTGGCGAGTGAAGTCCAAACCTGACCAGATCGGTGACGAGGCCCATTTCCCTTCCAGTCCAAAACTAGAAGTGAGTATCCATCCTAGAACTGTACAGAACCAATCTCGTAGTCTAAAGTGATCTTATCCCATCCATTTCAACCTATTCAGAACTGCATTTAGAATTTTGTGTCCATCCTGTGATTTCAAATCTGTAAGAGCGTCATCTGTCATTCTGAAAATCTACCTCCACAACAACGTCCGTATCTTTTGAACCACACGTCCTAGAAGCGAGATTTAACTGTCATTTTAAAGCTAAGAACCTATGCTTTCCAACAAACCGACATTGCAACTCCTTATAGTTTTTCCGTAATCGCGATATACGCACGCGGAAAAAGTGCACAAATTGAAAAATTAGCTCCATTTCAGCACCTGTCAAAATTGCTGTCTTTTGCTTGCAACTGCTGAATTTCATGTTCAATCTGATAATCATTCATGAATCATTGCTAGTGTTGACCTGTACCAATCTAAAGTAACTATCACCTACCCTGAATCTCCTTTAGTGAATTAAAAAGCATTTAGCATATTTTCTCATCCATTGCAACCACATTTCAAAGCATTTGGCCTGTGTTTTAAAATCATCCCTGTTTCTCTAAGCTTGCTGCGGGGAACTGGAACTGAACTGCATTTGATTGTTTTCTGGAAACCTGTGTGCTCTCCTTTCCATCTCTTCATATTGCATAAGGGGGGAGTGAGTAGTCACAGGGGAAAAAGTGATCATATTATCTCTTGTTTGAACCATATTGAGTTTATTTCTGTGTTGCATTCTTTCCCATCTTGCATTTCCTTGAAACCATACAAAGTATTCTTCGCCACAGTATTCTTTCTATACCAACTCCTAAGTGATTAAAGAATTGTGCTATTGTAATATTATCCATTGTTGATCACTATTATATTCATAAGTATGCTATCAAATATTAATTTATTCATAAAAGTGTGATATATATATTGTTTTATTCCTCCAATAAATCTTTTAATTTGCAAAACAAACTTACTTCTTGGCTCAGTGAGGTCAGGGGGATTCAAAGAGTGGGGCGTTATATAAGGGTTTATCATCCAGATTCAAAGAATTTGACATAAAAATATATTAAAAAGGGCTTCCATTGGGCATCCCAGACTAGGCATTGACTTAGTTGGATTGCTGGATTGAAGTCACTTACAGAGTGGGGGCTCGTAGCCGGGGATTCTGGATTATATCTACCAGTTGTACAGCTTAATACAGTGTGCTTACTGATAGGATACATAAATCCTGTTGGATCACGACGCTGTGTTACGCTGCAAAAGCACCCCTCAAAAGGGAACACTCTCAGGAAACGGTCTGTTTTGCAAAATAAAAAACAAAATTCTGTAAGTCAGGAAGGAACTCAATTTCCAGAATGACGACACTGGTAGACATGAAGATAGCGAGAGAGAGCACCTCTTACATAAGCTATTTGAAAGAGGCGAATGGACGGAGCAGGACCAGAATGTGTGGTTGCAGGCAATCACACAACAGGTCAATGCAACTGAGGTAGATATCTGGAATGATCAGGGTCCCTTACATGTGGCCCTGAGTGAGCTATACATGGCCCTTAAGGCCAAGGATGAGCACAACAAGATTGTCAGGATAGCAGCATATTTATATTTATATATGGGAGCCATACAGGACAAATGTGCTGAAGGCCAAGATCTGGCAAGTAGGCAGCTGATGGCATTAGAGAAGGCCCAATCTGACCCGGACTCTTTTGAGCAGAGGCTGCACAGGAGCCAGGAGTCAGAAAATGATAGTAGACAGTATATCATTAAAATAAAAGAGGACATGGGTATCCTGCAACAGGAAAGGGCAGACCAGGATACCAAAATTCTGGCCTTGCAGAAGGAGCATCAAGAAGGTTTGGACTCCCTACTGCAGAGCCAGAAAAAGCTGGAGCAACAGATAGATTTCAACAGGGCATGCACAAAGCAGGTAGCCACCCTGCAAAGCCAATTGGATAAAGAAAAAGAGGAGAGCAATACATTGATTTTGAAAGACCTGGATACCCAGGCAGAGTTTGATGAAGAGCGCCAGAAAGCTGGTGCCCTTCAAAGGCAGAGGGACGACCTGGCGGCACAGATGCAGGCTCTTACTCAGGAAAGGGATACCTTAGGCCAGGAAGTCTGCCACTTAAAAAAGAAAATGGAAGAAAATCACCTGGCCCTCCAGGGACTAGGTGACCTCCAAAAAGAGCATCAGAACTTGTTAGAGCACACCAGGAGGGTGGAAGATGCTCTGGCAAAAAAGGAGCAGACCAGTAGGGATGGGACTCAGGGGTAACCCTCCTGCAGCAAAGACTGGCCCAGTACTCCAAGACTAACCAGGAAGCACAGAGAGAGAATGAAGCTCTCTGACAGCACAATGATAGGCTCCAGCAACAGGTAGCCCTGCAGGAGAGACTGATAGAGTCTAGTAAGGCCTTGATTGAGGAAATGAAAGCACAGGCTCTGGCAGGGCAACAGGGAGCAGGGGCTGATAGAGATGAGGTTCGCTGGGAAAGGGAAACACCTGAGCATAACCTCAGGAGCCCTAGTATCAGAGGCCTCCATCTCTCCCAGTCCCTGGACTCTGCCACCCCCAGGTCCCCTGGCGCACATGAGCCCAGGGCCACGGGGATGGCAGATTACTATCCAGTCAGAAGTATGGGGCTTATAGGCCAGTACCCCCCAGGAATGGATGGGCGGGCATCCGGGTATGGGCACCCAAGTACAGTGCAATTTAGTGGGGAACCCCGGGAGAGTAGGCCCTCTAAAGGCATTCTGAAAACCTCTGCCCAGTTAGGTCAGTGGGGGAGGGGTGTACCGATCAAATCCTGAGAGCAAGGAGGAATCTGAAGACTCCTCTGAGCGTCACAGGATACAGGAGACCAGGTCCTCACATTCTGCCAGCCATTCCCAGGCTCGCAGAATCCGGGAAAACCTGGAAGATCAGACGGGCACCTCTGGGAGCAGTGCTTCTGAGTCAGAGGATGAATGGACCAGGTTTACCCGAACCAAGAAGGCCAATAAGGCAAAAAGGGCCTTGCCTAAGGATCCCTTAAAACAGATCAAAGCAATAAGGAGCGTCATCACTCCTTATCATAAGAACTCCAAGTATTCTGTTTGGGAACACTTGGAGCTCTTTGAGCAAATGATGGAGACGTTCCATTTGAAAGACAGCAGTAGCTGTATTCAGTACGTAAAATGGACATTCTCCCCAGAATACTCCAGTTTCTTTGTGGGGCTGGAGGACCAGAATCATTCAAGATGGTCCACATATAAGGCAGCCATCTTGAAACACTTTTCTGTTCACCGAAATCCCCAAGAGGCTTGCAAGGCAGCCTACAATTTTTAATGTGGGGAGGATCAGGCCCCACAAGAATTTGTGCAGGAGTTGAAGCATGCTTTTGCGCAGACTACCTAAAGGGTGCGCACGGACAGTAAAGAGTTTGTAAATACGTTTTTCCATGCCTTGCCCAAATACATCATGACCCAGCTAGTGAGAGATTTTCATGAGAAAAGGTCACTAGACTGGGTCATTGAACAGGCCACCCGAATCTATGAGGTGCAGAAGCCCATAGAAAATAAAAGTAATGCTCTGAAAAACCCCAAACCGACCAGCACCCCTGCTGCTGCTAAGGTGGCAGAGGTAAAGGTTGCCCCCATTTTGGATTTGGAGATGGGGGGCCTAAAAACTTGCCTGCACAGAATAATTCCAAGCCCAGAAGGCCCTCGGGCCAGTCACAGACAGGGATCCCAGGAGGTAGTCCCACAGACAGGGTCCCTCACTCCCCTGACTATGTAAGTCCCCGCTACAAGGGAAACAGACCCATCCTGGGTTATGTGTGGACTCCTTCAGCCCAATGGGGGGGATCCAACCAGGCACTCAACCCAGGGAACTTCCCTCCTAACTTCCCCCAGGAGGGCAGAAATTCACCAAACCCTGGGCAGAACCTTTTCCCCAGGTACCCACAGAACTTCCAACCCCAAAATCATCCATCCTTCTTTCCCCACTTCCCTGAGCCCAGACCACCTAATTCGGGAGAGGGGAGGCCAAGGGTGGAGGGGTACCCAAATCTTTCCTTCCCTGGATCAGCCCAGGGGAGAAAACAGAACCCCGTATCAGCCTGAGCGAGTTTCACAGTTAGAGCGCCAGGTCCAAAATATGGCACAGGAGCTGGGTCACGTGCTGAGGGCTCAGCAGAACCCTCAGATGGGCATGCCGGTGCAGAATGCCCCAAACTCTGGGCCTGGTGCTCCAGAACAATGACGGGGGCAGCACCCCGATAACCCACCGTTCCCAGGGAGGAGGCACAAGGGGAAGGGGGGTGTAAAGCCTAAGAGGAAGCTTCCTTCCCCACTTGTGAACAGCCCCTGGAAACCCAGGAACTGGAAACATAATCCCCTACCCCTGAAAGTCTGCCACCCAAGGAGCAGAGAGGAGCTAGGAGAAACAAAGGACCCAAACAGACCCACTTTGAGGAGGAGGTACAGATCTTCCAATTTGAGGGAGTGGGATCCTCAGAGGAACCTGGGAAAAGGATCTTCCCCTTCAGAGATGGGGGAACTCCTCCCAAAGAAAAATGGGTCCCAAGGGATTCACATCCAGACTGGGTAGATGTGGGGACTGAGCTAGCACCGCCCATCATCTCATCCCAGAACCAACAGCATCAAAATCCCCTGGTTCAAACCCATTCGGGTGACTGCCTCCAAAAAGGGGGAGGGGGCGGCCCAGAACCGGAACCAGGGGAACCCAAAACTTCTCCTATTTCTAGTTGCCAACTTTTTCTTTCAGATTCCCAAGACTCTCCACAGAATTCTGCCCAAATCTCTTCTCTTTGCATGTCCAAAACCAGAAAATTGGCCCACCAGTTGTCCAAAAATGTGCATTATCTGTGCCCCCTTGAGGAGAAGGATGGAAGATACTATGCCCCGGTACAAGTACAGGGGCAGGGTACAATTTTGGCACTGGTGGACACTGGATCCCAAGCTACCCTTCTGTCCAAAAAGACCCAGACTAGCCAACCAATAAAATTAAGTGTCAACCATGTTAGTTTATACGGCACATGCCACATGTTTGAACAAAAATCTGACGAAGTAGAATTTCACTTCCAGAACAACCAAATTCCAGACGTGACAGTAATAGCAGTGGGACAATAGACTGGTGATGGGCGGTCCTCTCTATTTCTGAAAATCAACCTTCCTTCCAGTTTAAGGTGGTATTCCACACTGGAAGGAAACACTCTGAAATTCTTTACCAATTCACAGTCAGACATTCCCACTCAAATAGTCCAGAGAGATGTGAAATCAGCTCAGAGCCTGGCTGATATTCAACAAATTGGAGAGCAGTTGTTCATCCCTGTTCAATTACATGATGGGAAGGACTCTGCTCTCGCCCGAGTGTGTGGGAACAACGGTAAGAGCTTCATCAGCGAAGCCATGTTCCGCCAACTCCCAAAAGATCCAGCCATTCCCACATTCAAACTGATAGACAAATGGGAAATGGATCTGGAAACACCCTATTCTAAACATCTCCCGCCAAGCAGGTGTATGCTCAAAATCTCTATTGGCAACAAGAGCATAGTCCATAATTGTTGGGTCGTGCGAGATGTCACTGCCGCCTTTTACTTAGGCAGTGACATTCTCAATTGCTTTGCCATTAGTTTGGACCTAATAAACTTCAAAGCTTGGTCCCGATTAGCGGATAATCCCATTGGCTTTGATGACCAAGAAAAAGCATTTAGGTCAGCTCAATTGCTACCTTATGCAGTTGAAATTCAGATTAAAGAGGAAGTCACCATCCCCGAAAGGACCCGACAATTCTCCCAGGAAGTGAAAGTTAAAAGAGGACAAAAATTGAAAAACCCTGATGCTTATATTCGTCTAAATGCTTCTCTCCAACAGCAAGGGTTGGGGGTAAACCCAACACCATTAGTCAATATAGAACATGACACCATTTCAATAGAGGTGGATAACAGCGACTTAAAGAGTATCACTCTAGCCGGAAGCACCATTCTTAGAATGGCGGTTGATGACCGACATTTTTCCATTGATCTAGGAAATGAACTGTTAGGACCAATCCCTAAGGACTGTTTTGAGAGCGACAGTGATGACAACACAACACCAGAGAGGATCTTCACCCGGCATGGGGGGAACTTCCTGGTGTACACGTCCTGCCCTTATGGTAAGGAAGATGTGACTTATGACTTCAGGAGGGATGAGGTGATTTTCCAGGTCGATGAAGGCTGCCTTCCCCACCTGAAGCCACCAGTCCAAATCAGCACTCTTACCAGGGACTTCTCCACCCAGCTGGAGGAGGCCACTGAGATTGCGAAACCAGAAGTCTTTCCAGGCTTCAGGCAGATGGTCTAAGAGAGAGTCAATCTAGCTGATGCCTGTGTGACTCTGGAGCAGAAGCAAAAGTTGAAACAAGTTTTCTTGGATTTTCAAGATCTCTTTGCGGTGAACTCATATGACTGTGGTCGCACCGACATCCACACAACAACAATTCCCACAAACCCTGGCATGACTCCAGTGTTTGTGAAGCAATATTGCTTGCCTCTCGCATCCATGGAGTCCCTTACTGAAATAATTAAGAACCTTGAGTCCCTGTTGGGGGAAATCCAAGTCACTGCTATCACTAGGTCCCAGACAAATGCTCACAATGATCTTTAAACTGCACAATGGAGTAAGGAGACCCCAGATGCTGCTTTGATTACGGCTCAGAAGGGGGATCCAATAATTGGTAAGTTTTACCAACACATTGAGGACCCTGAGAACTTTCCCCTGATGGATACTGATTACATTGGGAAAGAGGACCTCAGAGTGCTGATGAAATGTCCAAAAATGTTCCGAATCCAAGACGGTTTGTTGGTAAGGAAATCCCGAGCTGGTCATGATCAGTGGGTGGTTCCTACCTCATTCCGAAGCCTGATGTTAAGTCACGCCATTGATGCGGCCACAGCCGGTCATAGGGGGTTTCAGACATCACTTGAAATCTTAAGAGAGGTTGCATACTGGCCACACATGGGGCAGGACTTCGACCAATACTTGAAGGGGTGTCTTGTGTGTGCACAATTTCAGCCAACATCCCTCACACACCGTGCGCCACTCACAAAAGAGGGGGATGACATTGCCATGGTCAGATTTGCAAGTCGACTACATAGGGCCCGTGATTCGCTCCTTTAGGGGGAATAAGTACATGTTGACGGTAACATGCTTATTTACTAAATGGGTGGAATGTCTCCCGGCTCAAAACTGCAAGGCAGAAACAGCAGCTGCCCTGATGATCAACCATATCCTTTCGCGTTTTGGACTACCCCGAAGGATTGAGTCAGACAGAGATAGCTATTTCACCAGCGAAGTAATGACAAAGATGTGGGAGATACTGGGGGTTAAAAGGAAGCTACACATTGCTTACCGGCCAGCCTCTTCTGGTGCAGTAGAACGTTACAACAAAACCATTGTGAGCATCTTAAACATTTTTGTGGCAGATTCTGGGCCAAGTTGGGATATTCGATTACCTCTCGTCCTAATGGCCATCAAATCTACCCCTTCATCTGCAACTAAAATGTCACCATTTGAGCTGATGACTGGACGCAGGATGGTGCTTCCCCAACATCTCCTCTACAGGGCCCAAGAGCAGACATTGATCAATGCCTCTACAACTCATGAGTATGTTGAAAATTTAAGAAAGCACCTTCAACATGCTTTTGCCTATGCTCAGTGAAATCTAGAGAGATCAGCCGATGGCATGAAGACCCACTATGACTTGAAGCCTACTAGGAAAGAATACAATGTAGGAGACCAGATTTATCTATACAATTTCCAAAGGAACCAGGCCAAACAGCGGATGTTTCTGCCTACCTGGAAGGGACCTTTTGAAATTGTAGACAAGATCTCACCATTCGCCTACAAGATCTGCATCCCCAAAGGCAGTTTGGCAGAGGGGGAAGACAAGTGGATCCATATTAATCAGCTAAATTAAATCCCAGGCACATTCTGCAGCAACTGGAGCAGTCCTCTGGAACCCCAGAGGGGGCCGCTCCAGAACAATAAAATGTCCAACCCTAAAATATCCCACACATAGTCCATTAAGAATGCAAATGTCTCCTGATTTATAAAATGTATATGTTCACCCCACTACATTAATAGTGGTGGGGAAATGTCTATGAATATGTTTCTGCCGCTTTGCTTTGTCATCCTAGGAGAGATAAACCATGGAGACTGACCAAGGAGGACGACCAGGGAACCGGGAGCAAAGATCCGAGGGGCCCGGAGTACCGCCCAATACTCCCATCAGGACCTGCGAGGAGAACCGATCGATCCACCCTGATGGAGGAAAAGATACTGAACTTTGCCATCTGCGGAATCAGAAGAAGATGAGGCTAACATCCCAGTCTTGCGAGTTCCATTGATGGAAAATCAAGGCCATCGCAAGAGGGGGTCTTGTGGGATGTTTTCACCCACACATTCAAGCCCTGCAACAGTACTGTGCATTGAAAACATCAGAATGGCCATTGGAAAGCATGCTGCTCGCTCAAAACCATCCAAAAATGCGCAGAAAAAAATCTGAAAGATAGGCTGCCATCCACTTTTGCCTATCTTAGTGAGCACAGGAGGTCACTGCCTAAAACCACCATTGGGCTACACACACAGTAGCCTGAAACCACTTGGAAATAGCAATACTGATTGCCAAAAGCAACCCAGAGCTGTTTGGGAATTCATTTTCTTGATCGTCAAAATTGCTAAAATCATGGCTCACAAAACCACCAAAAGGATACAATTTCTTGTTGGGTCTTCTACATTACTCTACTGCAAGAATCCACATCAGTACCACGTCAGCAAGAATCATATGTTATTAGGACAAAATCCCATGTTAAAGACATTTAATTTAAAGAGAGTTGTCAAAAATGGTGCAGTACCGGTGCTCGCCACCGACCAGCGCTGGCGATGTAAATTCTGACAGGAGACCTGTATCTCAGAAGCTAAATAAGCCAAAGCAGAGAAGTCTATCAAAATGCCATATAGAGTGCCACACATTGATTTCATGTGGAAAAAGACTTGATTAAAGATATGTCGTCTATTTTCAGCTTATAATGTTATATATTTTTTCACAAGGAACTCGGTTGAAATTGACTAGAAGGCAATCTGATTTAGCTAAGACTTCAAAAGGCTTGCTTGTCTATGAGAACTCTTCACACCTACTCTTCTCAGGCCTCTACACCAGAAGACAGGAAATCGCATGGTCCTGTTAATCAGATGGAGAGTGGCACCCTGGACTGGTGCTCTGCTGGCAGGAAAAACAAGACAATAGACTCTTTCAATTGAATAGAATATGCTGATTTGGGGTGTGACAACAACAACTGCTCTGGGAGAAATAAGACATGTAAGCCAGACAGATAGCACAGCGAGTAGAGCGCTCGCTTTGACATCTGTGCAGATCCTGCTGACGCAGGTTCGAATCCCGGTAGGGCCCAACTCAGCCTTTCATCCTTCTGAGGTCGATAAATGAGCACCACACAATGTGGGAAATAAGCAGCGCTCAGATACCTGAGGGTTCATTGCGCTATATAAATGCCCAAACAAACAAACAAACCTCTGAGTCAAGCCAAGCTTCTAGGGGCGGGGACAAACCAATGGGTGTACTGAAGTGAAGGCAAATATATGTTTTATAAGAATACTGATAACTAATTGTAACCTGCTGATAGAAATGTACAACTTTGGGATTCTTAATGTGAAAAATGCATTCACAGTTGAAGACTAAGTTGGACGCCGTGGGATTTTCTGAGGCCAAGCCCCGTAATTATTAATATTGTGGATGCAGTGTTTATGCTAGAAACCTAAGAACCTCCAGTAATATGCTCAGAGAGGGTGTGTACCTCTGTGTAAGATTTGGTGCAAAACCAATATTGTGAAACCCACTAAAACCGCAAATAAGTTGTCATTTCTGAACCCAAGCTCTTAGAAAGAGCAGGGTTGAACAGAGACCTGTCTTAATTAATCTGTGATATGTACATGTATTTTCAACAACTTGTGTATCTGGGAAACATGTTTGGTTATGAAAAAATGTTTTTTTAAGTAAATGCAAAGGGGAGGGACTTCAGCCAAGCCATAAACATAGCATCACTCTGACTCATTCTGACTCACTACTCCTTTCTCCAGTCAGAGGACAGTAAATCCTTTAACCTATCAGGATCCTCAGAGGGTTGGGCATAGAAAGTCAGCCTTCACACCCCCTTTGGAAACACATAAAAAGAACCACTGAGACCCAGATAGGGACACTCATTTTTCCACTACTCATCGATTCCTGCGCAGCATTCTGCCCGACCATATCCAGACAAAGACTCTAGACTCCTGAGACTCCAGATTCCAGACAGACTCCAGAACCAAAACTCTAGAACCCAAACTCTAGAACCTTGGAGAAGCAGAGGCCTAATCCACAAGCTGAACTCTTCTCAGCAGGCCTCAGAATCCAGCAACCTAACTAAACTATTCAACAACCGGGCAAGCTGTTTTGCTTCTGGCTTGAACCCTTTGCCAGAACCAGATCCAGACTCAGAAAGCAGAGCTGTATCCAGAACCCATCAGACCCAGACCAGACCACTGTGCAGTGCTAATAGCAGACCAGAGAGCGTGCTGTGAGCAGAACCTAGAGGGCCTGAGACCGTCCGGTGGCGAGTGAAGTCCAAACCTGACCAGATCGGTGACGAGGCCCATTTCCCTTCCAGTCCAAAACTAGGAGTGAGTAGTCTAAAGTGATCTTATCCCATCCATTTCAACCTATTCAGAACTGCATTTAGAATTTTGTGTCCATCCTGTGATTTCAAATCTGTAAAAGCGTCATCTGTCATTCTGAAAATCTACCTCTACAAAAACGTCCGTATCTTTTGAACCACACGTCGTAGAAGCGAGATTTAACTGTCATTTTAAAGCTAAGAACCTATGCTTTCCAACAAACCGACATTCCAACTCCTTATAGTTTTTCCGTAATCGCGATATCGCACACGGAAAAAAGTGCAGCGAATTGAAAAATTAGCTCCATTTCACCACCTGTCAAAATTGCTGTCTTTTGCTTGCAACTGCTGAATTTCGAGTTCAATCTTATAATCATTCATGAATAATTGCTAGTGTTGACCTGTACCAATCTAAAGTAACTATCATCTACCCTGAATCTCCTTTAGTGAATTAAAAAGCATTTAGCATATTTTCTCATCCATTGCAACCACATTTCAAAGCATTTGGCCTGTGTTTTAAAATCATCCCTGTTTCTCTAAGCTTGCTGGGGGGAACTGGAACTGAACTGCATTTGATTGTATTCTGGAAACCTATGTGCTCTCCTTTCCATCTCTTCATATTGCATAAGGGGGGAGTGAGTAGTCACAGGGGAAAAGTGATCATATTATCTCTTGTTTGAACCATATCGAGTTTATTTCTGTGTTGCATTCTTTCCCATCTTACATTTCCTTGTATACCAACTCCTAAGTGATTAAGGAATTGTGCTATTGTAATATTATCCATTGTTGATCACTATTATATTCATAGGTGTGCTAACAAATATTCATGTATTCATAAAAGTGTGATATATTGTTTTATTCCTCCAATAAATCTTTGAATTTGCAAAACAAACTTACTTCTTGGCTCAGTGAGGTCAGGGGGATTCAAAGAGAGGGGCGTTATATAAGGGTTTATCATCCAGATTCAAAGAATTTGACATAAAAATATATTAATAAGGGCTTCCATTGGGCATCCCAGACTAGGCATTGACTTGGTTGGATTGCTGGATTGAAGCCACTTACAAGGATCAGGAAATTGATCTTGCCTCCGCAATCCGGAGGGACAAGGAGAGACGCGATGATGAAAGGAAGGATCAGGCACAGATTAGTGCACCTCTCGATAAAGAGAGAGAGAGGGAAAGAAATAGAAAGGAAGTTAAGACAGAACTGATGAGATTGCATTCGCAAATGACGAATGGATGAGAGGACAGATATTGTTGAAATTCGATGGTAAAAGAAGTGATGATGTGAGACCGAGAGAGAAGTCTGATGAGGCAAAGAGAAGGGAAAAGGAGAAGGATAAGGAAATCAGGGACGAGAGAATAAAAAAGAAAGATAGACTGAGGCGTGAACAGCTATACCACGAAGAGCAAGAAACAGTGCGCAGCCTATGATCAGTACAGACAGAACCTGCACAGGTTGGAAGAAGAGCAAAGAGTATGTCAAAAGAGAATAAAGAGACGGGAAGATGAGTAAGTTAGAACGGCAAATGAATGTAGAAATGAAAGAAGAAGGGAAGAAGATAAGACTAGAGAAGAAGCGAGGAAGCGCAAGGAGGTTGATGATGATATAGAACGTAAGCGTAGAAAGAGGGCTCAGGATCTCGAATATTTGGAGCGGGAAGCTAAAAAACCCAATCCTGTTGTAGAATGGGAAGACATTGAAGAATTCTTTCCTGCGTACGACTCAGTACCAGGCAGGAGTGGGGTGAATATCGAAGATGACTTCAACACCAGAAGCATCAGCGAAACGATAAATAAAATATATGATGAAATGGGGTTGGAATCAACATCCCACGAGGAAAGGGAAAACGAGCGCTTGGAAAGCACTCAGCTGTATGACACAGAGGATGTCACCCAAAGTAGTGGGAGCAGGGGACTGTCCCTGGACAGGCTAGAAGTTAGTAAGAACAATGAAGATGCAAGGCGTTGCGTGAATTGGGAACAATCAGCGTTCGACTCTGGGGAGGAGACGGAGGACGAGACAAACGAAGAAAGGAGACGGCGCGGAAAGCGGCTCCCATGGGACAAAGGGCTACGATGGTCAGTCACTAGCGAGTCCGCACCTAGGACATCTGAGTTTGCCGCACAGCCTGACTGACATGTGGGAACGCCCCACGGTCAGAGGGGGGTGTCAGCACCTGCCTATGTAGACAGATTAAGGACATTGCCAGGTAGACGGCGATGCAGGAATGTTACCCCGACGATAGACAGGAGAGCCATGGGGAAAGAGAAGGAAGATTGCGCATTCCAATTCCCACTGCTAGAAAAAGGGTAGTAAGACCACAATATATTCCAGGGCCACACATGGATCGAGAGAACTTGAAAAACAAGCTTCCAATGCTGACATCGGGAGCTGGGAAGTGGATACACGAGTTAGAAAAGATGACAGGGGGTGTCACGTTAGCTATAGGGGACATTAAGGGCCTCCTAATCGCTATACTTGGTGAGAGAGCAGACGATGTGTGGAAATGGGCAGGGTATCCTGGTGTAACCATAATTAACACTACCCATGATGGAGCACCATTTAATAACTGTAGAGCAGCAGTATGGAAAGCGCTAAGAGTGCTGTACCCAGATACTTCTGCTATGGGAGCTATAATGACTCAAAAAATGAAGGAAAATGAAAGTGACTGACCGGACCGCCACAGCGTAAATAGCGTTTCCGCCATTGCAAGAAGGAGCAAAGTGCGGCCCATTCCGACCCATCGGGCACGAGCACCACGGCATGGCGGAAGTGCAAAGTCCGCGATGGCGGAAATGACCCCAAAACGGCCCACACCGCCGCCGTACGGCGCCCTAGGTGCAATACCGCCACCCATCACAGCGGACACCGCAGTGTGCGCCTACCGTAAAGTACGGTGACCGGAAATATACGGAAACGGAAGTTAAAACACGGGCCCGGAACGGGAAACAACCCGCCGTACACCTATAAAACCACTAAAACCACACAACCACTAAAATCACCACCCTGAGACACAACCCAACCCGTCATCCACCCTAGCGAAACCAATAAAAATGGGAAAAGTAGCGAAGAAAGCGTGCGACCGCAAGCGGCAGGTCCACTTCTCCCGTGAGGAACTCACCGTGCTAACAGAGACCCTCCAGGAGAATGCTGCCGTCGTCTTCTCGACGCAAATGACCAGGACGGCACTCGCAAACAAGAAGGCCATATGGGCTCTGGTGGCACAGCGGGTAAGTGCGGTGGGGACCGCACCCCGCACCCCACAGCAATGCCGCAAGCGATGGGACGACCTGCGGATACGCGTCCGCAGCATACTCTCTGCCAACCGCAACATTGCCACAGCCACCGGGGGAGGGTCGGAATCACCAATCAAGCTGACCCCCTGGGAAGAAATCTGTGCCTCCACCATCGGAATGGAGAGCATAGAGGGAGTCAGAGGGATGGAGAAAGGAGTGCAGACATCCGAAGATTCAGGTATGTGGGCCTAATGAAACAATGCTAAATCCACAAAGTCCATCCATTCGAAGCACCATGTGTCCCCATAGTGCAACAGAAACACATGTCCAGGAGAACGTCCACACACATTGGCCTGATAGCGCACGTTAAAACCCACAATAAATACATAAATAATTAAAAACCCCTAAAACACGCACTACACGTGCAGCAGGCACACCCTAACTGCAGGCTGCCAAACAACTGCACCCTCACTCCACACACAAATGGAAGCACCTCCAAGGCCCCGACCCAAATCACCCTCAGGTACCACCCCAATGCATGTGATACATTGCCATTCCAATTCCCACAGACCCACCAATAACCCTCGCCCTCCTTTACTCCACCACAGGGTCCGATCCAAACGACGAGCTGCAGGACACCCCTACCAGCACACCTGCAAAGAGGGCCAAGACCGACGGCCAAAGACCCTCCACCTCAGCTGCACGCATCAAGACACGGCAGCAGCACAAATCAGGTGGCAGCACACAGGAGGGAACATCAACAGGCACCCCAGCAGCCAGCATGGCCACAACACCACCACCACAGGTCCCCCCAACGGATGCCACAGAAGGCACTGCCTCCGGTGGCAGCACCACCATAGGTGACACCCCATTGATGGCAGCATGCTCCGACACAGAAGACGGGGATGTCGAAGTCAGATCCATCCATGACCTGTCCCAATCCCCCTGTCTGTTCCATCCCGTACTACATGAGGATACCACGCAGGGGCACCCACAAGACGACGACTGGCCATCCCCCACAAGCCCTGTGGCAGGGCAACATGAGGACAACAGCCCCTCTGTGACACCCCCGCAAATGGCCATGGCCCAGCAGAGGCAACAGTCCCTCGACCAGTTAATCGTGCAACAGCAGCAACTGGCCACGCTCCTCAAGGACCATGCCGATGAATGTGGGGGCACTAAGGCAGACATAGAAACATCAACTGAGACACTTAGGGCACAAATGGAGAGAGGCACAGAGACACTAAGGGCACAAATGGAGAGTAGCACCGAGAGCCTGAGAGTCCAAATGGAGAGAAGCACCGAGAGCCTGAGGGGGGAACTGCATGCGACGTCCAAAGACGTATGTGGTGAACTTGCCGCAGTGCGCCGTGTGCTCACTGAGCTCTCGCAAACCCTTAGGGACATGCATGGACGTGAGCAGGCAGAGACATCATCCGTTGCAAGTTCCGTCCAGGGCAGCCCCCAACGTAGATCTGGGAGGAACCTGCGCTCCACAGGCAGGGGTGCCCCTGATACCCGCAGAGGGGGCTTGCAATAGCGACTGCCCACGGACGATGAGCATCTTTGGACACTGGTGTTCGGGGGGGAGGTGGGAGGGTGGAGGGGGTGTGTTGGGCTCACTTGGGTGGCGGGTCGATAGGGTGTACAACATGATATCACATATGCCATAAAAAGTGCACGATCAACCAATGAGATGTGTGGACATTGATCTTTGTGTACGAGGCCATTATAGGCGTACAGTCCATATTTTGCATGTACCAGACACACACAGTGCCACGCATCCCATGTCCATGTATCAGCCACCAGGCGTGAGTGCTAGAAGCATGCATCAATGAGATGCTGACGAATGTCACGGGCCTCCGGTGCCTCGCAGACTCCTTGAGGTGCTGCCACATCCCCACCCTCATCATGACCATCATCAGGTGCTTGCAGTTCTGCGTCAGGGGGCATGGGCACATTTCTACGTACGCACATGTTGTGGAGCATGACACATGCCATCACCATCTTTGCAACCTTCTCATGGCGGTACAGGAGTGCCCCGCCAGACCTGCTGAGGCACCGGAAATGGGTCTTCAGTAGGCCGAATGCCTGTTCAATGACTACACGGGTACGTGAGTGGGCATGGTTGTAGTCCTCCTCATGCTGGTCCCGTGGGTTCCGGACTGGTGTGAGGAGCCATCTCTTCAGTGGATATCCAGCATCACCTGTATGTGGACGAGAAACGTATGATGTGGAATGCCATTGCTACGTACGCACACCCCCCCCCTTCCTGCCAGGTCATTGCCGAATCACATACCCCACATTATCATGCATGTAATGAGACTCACCGAGTAGCCAGGATCTGTTCCCTGCGTGTCGCTCCATGTAGCGTGGTATTGTAGAGTTCCTCAAGACCATAGAATCATGGGTTGATCCAGGGAATCGGGCACAACAATGTGTAATGATCCTGTTGGAGTCACACACCATTTGTACATTCAGGGAATGAAATTGTTTTCGGTTGCGGTACTGGGCCTCCATGGCATGTGGGACGACCAATTCCACATGGGTGCAGTCGATGGCACCAATGCAACCCGGTATGCCGCCAAGTGCATGGAATCCCACTTTTGTGTTGGTAATTTCCTGCTCCGAGCGTGGTAGAGAGATGTAGTCGTCTGCGTGCTGCAGGAGGGCATCGAGCACTTGCAATAGTGTCCGTGAGAACAGTGGCTGAGAAATGCCATGCAACTGTCCGACTGTGTGCTGGTAGGTGCCTGTGGCCAGGAAGTGGAGTACAGACACCACCTTCAGTAGGGGTGGGATGGCGGTTGGGCTATCTATCATGCTGACAAGGTCAGCCTGTGTCATGTCCACAATGGCGGTTATGGTGTCCCGGTCCAGACGGTAGAGGGTGTGGATCTGCTCATCAGTGAGGTTGAACGGATGTGCTCGGAGGCGTGGGATTGCGGGCTGCCTGCGTGGTGGTAGTGGCTGTGCTGGCGGCCCTTGCTGGCCCTGCCTTGGCCTCCTCCTCCTCCTGCGTCTCCTCCGTGCGGCCGGTTGTAGTTGGTGTTCGTCTTCTTCTTGGAGTTGGAGTACTTGCAGTGCTATCAGGTCCCCCAGGGCCAACATCGCGAGTCCTGCCGGTAGCATTTCGGAGTGGGTGTGGGAGGAGACTGGCTGTGCAATTTATGTGTTTCCAGGCTGAATGGCCTCCACCTGTGGTGATTCATTCCACCTGTGCAAACTGCTCTCCCCTTTGGCCGAGCACGTCCCGCGCACAACGCTGCAATTCGTGGAATGGCATCTTGCTATTGCAATCTTGTATTTGTACCCGATGGCCGTGTAACATTGGTTGATATGTTCATTCTGTTGTGGTCCCATTGTTTCACATACTATCTGTGCAGTGGCGAACAGAGTTGTGAAGGGTCAGTGGAACGTAGTACTCGAGTAACGGTGGGCCCTCATTCATCACTGTACCGAGTTGCAACGACGGGCGGGGCGTCCCATTCGTGGGTGAAGGCAGTTGCCATTTTCACACACAGCCGCACTCGATGGATTAATTAGTGTTTTCAAACGGCCACAGATGCCTCTTCGACGTGATGTTGCAAATGAGGAATTCGAAGGGCGGCGCTTTCGGTTTTCAGCTAGCGGCGAGGAGATGCCCACAGGTCTGACTGCAAATATAACGTTCTATTGTTCAATGTCCTTGGGACAGGGGCCATGGCGAGAATGCTATGATTGATATGAATAGTATGGGATGCGCAATTGCGTAGTGGACGATAAGGCAGGACGTTCCCAAATACATGTTACTTCACTAGACTGGAATTACGTGCTGGGGCACTGTGGATTTTGCAGGCTGCATAACGCACAGACTCAATGGATATTTCTAATGTTATGTGAGTAAATATTCAGGCGTTTTCATTACGGGATGAGGGAATGATGAATGGATGCATGGGCAGGTGATTTGATACAGTGTTTCCCATGTACAGGGCTTCTTGGGATCTGTCCGCCCCCCCTGCGCTATGTGATGCAGGGCTGCCATAGTGGGACCATCGTATATCTGGCCTTGTTGAGCCCTCCCTGTCTCGACGCGCCTTCAGACACTTGTGTCCATGCACGTTACCAATCCCATCTGAAGGATTCTGTTTTCACAGGCGCATGCACAGGTACACTCGTTTGTGATGGTGTTTTCACCTCGATATAGGTAGTTATGATTCGCAAGTGGTTTTGGGGTGGTGATGATCCTTTGGAGTGGGCTTGCATGCATATGGCTGTGGATCTAGTGTGATCATTGAAGTGAGTTGTTCGAATGTAGTTCTGATGGCCATTCTATTCTGTTTCTTTTCTTTTGGTTGACAGGTATCTCCTCCCCTTTTGCCACTGCCATCTGTATGCCACTCCTGCAGATGGATTTTACTCCCGACACCTGCTGCTTCGTGTTAATCAGTGGAGCAGCATTACGATCTTATGGGACGATCGCCAATGGGCCACATGCCCTTACGCAGTACTGGTGGCTCGGAGCAACATTTCGGCCTTTCAGCTGGACTAGTGCCTCCCCATTGGGACGGCCCTGCGGTTCTGTGCGCTTCCATGTTGCCTTTTCGTACGTGTATGTGGCTCTGTGTACCATGAGGGAACAGGGCGTCACACGAGTAGTGGCTGGTCATTTCTTGCGGATGCAGACCACAATGGTGAAATGTGTTTTGGAGTTCATGGCCTGATGGCTGTATGGGCTTGGTGATATTGATGTGCATTAAAATTCTATTCTGATATGGGCCGTGTAGCGTTCTTCTTTGCAAGTGATGTGGCATATTCCTATTTGGGGAGCGATGTATTGTGAGGGTTCCAGCTTTGGAGTTTTGTTGCGTGGTCCTGTACTGGGCGCGTTTGCCTACGAAGCCCGTGAGGTCAGGGATGGGGGCTGCCAATATGACAGTTTGAATGTTGTCATGCTCAGGGGCGGGGGATTGGGTTTTGTGTGACAGATGCCGGTCAGCCAGGTGGACTGGTGGAATGTTGTGATTTTCTGAATATTGCTGGTCACAGGTGCCTGTGTTTGCGTGCGTTTCTTGGTGGGGGACTGTGGTCATGTCCATTGGGATGGCTTCTGTATTCGTGCCATCTGTGCCCTGCAGCTCCCATTGGCCCCTCTTGAGGTCCATTTGTTCGTTGGCATGCATGGGTGACTTGTGCATTTCACTGGTTGCATTGTGGCTTCGTTGCACCTACGGGGAGTTGTACTTTGTGGGCAGGGAGCGGTGTACGGGCAGTCAGTGGGGCCGTTTACGGTTGATTCGCGATGCCGTACTTCTCACCATGGCGGAATGGTGCATTCCGCCATGCTTGATGGCGTTAGGTACATGTCCGCTGGGGTCGGAATTGGCGTACCGTTGCGCCATGGTGGTGTTTACGGTTTGGCATGGCGCGCGCGCGTGCTTGGTGCAGTTAGCGTTGGCGTTCACTACGGTGTCGCTAATGGCATCGTACTTTGCGGTGACGGGTCATAGTCGCACCGAGCGCTATTCGATGGCGGTATTGCATTTCCGCCATCGTTTTCCGAATTCCGCCAGGGTCGTAATGAGGGCCATTGTGCCAAGGGTTTCCGGAACCCCACCCTCCTTCTCTTCCTTTCCTCTCTTCTCCCCTGATGAGGTCGCTAGACAAGTCCGATCTATGAAAGCCTCGTCAAAACAGGTTCATCCCTGTTCCTCTAAAACTCTCAAGGACCACATTGATACCCTCGCTCCGGCCCTTGTCGACTTCTGCAACCACTCCTTTGCCTCAGGATCCTTTCCCTTCCCTCTTAAGCACTCCCTTGTGCATCCTCTCCTCAAGAAACCCACAGCGGATCCCTTTTGTCCGGCCAACTATCACCCAATTTCCATTACCCCCTTCTCAGGCAAACTCCTTGAAAAGCTGGCCATCTCTCAGCTAAACCTTCAATCTGATTCTGTTGGCTGTCTCCATGACCATCAGTCTGGCTTCAGATCTAGCAGAAGCACGGAAACTGCTCTCCTGAACATCCGTGAAGATCTGCTTTCCAACCTTGACTCTAGCATTCCCTCTGTTCTCATCCTACTTGATCTCTCCTCTGCCTTCGACACGGTCAACCAGACCATCCTGCTCAACCGTCTCCGGGATAACTTGGACATCACCAATCAGGCTCTGGCCTGGCTGACCTCTTTCCTCTCTGATCGACCCTCCCAGGTCCAACTTGGGTCCTTCCTATCATCTGTCTTCCTCTCCACCTATGGTGTTACCCAAGGGTCTAACCTCTCGCCCTGGCTTTTCAACCAATACCTGGCAACTCTCGCCCGCTGTATTGCCATTTTCTGTCAAACTTCCAGTGCTACGCAGACGACACTCAACTCATTTTCAGGCTGCCCTTGGCCACCTCCGCCACCTCTCTCATCACTGATTGCCTAACTGCCATCCAATATTGGTGTGCCGCCAACGATCTTTGTCTTAATGCCAGCAAGACAGAGATCCTCCTCATTGGCATCACCTTCCATTCCCCTCATTCTCTGGCCGGCCTCCCTTGGCCCTCCTCCTATCCCCACCTGCAAGGCCAAGAACCTTGGTGTCACCTTTGATTCCACACTCTCCTTCTCTGCCCACATCGCTGATGTATCAAAAAAGTCAAACCTCCTACTGCACCTCCTCGGAGGTATTCTTCCTTTCCTCTCATTCCCCCAGATGCTCACTGTCTCCCAAGCTCTGGTTCTCTCTAAGCTGGACTATTGCAACAGCCTCTTTCTTAATCTACCTGCCTCTACTCTCCGCCCTTTACAACTTATCCAGAACAGGACTGCGAGACTTGTCCTTGGCCTCAAGCCCTGGGATCGTATCTCTCCAGCTCTGAAATCTCTCCATTGGCTCCCAGTGGATGCAAGGATTAAATTCAAAACCCTCTGCATTGTCCACAAGGCTTTCTGGGGCCTGGGTCCAACATACATTCAGCTATCCCTCCTCAAATACCTCCCATCTCGAGCACTCCGCTCCTCTACCTCTAACTCCCTCTGGGTCAGTCGTTTCTCAAAGAAACAAGCTGGGGGTAGATCCTCCCTACCACTCTAAAACTTGAGGAGAACCATCTCCGGTTCTGGAAGCACCTCAAAACCTTCCCCTTTGCTTCTGCCTTCTCCTCCCCTCTCCCCTGTTGATTGTACTCTCCCTCGGCACCATGCACCTGGCCACCCTCTGTCCTCTGGGCCCAGGTACCTGCTCATCTTGCCACCCTCACACACTGGCTCAGGGCCACCCCCTGCACTGGGGACTGTATATGTACCCATACAGCCCTCCCCTTTTCTTCCTGCACTTTCAGACCTACACAGCCTGCTGCCATAAACCCAGCACTTGCCACTTGCTGGCTGCACTCGCATTGTTTGTTGCCTTTTTATTTATTATTTTATTATTATTTTTGTTTTTTTCCTTCTCGCTCTGCACTCTCCTTTTGTTCCCTCTTCGATGCACTTCTCCCCCTTCTCCCTCTACCCTGCACTTGCACGTTCTCAATGTCACTGGGCCTAGTAAGATCGTTGTTTTTGTTCTCCCTTTCCCTGCCTGGTCGCGCTCTGAAAACACTTGTGTATGAGCGCGATAGAAATAAAATATCAATCAATCAATCAATCAAAACCGGTGCAGAAACAGCTCAAGAAATTGGTAGGAGTAGAAGCTAATCTGTGGGCCGAAATACAGTTGACTATTGCGCATTACTGTAGATTGTTGCAATAAAAACCGAAAAAAGGAGGCAACTCGTAAGGGTGTGGAAGAGAAGCTGGTGCAAAAGAAATGATCAAAGTATGCTCTGGAAGGAGCCATGCTGACAAGCCCAGCGGAACCAAACGTACAACAGGCGACTAAACCGCCTCAGAACAACCAGGGTAATGCAGGATGTTACCTGAGGCGAAAGGGATTTAGAAGAGGATAGCAGAGTAATCAGGGAGGGTTTCAGAGTAATCAGGAAGGTTTCCAGAGTAACCAAGGAGGCTTTCAAAATGTGCAGATGGGCAATCCAGATATGTCAAATGGACAGACCACTGCCAGTGTGTTGGCTGTGTGGAATGACAGGGCATGTGGCACGTTCGTGCAGAAGCCAAGGCACGTGGCAAAATGGACAAGGAATGGGAGCAGGCATGGTGAATCTGACTGCTATCCCACAACAGGGCGGTGCACAGAATCACACAGTGCAGCAGCACGCACCTGGCTTACAGCAAGGTGTACAACAAGGGGTTCAACCCCCGAGCGTAGGGAACCTGCCACAGGGGCAATCCCAACAGGCACCACCGCAGGTGTCTCAGGGCACAAACTCCGGAAAGGGAGGCAACCCTGGGAATGGAGAAAATCCACAAGTATACAGTGGACCGAACTTATATATGCACTAGGACAGCTCACTGGGAACCCTGATGTGCTCTATCCTATCAGTGACACCAGACCCTAACAGGGAACCAATGGTGAATGTCGTCATAGGGGGGAAAGAATATTCCTTCTTAGTTGACACGGGTGCAACACACTCGTGCATACGAGAAGGCAAGTTTTCTTTGTCCGGCCAGGCCATAGATACTCAGAGTTTTACAGGAGCTCATAGTCGAGTTGCCTTTTACGGACAATCTCCCAGTCTCCGTAGGAGAATGTTAGATGAATGTGCCTTTATTATATTCACGTCAGACCCCAGTGAACATTTTGGGTCGAGACTTAATGACAAAATTGAATATGACAATCTCGTTCACGGAGGAGGGCATTATATGCTCCACTCCAGGAATGCATTATTCGAACGCGTTGCGAAATGATCAGAGCATACACCGGACGCATAGCCATGAGAGCTATACCGTTAGAACCAGAAGTCTTCGCATATGGCGGGATTGCCAGGCCTCACAGATAAACCTATGAGAACCCCAGATGAGTTCCTATTCAGACCAAGAATACCTATGCATGAAGAAGAGGGACAAGTATTTCCCTTGACAATAAAAATTGCAGCAGTGCAAGGGAAAGTAGCATTGGTCGAAGGATACGATGACGAAGGCAGGCAATGGTGCGCGATTATCGCCATTGAAGAAGGGTATCGAGTGACTGATGTCACTGATGACGATCTGTTCAAAGAACACCCTGATTTAGAAGAGACGAGGGTGGAAGTAAGTCTCATATTCTGGGTCAAAATGATCAAAAGAGAAGTGCCTCAGAGAATGATGTTGGCACTGAAGCGTCCAGAATATTTTGATGTCGACATGGCCCAAGTGCCTGTCTCAGTATGGACTACAGGACCCTATGACGTAGGCCTCCTGAAGGGGGTGGGAGAAGTAAAAACCAAACTGAAACCAGGAGCAATTCTACCAAGAGCGCGACAATATCCCATGTCCAGAGAAGCAGATGAAGGGATCACAAAGACAATTTCCACCATGATGGATCAGGGCATCCTTGTGACTTCAGAGTCACCCTGTAACACGGTGATCTATCCTGTCAAGAAATCAAAAGGAGGGTCTTGGTGTTTAATCCAAGATTTAAGAGCATTAAACGATATTGTTGAAGCCGAGTTCCCTCTGGTCCCTAATCCATCTATGATCCTGTGTAACATACTGATTGAGGCAAAATATTTCATGGTGATTGACTTGAAAAATGCTTTTTTCTCAATCCTGTTTCACCGTGACTCACAAGATGAGATCTAACATCATTTACTTTCAGACAAATGCGTCTGAAAAGCACGAGGTTGCCACAGGGGTATTGTGAATCCCCGTCCATTTTCAACAGAGTCCTGCAAATGGACTTAAGCAATATTGCAGTAGACAGTGTTGTTTTGCAGTATGTGGATGACATTCTGATCTGCAACACCACTGAAGAGCAATGCAGGCGCGATTCTGTCCAGCTACTGACTATACTGGCTGAGAAAGAATATAAGGTTGACAAGGAAAAATTGCAATACTGTCAACAAGAGGTGCTGTGCTGTACATAGGCCAGTTAATTTCGCATGAAGGGAAAAAGGTAACCCCAGAAAGGGCTGAAGTTTTCATGAACGTGGCTCAGCCACTCACCATAAAGCAAATGCAGAGCTTCTTAGGCCTGTGCAATTATGTTAGAGCATGGATCTTCGATTACAGCTCATACACCAAGCCCTTGCACCAGGCCCTAAAAAGACCCAGGTGACAAAGGAAAAGACTTAATGGACTGAAACAATGGAAAAGGGCTTTACGGAACTCAAGAGAGCGATTTGTACGGCTCCTGTTCTCGGGATTCCTAATTATGCAGAGGAATTCTACCTGTTCTCACACATGAATGGCAGCGTTATAAAGGCAGTGCTCGTCCAAAGAACCTCGTTGGGGTACAAGTCCCTGGCGTATTACAGTGGGAATCTGGACCCAGTAATGAGATGCCAGTTCCCATGCGAACAAAGCTTAGCTGCCGCAGCGTTCACCCTGGAGAAGGTGACAACCATTGTAATGGGATGCTCCATGACATTATACGTCAAGCACTTATTATTCGCCATCTTAGAGAAACCAAAAGGCACATTGACATCTCAGAGAGCTTCTGCATATGAAGTGATCATATCTAATCCATCAATGAAAATAGTTTGATGTAAAACAGTAAACCCAGCTATGTTCATATCTGAGCCAGTCACTGAAGGCGAGCCGATACACGACTGCGCGAACTACGAAGAATTCTATGATGAAATCCCCAGGGTGAAGGAAAATGCCCTGGCGGGAGGTGAGATCGTCTTTATTGACGGGTCTTCAAGAATCGACCAAGAAGACGGACAAAGATATACAGGTGTGGCTGTAATGAAACACATAGCAAACAGAGAATTTCAAGTACTCCTCAGTGCACGAATACCATCTCATTATTCAGCACAGGCTGCTGAACTACTGTTGTTGATACTCGCCATCGAGACTCACGCAGACCAGGAAGTAACAGTATACAGTGACTCCGTCTATGTGACGTCCACAGTGCACGCAGGCTTAGCGCGCTGGTAAAGGCGGGGCTACCTCCGAGCAGACGGCACGCCAGTGGAACATGCAGCCTCATTGGACAGGCTGATAAAGACACTACAGCTCCCAGTGGGCATAGCGGTCGTGAAATGCGCCGCCCACACAAAGGGGACAGATTTCGTGTCACACCAAAACCATGCAGCAGACACGGAAGCCAAGCGTATGGCGTCTAAAAGGGAGACGATCATGGAAGTAGAAGTGGCACGCACCCATGAATGTATGATGGAAGCACGAGCCACACCAGAGGCCTATAGCAATATGGGGCAGACTCAACTGATGGAGCTCCAAGGGGAGGCACCTCAGGACGAAAAGAACCTATGGAAGCGTCAAGGTCAAGGGTGTTCTTTAAACCCCTCTGACATATTGTGGCGGCAAGACAGCACTGGTATGATATGATATGGCATTTGTAACGCGCCTATACACAAGTGTTTCAAGGCGCGACGAGCCAGGGAGGGGGGAACAAAGGGAAGACAGACAGCGATTCTACTAGGCCAGATGTCATTCAGATCGCGCAAGTGCATGGGTGGAGGGAAGAGAAAAGTCCGAGGAGAAAAGGGGGGGAAGTGCGGTACAGGGTAAGTGGAGCAACAAATAAATACTAGGGCCAGCTGGTGGCAAGTGAAAGGTAAGTGCAGACAAGTGCTGGGAAGGGGGGCTGAAGGGATGCATAGACAGTCCCGCAGTGCAGGGGTTGCCAGGGAGGCAGTGCAAGTGGAGAGTGGCTGAGCCAAGGACCGAGATCGTTGAGAGTGGCCCAGTTGCAGATTCAGTGCAGTTTCAGTCAAGAATTTAGCAGGGGAGAGGGGGAGAGAAAGCAGAAGCAAAGAGGAAGGTTTTGAGGTGCTTCCGGAACCGGAGATGGTTCTCCTCAAGTTTCAGGGAGGCAGGAAGGATGCTCCAGAGGAAGGAACCTGCCGCAGAGAGAGATTTACCCCCAACTTGTTGCCTGGAGAAGCGGTTGACCCTGAGGGAGTTGGAGGCAGATGAGTGAAGAGCTCGAGAAGGAAGATATTTAGGAAGGGAGAGTTGAAGGTATTTAGGCCCCAGGCCCCAGAAGGCCTTGTGGACAATGCAGAGGGTTTTGAACTTAATCCTCGCAGCCACTGGGAGCCAGTGTAGAGATTTCAGTCCTGGAGAGATACGGTCCCTGGGCTTGAGGCCAAGGACAAGTCTCGCAGTCCTGTTCTGGATAAGTTGCAGAGGGCGGAGAGTAGAGGCAGGCAGATTAAGATAGAGGCTGTTACAGTAGTCCAGCTTTGAAAGAACCAGGGCTCGGGAGACAGTGAGCTTCTGGGAGAAGGAGAGGAAAGGAAGAATACCTCTGAGGAGGTGCAACTGGTAGTGTGACTTCTTGGAGATGTCAGATATGTGAGGAGAGAAGGAGAGTGTGGAGTCGAAGATGACCCCGAGGTTTTTTACCTTGCAGGTAGGAGCAGGAAGAGGGCCAAGAGAGGCCGGCCAGAGAGCTGCAGGGAAGGAAGGAGTGGGTGTGCCGATGAGTAGAATCTCAGTCTTACTGGCATTAAGGCAGAGGTCATTGGCAGCACACCATCCCTGGATAGCAGACAGACATTCAGAGATGAGGGGAGGAGAGGAGGAGGCCGAGGGTAGCCTGAAAATGAGCTGGGTATTATCCGCATTGCACTGAAAGTTGGGGCAGAGAGAGGCGATGCAGTGGGCAAGGAGTGCCAGATACTGGTTGAACAGCCAGGGAGAGAGGTTAGATCCCTGGGGGACACCACAGGTAGAGAAAAAGATGTCAGAGAGGAAGGACCCCAGTTGGACCTGGGAAGGTCGATTGGAGAGGAAAGAGGTCAGCCACGCCAAAGCCTGACCAGTGATACCCAGGTTATCACGGAGATGGTTGAGCAGGATGGCATGGTTGACAGTATCAAAGGCAGAAGAGAGTTCGGGCAAAATGAGAACACACGGAGTGTTGGAGTCAAGGTTCGAGAGCAGGCCCTCACGGATGTTCAGGAGAGCAGTTTCCGTGCTTCTGGCAGCTCTGAAGCCAGACTGATGGTCATGAAGACTACCAAAAGATTCAGCATGGAGATTAAGCTGGGAGATGGGCAGCTTCTCCAGGAGCTTGCCCAGGAAGGGAGTGATGGAGATTGGGTGATAGTTAGCCGGGCAGGAGGGGTCGGAGGAGGGTTTCTTAAGAAGAGGGTGCACAAGGGAGAGCTTAAGGGGGATGGAAAGACTCCAGAGCCGAAGGAGTGGTTGCAAAAGTCAGCCAGGGCAGGAGCCAGGGAGGCGATGTGGTCCATGATAGTTTTGGAGGAACAGGGGTGAACCTGTTTTGACGAGACTTTCATAGATCGGACTTGTCTGGAAACCTCATCAGCGGAGAAAAGGGGAAAGGCAGAGAAAGAGGGAGGAGGGGTGGCTGCAGAAGGGCCAGAGGAAGAGCAGGGAATAGAGGGAGGGAGGTGATGGGAGGGGAGTGAGGACAGGATGTCCTGAGTTTTAGAGATGAAGTGAGAGGCTACTGCCATGCAGAGGGCCTGGAAGGTGACAGGAGAGGTAGAGACTGCAGCAGGGTTGGCCAGCTCCTGGCAGATTTTAAAGAGTTGGGCCGAATTGTTAGATGCCGCAGAGATGCGGGCTTGGATAAGGGCTCTCTTCTTGGTGAGAACGGACAGCCGGTATTGCCTTTGAAGCAGGCGGCAGGCCAGTTTGTCAGACGATGAACATGAAGCACGCCATTTCCTCTCTGCCACCCTACACTTGCGTTTTAGGGTGACGAGATCCGAGTCATACCAGGAGTTACATTTGGCTTTGTGCTTCAGGTGGATTCTCATGACAGGGGCAAGGATAACCAGAGCATCAGATATAGCAGAGTGGAGCGTGGAGAGGGCTGTGTCAGGGTGGGAGTCAGCCAAAGGGGGAGGTGGGACAGAGAAGATGGCAGCGAAAGCCTCAACTGACACGCGCTTCATGGGTCGGATGACTGAGAAGGAGTAAACCAGTAATGCCTGTAGCCCTACTAAAAATAGCATTGGAACAGTTGCATTGCCCATTTCACATGACAAAAGAAAATCTAGCCGCAACACTCGCAGAAGAATGGTTTATACCGAATTTAGCTGAGCATGTTGCATTCTTTATGGTGAACTGCATAATCTGCCAGCAATTCACCACTGGGCACACATTAAAAGTAGTGAGAGGAGTCATTCCCAGGCCAAATCGGCCTTTTCAGCACTTGCATATTGACTACATCGACATGATCCAAGTGTGCAATGGGTACAGGTACTTAATTGTAGTGGTGTGTCCATTCTCTAGATGGATAGAAGCAGGTCCCTACACACCCAAACTCAACCTGTTTTGCCAAATTCCTGGTGAGGGAAGTGTTCCCCAGATGGGGGGTGTGTGAGGTGATGAGATCAGATAACGGGGCTCATTTTGTTAACGCAGTCTTTGAGCAGATAAGCTTGCTGCTTGGTATAAAGAACAAGTACTCGTCGGCGTATCATCCGGAAGGTAATGGTATTGGTGAGAGGCTCAATGGCTTGTTAAAGGAAAGGATAGCCAAGTTGAAGCTTACTCTAAAGAGGGGATGGTTGCACTGTCTACCACTGGCATTGTATGCTCTTCGGAACCAACCAGGCTCCTACCATCATCTTACGCCGCACAAGATAGTCACAGGAAGGAGAATGAACGCCCCACCTTACCCCCCGAGATAGAGCTAGATGTGATGCCCAGTCAACCCGAGAGGTCTTGGGAACCGAGCTGCAGGAATGCCTGAACTGCATGATATCAAGCCTTGCTGTCATTTCAGACCAACTACTGCGATGACGAAAAAGGGTGCAGCACAACACAAAACGCAGCAGGGGATGCTGAAACAGACACAGTTCAAGGTCTATGCACACCACTCATCTTCCCTGGAGATGCCGTGTTGGTAAAAAACAGCATGAGGAAAAGGTGGGACGAGCCAAGATTCAATGGTCCTTTTATCGTAGAGGATTGCACTCCATCAGCGGTCAAACTGCAAGGCAGGCGAGCATGAATCTTTCTAAATGACATTAAACCCTATATCGGAGAAATCCCTCTGGCTGCACCCCACCGCGAAGGAATCACAGACAACGGGGAAGAACCTCAGCACGTGCATAAAAGATCCATGACGAGGAAGAAGGACGCATGAGCAGCAAAAGCCAAGACAAAAGAACTCCTTTGCAAGTTGTGGCTTAAACTGGTATTTCCTCTAAGCAAAAAAGGGGATAAGGACACAACTGACACTCTGTGCATCATAGTTGCAGGGTGAAGAAGAGAATTGCGCATCTAAGCCACAACACACTGATAATACGAACTTTTGAACCACGCCACGCCTAAGCATTTTTGGAAAACAAGACTCTGATAGACTGTGAGCAAAAACTTTCCTTTTAAGAGCTTAACACAGTGTCCTGAAGCAACCAACACCAAGACTTTGTTTCACAGAACTTATGGTATCTCCCAGCAGGAATCTCACAAGGGATGTACTCACCTACTTCCAGTTAGCAGAAGTATCATATCCGTCACTTGTGGGGAGAGTAACCTGTGTCACAGACTTTGTTCAAGACTTTGACAACAAGAAAGTAATCCGGCAACTGCTGACTGTCGCGGAAGCCTTCGCTGTGTTACCCGAATACAGTGATAAGGACACAAATGCTTCCACCACAAGTGATCATAGATGAACTCACTTAAACGCTTTTCTTTTGTATCATAGAGGAATGCCCAGCACTCGTCGGGAGAACCACGGACACGCTTACATACATTAGAGATCCAAGAAACACTGAACATTTGAACCAGCTGTGGGACAAGCTCAACTACCTGGTCGCAATCCACGCAGCAGGAAAGTGTAGAGCCTGTTCCTGTCAAAAGAAAGGCCTGTAATCCTGAACCCAGCAAAGCAGGACAAATGTCCCTGTCACCCGAGGACAGCCGACTGGCGCACAATGTCCTGTTCCGTCTAGTCACTGACTTTCCAGAAATGGTGGGGTGACCTGCCGAGGTTGACATCATCACCTTCATCAGAGATCCAGCTAATGTCACGCATATGGGAACGCTCCTCCATGGCAGAATGCTGCAAGTGGAGCTGTCTAACTTTCAGAGAGACTACATGAGGAGATTCCAGTGAAACCTTCTGCCGAGGGACAGATCAAGGAGACAGAGACAAAGCACTTCATCTTTCCGCCGAGGGACAAATCGAGAGAGCTGAGACGAGAACTTCACCGTCTTATTTTCTTATTTTTATTTTTTATTTTTTGACTTTGATTCTGATTGATTGCTATTTTTTCCATTTTTAAACTGAACAGGATCCAGCATGTCTTCAGGACTGAAGCAAATTCGGGGGGTGGACTGGGAATTTGACCTATTTTGAATATGCATAATGAATGTGACTTACCAAAGGTGTTAGTCTAATCTTTCTCCATAATCTAGCAAGGGAACTGTTTCGCACAACCAGAGACAATCGTCCCCCGCAAGGGGGGGGGGACACTTACAAAGCACAATACACTTTATGTTACAAACTTTCTGAAAGACAATAATGGAGTAAGTGAAAAGAATAGAACTCTAACAGTTGATTTGATTGAAATAGGAGCCCAGAACAGTAACCTGGTCCTCCCACAAACAGAGGTGCGCCGCCGCTTCTCTGGAAGGAAATGCTGCCAACTTTCATACCGCTCGATTATGTGTATATGCATAGTGATTATCATTTTTTTTCTGCCATTAACAATCAGAACTGCATTCTTTATTGGTGCACGAAGCATTCCGATTTCAGTGCACCCACCAGATAATGTATGCATGGGTCCCACAAAAGCACCCAGACCCTATATAGTTATTCCGGTTCCAAGAAAATCTGAAGGTAAGGTAAACAAACCAACATTGAATGTAATTAGTAGTGATTCATACACACTTGAGGTAACGAATGAAGAGAAAAGCTGGAGACAGGGTCAGCGCGGAATGAATGAAAATGTAGGACTGACTACTACACGCACCCACACATTAAATGCACACAAACTAGGGCAAGTATCAATGGCTGCAGAACCTCAAGCAAAGGCAGCAGAGAGCACAAGACTGCCTGTCGAACAATCAGCCTCAGAAAACAACGAGAGAAACCGAGAAGAACCAAGAGCACCGCCAACTAAAGAAGACATAACAAAAGCCCTCGAGAAGACAGAAGCGGTTCTGAGAGAATTAACTGCAAGAACACAAATGTTGATAGATCATTTATTCCTGTTCATAGCTAAAGTGAAGAAGCTACATGAGGAACTGAAAAACAGACCCGCAGAGACTGATAATGAATCACACATGTTCCAACACAAGGAACAGGCACCGGGCCCATGATGCAGCCATACACAGGGCCGGTGACAGGCTGCTGACTAATAAAGACACTTATAAAGGGCAGGAAAAGGATGCAAGAAGAGAAGGAGAGAATTGCAAAACCTCCACCTACCACGTTGATGCAGATAATGAAAACCGCTTCACCGATCAGAATACCCGAGAGTACTCCAGCAAGGAAAAGCCACAGAGACGCGTTTAGAGATGTAGGTATAGTTAACTACAGAAAGACACTAAGAATCAAGAGAAGCCCACATGAAGATAACAATGAACTAAACGATTACCTGGACAGCACAGCACATCTAGGAAACAACATTCGGTACCAACACATGAAAGAGGTCGGAAGAAGAAATCAGAAGGAGAATGCTTCGTTTGTGCACTTCTACCGTACAGCATGGGGAAATCCAAGATCTTCGTGGCTGTAGAACCTGACGTCCCGACAGCACACTGTCTTTCACACGTAGCAATGTGCAACACCAGAGGACAGTTCATGGGAAGGGATGCCTCATTGATATGGGCAACCGAGACAAATTACCCGATGAAGATGATTATATACAGGACATTAAGACGAGAAACAGAGCCCATACAAGGAATTATGTGATCAGGTACGAGAAGCCTGGAGTTAAAGGAACAGCAATCAGATGGGAAGTGAACCCAAAGCTAAATGTCCAAGGGAAAACCCCAGAAGAGGCGAAAAAGTGGAAGAACAGAGGCCAAATGCAGATTTGGGGAACAGTACTCTCCCCAAACGGATGAGAAGAAGGAGTGGTGATCTGCCGAGCATGGATGGTCTACGGAGCATATAAGGAAGCAGTAGAGAAGTCACAGAGGATGTGCAAACCTTTTTGGCCGAGACTCACAAGATTACTGACATGGGTCGAAGACAGAGGAGGACCCTTGCAAATAGTGCCAATGGAAAGCCCGAAATTGTGCTTCAGGAACAATGGCACGAGGAAGATGGGAGAGAATCAAAACTGTGGACGAACCTTTGAAGCTCCATGAATGACTCACGGGGCTGCAGTATTTATGGATCATTACTGGGCTTGTGGATCCAAGGCTACTGAAAAACTGGGGAGACATGTGCACAATAGTGAACGTCCATGTTCCTGCACTAGTGATCCCGAAAAGTGACCTGAATATTGACAGTTTCCCGAAAGCAGATGCTCACCTAAGGAAGAGGGGGTCTGTGGAACTGGTATCCCGAAGGAAGAGAGGAAATTACTTTTCTGCCAAATCAGAAGAAGTATTTCATGCAATCCCATACGAACATAGGCTGTTTAGTCTCATCTCATCAGTGTTTGCAACAATCCTCATGCCAAGATTCCAGGTTGGAGCAAATACGAAATGGTTGCAGATAACCAGATGGGAGTTATTGCAGACCATTAACACTACCATAAAAGGATTCAATGCTATTAAGGAAGAACTAAGAGCAATCCGACTGATGACCCTCCAGAACAGATATGTAATTGACATGATCACAGCGATGGATGGGGGTGTTTGCACAAAAATTGAGAATCGTGTTGCACAGTTATACCTTCGCATGACGAAGAAAATTGAACTTTAACAGAAGCCATAGGTATGCTGACAAACCTACAGAACAAGATGACCGATGAAACTGACGAAGTTGATGATGACAGCTGGTTCAGAACTCTATTCTCATGGGTCCCACAATGGATGGCGGACATATTCAAGTTTCTGGGAGCCCTACTATTAATGATACTAATAAGATTTTGTGTTATCAAGATAATCATCACACAATGCCAGAAAACTGTGAAGAAAGCAATAGGGATGAAGATCATGATCGATGTGAAACCAGGATGGAAGCCGAGAGACCTGACTGATGAAGAAATAAGACAATTTGTGAAGGCCAGCAAATTTGCACCAGAAGGAACACAATTTGAGTATCCCAGAAGACGTAGACATTATGAAGGAAAATTGATCTATTGCAGCCCAAATGGTCAGTGTCAGCTTATGACCTGGAACAAAGACGAACATGTAAAAACAGCAGGAATCCTGAAAGGAGTGTTAAAAATATGGACTCCAAAGAAACACACGTTCATGCTATCATGTACAAACCCAGAAGACGAAGAATTGGATATAGAAGAACCAAGTAAGAGTAATCTAAAGGAAGAAGAAAAGGTGGTCGATAAACCAAACAGAGGGGGGTGTGTAGAGGAGGTCCCAAATATAGCTTGCACTCCGGCCACCCATGTCGAGATGCCAGAAGCATACTCGCCAAGATATGTGACGTATAAGGAGCAAATGAACCAACAGAGAGCCATGCTGGGGCTCTGTCCAGTACCCATCAGAAGGACATGTATACCTATTGAAGCGCCAATAACCAGACAACCATGGGCTGCAAGGTACCCGTTGAGACAACGATACCACCAGTTAACACGAAATGAAGACTACTTGTAGACTGTCCCCAAAGAGACCCATAGAGCCTTAATGGAAGGCGAGTGGTGACGACACTCGGGCCCTGACAAACTCACAGATGAACGAAACAACGGCTAAAGATGACACACAAGACGAAAAGATATGAATAATGGTGCGACAGACTTAAAAGAAGAAACAACGTTGCAGCACGAAGAATGTAACCATGAAGGAAGGATAAAAATACGGAACTGACTAAATGCCTGTAAATTGGCTTGGAACTGAAGAAGCCAACAAAACGGTACTGCTTGCAATGCTTAGTAGAAGAATAGACCGGCAAGCGCCAATTATATATCTACCTCAATGAAGCACATTATACAAGTGCGACTCCATTTTGTAAAAGCATAATTAAGCCGTGGCTGCAAGGGGTAAAACAGGCCGAGATTCATATTCCAGATAAAGTCAGAAGGGAAGAGCGGAATCAAAGCTCAGTAAGAGGTAGCTCATGCCTGGGAATTCGAGGTCAACTCCAAGAAGGGAGGAGAGCGGCAACTTCGAAGAACGAAACTTCAGAGCATAGCCGCCAGCCAGTGAAGGTCGAGATGAGGAGGCCCCAGGCAGGTGGCGAGGCTAAGAAAGAATCTAATACACGAAAAGAGGGAAAATAAAGCAGATTCACGGTGAACAGACACATGACCAGCCGAGGGCGAAGAGGTACCAACATCTGATGTCTCCCAGAACCCGAGGATGCCATAACTTTTCCTGATAAGAAGCTACAGTTTCGAGGCCATCCTCAGCCAACTAATTGACACGTAGCCCTAAACTACTGATTGATGGAAGGGAGGCAGGGTGAATCTTGGGGCACTCCACATCTGGGTGTCAATTCTGCATGCTGCCATTTAAAGTGGAGATTTGTGTCTAGGGGTCTAACCTCCCTAATCACAATGAACCAAATAATCTAGGGTCCTATAGCTAGTAGAACTAATAAGGCATCATACTTGTAGTGACGTCTACCATGAGGGTTTTAGAGGGACGGGCGTAGACGGCCTCCCGATAAGAGTTATCCAATCCTTACGCTCTGTTACCATATGCAGATATAACACATATACTTAAGTTACCTTTCCCGACCAATAGAATTGGATGACAAACTTTGAGTGTTAAACGTCAATGATGATGAGAGTGTACTATAACTATTGCTGTCTGAGTGAATAATTTGGGAGTTGAAGTGAGACAGGCGATCGCATCACTGTTGATTTCCATTTGTTTCCCCATTTTTTGTACTTGTCATTAAACAGACTTCCCTTTGCCAAACCATTGACTTGTCCTTATTGATTTGTGTTTGAGTAAGAGAATCCTGGACCCCATCCTCCTCAAGGTGCAGCTATCTCGTCTTAAAAGTACTTGAGGGCGAGCTCTGATCCCATGGGACCATCAGAGGTCGCTCCGCCCTCGTGTACACCTCTACTTGAGAACCAGCCTGCATCACCTCCTGAGAGCTTAAGCCTTGGTTGCTTGTCCATTGCTACCATATAGAGAACCTTGGCTGGGGTGTTCTGTGCCTCTACCCCAACCATATAAGAGGGCAGAAGTACATATGGCCCCCTCCAGTCTTTACAGTCATACATTCGTATACCACCAGGCGTTAGCACAAAGCTGAGGAATTCTACTTTGGAAGCATGAAAAATACATTTCTCTGCTTTGGCAAAAACAATGTTTTCTCGTAGACGTTGCAAAACTTGTTGAACGTGTTGTACATGTTTTTCGTGGGATTCAGAAAATATCAAGATGTCATTGATTAATTTTTTTAATTATTTATTATGCGCCTATAAGTGTTTCAAGGCGCAGCCAGGGGGAACAAGTGGAAGACAAGACAAATGATCTTAGTAGGCCTAGTGTCATTTAGATTGGGCAAGTGCGCAACAGACAGTGCAGGGGAGAGAGTACAGGGGGAAGTGCAACCAGAACAGCAGGGCTCTGAGTTAAATGCAAGGAAGGCTGGGGCTACAGGGAGCAACCCAGCCAGGTAGTGTAGGGTAAGCCAGGCGGCAATTGCATGGGGACTGGTCGGGGGGGGGGGTCTGGTGGCCTGTCAGTCTCAGAGGACACCAAGCAGCCAGTTAGCAAATGGATGAAAGAGCAGGGGTAGGTTATCAAAGGAGCGGGAGTGAGAAAGAGGAGGATTAAAGGAAGGTATTGAGGAGCTTCCAGAACTTAAGGAGATCTGGCTCAAAGCAGAGAGACTCAGGGAGGCCATTCCAGAGAAAGGCACCTGCAGAGGAGAGTGATCCACTCCCCATTCTCTGCTTGGAGAAGCGGCCGGCCCGCAGGGAATTAGCAGTACCCCCAGAAAGCCTTATGGACGTTTGAGAGGGTCTTGAACTTGATTCCTGCAGCCACAGGTAGCTAGTGTAGGGATTTCATGGCCAAAGAGATGCAGTCGCTGGGCCTGAGGCCAAGGATAAGTCTTGCGGTCCTGTTTTGGATGAGTTGAAGAGGGCAAATAATAGAGTTAGGCAGATTGAGAAAGAGGCTGTTGCAATAGTCCAGCGTAAAGACAGCCAGAGCTCTGGAGACAGTGAGCTTCTGAGGGAAGGTGAGAAAAGGGAGAATACCTCTGAAGAGGTGCAGCTGGAAATGGGCCTTCTTAACAAGGTCCATGATGTGGGGAGAGAAGGAGAGAGTGGAGTCAAAGATGACCCCAAGGTTTGTTGCCTCACAATAGGGTGAGGGGAGAGGGCCCAAGGAGGGTGGCCAGAGTGAGGGAGGAATAGCAGGAGCAGGGGTACCAATGAGAAGGTTCTCAGTGTTACTGGCATTAAGGCAGAGATCATTAGAAGTGCACCATGCCTGAATAGCAGATAGACAGTCAGGCATGAGCGAGGAGGAGACTGAGGGTAACCTGAACGAAAGCTGCATGTCATCCGCATGACACTCAAAGTTAGAAGAAAAGGTAGAGATCAGGTGGGCCAAAGGGGCCAGATAGACATTTAAGAGCCTGACCCGGGATGCCCAAGGTCTCGCAGAGACGATTAATCAGAATGGCATGGCTGACCGTGTCAAATGCAGAGGAAAGGTCAAGGAGGATGGGGACAGAGGGCGAGCTGGAGTCAAGGTTAGAGAGCAGGTCTTCAGGGGTGTTCAGGAGAGCAGTTTCTGTGCCTCTGGCTGCTCTGAAGTCAGACTGATGGTCAAGGACACAATTAACAGATTCTGTGTGGGGGGTTTGCTGGGAGATAGCCAACTTCTCCAGGAGTTTGCCCATGAAAGAGGTGATAGAGATCAGGTGATAGATTGCCAGAATGTAGGGGTCGGCAGAAGGCTTTTTTTAGTAAAGGGTGCACAAGGGAGTGCTTGAGAAGAGAGGTGAAAGAACCAGTGGCAAAGCAGTGATTACAGAAATCAGCCAAGGCTGGAGCGAGAGAGACAATGTTGTCCTTTATGGTTCTGGAGGAGCAGGGATCACCTGTTTGGATGAGACTTTCATAGACCGGACTTGTGTAGAAACATCATCAGGTGTTACAGGAGAAAGGGAGGAGAGAAGGAGCGGAGGGGAGTTTCCAAGGGGGGCCTGAGAGAGGTAGAGGGGAAGAGAGGAGAAGAAGAGTTGAGTTCGGACAGGATGTCCTGGGTTTTAGTGGGGAGATGAGAAGCCAGAGCCATTCTGAGGGCCTGGGTGGTGTAGAAGATGGAGATACTGCATGACAGATCACCATGAACTGATCCAACATATCCCTGAAAATGTTGTTGATGAAATATTGAAAAGTAGCCGCAGCGTTACAAAACCTGGAGGGCATAACTAGATATTCATACAGCCCGTATCGGGTCTTGAATGCGGTCTTGCATTCATCACCTCATCACCTTTGCTTACCCGAACCAGGTTTTAGGCCCCTCAAAGATCTAATTTAAAAAAGATGGACAAGGTGTGAGGAATTCGACCATCCGCACTGGAAGTGAGATCTCGCCTGGGCTTTTTTGAAGTTTTGTAATTAAAATGAATGATGGGAGATCAACCTCAGAAAATGTTTGGGGCTAATCTGCACACCTTTTCCTATGCTTGCCGCACAACAAACACATAATCAAGTGTACGTTGGGGGGGCACAGCCTACAGGCACAGTCCTCCCTGTCAAATTTAGCTGGAATGTGACAACCACAGGTACATCAAATCATCTTGGAAGTGGGTAGGCAACATATTCCTCCGGCCATGGCCAGCCTAATTAAAATATCATAGGCTTCATGGATCGACCCTGTCCTATTCTCAAAGTTCTGTGTGGTGGCAGCGCATACTGATGAGAGTTAAATGAAAACAGGCCTGCGAAGATGCCTGGTCACAGAATTAACACAAGGGACAGGAAACACCGACACCTCTTTGATATGCAGTGTGTCAGCTTGAAGCTAGCTACCACCCCCCTGTATGAAGGGCAGTAAATGTGATGTCTGGGACAACTGTTTATAGAAGGGAACCCCTGCAGGGAACCCCCTTTCAGAGGTAAGAAGTATGTGAATTGATGGAGAAGAGAAAGTGTGTTCTCGCCACAAACCTCAAGGGAGACCTGCGCTTTGATCAGGAGTAACAGAGAGCTCAATTAACCAGAGAGACACTTTTATCCACAACAGACAGGAAGATGGGTTGGATTTAGTAGTACATGTTGTCACCCCTTACCTTTCCTGTTGCAAAACACTCTGGTTATGATCTCACGCATAACAGAACATTGTTGGTGGGGTCCCATGATTGGTTAATTAAGGTAGGCTTAGCCTGCACCAATCACTGGGGCCCATTTGGCATTAAAAGAGTGCTGATCCCCTCACTTAGCAGATCTTCCGACAACTTCAAAAGGAGTAAGAAGAATAACTCATTTGGATCCTGGCTGAAGGTACAGTCTGCATTACATCTTCCACCAGTGAAGGAAGGCCGGGAATTCCAAGAGCGAAGCAAGATCCCTCCCCTAAACATCCCGCAGGGAACAGAGGGAGATCCTAGACACAGAGGACCCATCCAGCAGCTCCAGAACTGGTACCCAGCCAGCACACAGTGTGCCCTGCTAGGTTCTGCTAGCAAGCTTCCGAGGTGGGAAGTGCCAGAGAGTCTCTGAACAAAGGACAAGGCTGCTGCCTGCAAACACTGTCCTCAGCTTTGGGCCATCCACCTTAAAGGACAACACAAACCCTGTGAAGAAGCTAGGGGGGGTGCCACAGCAAGCATCAACCAGCATCCAACTTTTAAGGACATTTTAGAGACAGTCGAGCCCTCAGTCCGCGACTGGCTGCACCACTGACTGTTGTCATGAACTGCCTGCCGCCTGATACCCACAGCTGTCTCCCGACTTGAACTCTGTCGCAGGAGCTGCAAAGCGTCCTGGAACCGACTTGACGCTTTCGAGCATCAAGATCATCTCAATCTTCAGGTACATTGTGGTTCTGTCCCCCTGGTCCTTCTTTGAAGGCCCCTAGTGACATTTTCGACCGCTTGCTCCCTTGGTGCTGAAACCAAATAACCTTGAACAGTTAAGACTAATTGCTTTACCGACTACCCTCCTGTCAATATCCAGATTGCATTTGTTTCCTCGTGAAACTGTCTGTCCTCTGTGTTTCTTTACAGGGTGGGTTGTATTTTTTAGTGTGCTAGAACTGTCTGTTGTAATAATAATAATGAAGATATTTGTATACAACCTTGACTGGACAGTCGCTTTTATCATTGGGTAATAACTGTATTTTTGCTGTGTTGTAACTAACCAACGGTCCACCACCTGGCAGAGATAAGCCTGCTGTTCTGTCAACGTTACCAAAATTGGATAAGGAGGTTTATAATTTACTTGTGTTTCCAATCTGTTGGAATCCCTTCTGGTGTGGGGCTGATAGATGGTTTAGAAACCGAAATTCATCCCTGGACCACTGGTGCCCCGGAAGTTTAGTTTAGTTTATTTATTTGTATAGCGCACCAAGCCCGTGGGCATCTGGGCTCATTACTTGCATAGGAAGTTACACAGTTACAGTTACAGTGAAGGAAGTTGATTTGTCACACAAGGATTGTAATCGATCCAATAACCCAGAGTTACATGCAAGTGGGTTCTGATTCTTAATGGTTATAGGGTTCAACGCTCTGTAGTAAACACATGGGCGGAACCCGCTGTATTTCGTATAGGAACAAAGAATATGGGTGATGCGGCTGGAGAGTGGGCAGGCTAAATATGACCTATCTTAAGTGCATTATCAATATATTCTTTGAGTAGTTGATCTTCCTTTTCAGTCAGGGAATATATATGCCCATGGGGAGCAATAGCAATGGGTCCTAGATCTATAGGGCAATCATACTCCTGATGTGGAGGAAATTACTGCTCTTGTTTCTTGTCAAAGACATCCAGATAGGGATGGTACTCCTGGGAATAGTGTGGTCAGACTCCCGTCCCATTGCTCCCACTCTTGGCAATCCAGAAAGAAGAGCCAAACAGGGGTAACAGGGCATGGCCATGTCTGAACCAGAATAATGGTATTTACAAAACGGGGATGAGAAGGTAACGATTTGTTTGATCCAATCAATATATCAGGGTTTTGGGTTCAAAGCCACGGTATGCCCAAAATTACATTACAGAGACAGAGACTCGCTGTTCGCTTGGTGAGTACTCATGGTTATGTTCCCTTGGTGAGTACTCATGGTTATCTCTCCGGTCTGTTCTGTTACCTGTCCTGATGCAAGAAGAGTACCGTCAGCTGCCTGCACAGATTCCAGCAAGGGTTTGGTACGAATGGGGAATCCGTTTTCTCTGGCAAAGTGTGCATTGATGGCCTGTGGCCCCCAAATATATCATGACAGGAACAGCCAATTCACGGGAATTGGGCAACCCAAATATCATCTGAATACATATGTGTATCAAGGATGAAGATGATTGTGAGTCAGATTCAACAGGACTTGTCCAGGTGGCGCTGCCTGTTGTGTGTTATGTTTACAGAGTTTCATTTAGTTGTAGCTTAGCCAGAATTCAGAATGATAGAATGTTAGGGGGCAGGAGCACTCTAGAATTGTAAAGCGTAGGAAGTTCAGTTACACTATGAATAAAGAAAGATGAGGACCTGCCTTCTGTGATGCCTCGTATTTATGATTGAACAAGCTGGGACATAGCACTGCCCATGGACAAGTCTTGCTTGGCGTTTCCCGAATTCTTAACTGGTTGGTTAGGCCAGACATGGATGAAGTGCCCAGTCCGACCACATTTTAGGCACATTTCTTTCTGAGGGTCGTCTTTCCCTTTCTTCTTTTGTCAAGAGGCCATGAGAAGCCCCTTTCTGCATGGGTTCCAGATCACTAAATGCTGAGGGAGGGCATGAGTCAGATTTCCCTGCACGTAATTCTGTTTTGCGTTCTCATAATTCGCTATGACGAGCATCCACCTGAAGCACTAAATCTAAGAGATCGGGAAAAGAAGAGGATAGTGAAGGAATTCCTGATAGGGCGTCTTTCAATTTGTCTGACAATCCCCAATAGAATACTGCCGCTTTATTTTTCCCAGGCCACTTTTTATGGCAGCAAGTTCATTAAAGCATGCCTTGTGTATGGTGTCAAACACTAAATTCGTGGCTCATCAGGTGGAAGGGGACGTACTATACTTTGAACAGTGTCAATGCACTGATGAAGCGAGGCATGTGCTGCTGCCATGTCCATTCAAAGGGCATTAAATGCCTGTAATATTGCGGCCGTGGGGTCAGCAGGAGTCTCCATATTGTATGTAATAACTAAGGGCTACTAAATCTGTTGTGAAACCACCACTCGCACAATGCAAGAGTCATGGGTCTCCTACATTAGGGAGACTTTCCTCCTGAAAATGCAGCCTATGCATTGCTACCACACCACTAGGCCAGGGCATCAGGTGAAAAGACAGTAGGATGCACAAAGAAGCTATGTCTCAAGTCCCCTTTTAACTCCCAGAGTACCTGTGTCCTACCTGTATATCGTGCATAGAGAACAATGAACCAATGCCAATAGTATTCTCCTACCATACACGAGGAAGTCCATAGACCAGGAAACCCACCCAAAGCAAGGGGACAGTGGATGCAAAGTCAAGGAGGTCCAGGGAGCTAACCCGAACGCCACGAGGGCGCAACTACAGCCACCAAGTCCAGGACACGCAAGAACCTACTCCGGAACAGCACCAGGGTGCAACTACAGAGTCTCAAGATGCACAGTTCCAGTTCATTCCCGGGATGAAGCACAGGGCAGTCTCAAAGCGCGGGTTCTCAATACCTTCAGCTCTCTCTTCCTAAATATGTTCCTTCTCGAGCTCTTCGCTCATCCGCCTCCAACTCTCTCAGGGTCAGTCGCTTCTCTAAGCAACGAGTTGGTGGTAGATCTCTTTCTTCGCTGGGGCCTCCCTCTGGAACAGCCTCCCTGAAACTTGAGGAGAATCATCTCCGGTTCCGGAAGCCTCTCAAAACCTTTCTCTTTGCTTCTGTCTTTTCTCCTCCTCCCCCCTGCTGACTTTCTGACCGAAAAAGAAACTGCTCTGGTTACCTGGCCACCCTCTGATCTCGGGCCCAGGTCCCCTCCCCCACCACTCGCACACCTTTACTGCCTTCCTGGCAACCCCCGCACTTGGGACTGTTTTTTCTGTATCCCTACAGTCCCACTACCAGCACTTGACACCTGTTGTCTGCACTTACCCTTGCACTTGCCACCTGCTGGCCGTACTTTTACTTACTGTGATTTATTCTATTATGTACTGCACTGTCCCCTCCCCTTCCCACCCGCACTTTCCCACTTCGCCCTCCCATGCATTTGCACAATCTGAATGACACCTGGCCTGGCAGGATCGTTGTCTGTCTTCCCTCTGTTCCCCCCTTGCTTGCCTCGTCGCGCCTTGAAACACTTGTGCATAGGCGCGTTATAAATGCTTTATCATATCATATCATATCATATCAAGAAGGACAAATCCAAAGACTATCCAAGTAACAGGCAACAATGTAGTATCCAAAAGAGCAGTCCAGCAAAACGCACAACCAGGGGAGATCTGGAAAGTCTACAGAAGAAATCCAAGAGAACAGGGTAGGGTCTGCAATGAGGAATCACAGAAGCAACAAAAGACACGAAGTAACAAGCACCAAAGAGCTGCTCACCACTAAACAGCAGTTTAGGAGCACTGATCCTGCAGAGCGGTCTTCTTAGGAGCAGGAAACACGAGATGCTGCGGTTCCTGTGTACGTCAGAGCAACGGGGCGTACTGATGTCACATGTTCCGTTCTGCTGCGGCCCTGGTACTATGGATTTGTAGTTCCATTTCTTGCCATCCATGGCGCCCGTTGTCTGAGCTACCAGGGGCAACGCCATGCCTGCAGGATCACCTGATGCGGGTGGCGGGAGGGGTGATGTCCTGACAGCTGCTTATCCTATGATTATATAGATCAATACTGGGAAATGTCTTTGTACGTTAGACTCTAATAATTTTCCTATTGAAAATACCAGCTAATAATTCCAAATTGGTTTTTATCTCTTCTATTACAATACAAAAAATTTTGGAGCAATATTTACTTATTGTATTAAAAAAACACACTAAAGTAAAACATCTCATTGCCAAACAGATACCAAACAATTCATTTTACATGTAAGTGTAGTCAATACATTGTTAGCCGCTGATAAAGTGCATAGTACAATTGGAAAGACCCATAAAGGTTAGGCATCTCATAACCAAACGCATACAATGTGATTAATTTTGTACATAAGTGTGGTCAATACTTTGGTGACTACCAATAAAATACATAGAAAGACACAGACAACAAATACATTATAATCCATAAATAAAATGTAAAACGAAGTATATTTCCTACTTGATATTCTAAACAAGTCAGGCTTGCACTATGCACTCTTTTATGGATCATAATGTATCTGTTGTCTGTGTCTTTATATGCTGGTATTTTCAATAGGAAATGACAAACTAAATAATACATTATTAGATTCCAACATATGAAGAGACTTCCCAGTATTGCTCTATCCTATGATTATACCCTTTCTATTGTCTTTTTTCAATCTGTTGCTCCTTTCTGCCATCTTCCCTTCGCCACTTCAAGCACGCCCTAATTAATCCTATCCTAAAAAAGCCTTATTTGAACCCCTCATCTCTAACTATCGCCCTATCTCACATCTTCATTTCCTCTCTAAACTTCTTGAATGGGGTGTCTACTCACAAATGTCCTCCTGTCTTAATCTTCCTTCTCTTCATCCCTTGACCCAGTCTAGGTTCTGCCCAGTCGACTGAAACTGCCCTCCTCCATGTCAGTAATTCCCTCCGCACGTCACACTAAATCCTCATCTATTCTTATCCTTTGCGACCTTTGATATGGTTGACCAGCCCATTTTACTTTCCTCATTTTCCTCACTGGGTCTTTCTACTTCTACTTCTATCATTCAGTGGTTTCAATCCTATCTTTCTAACCGTTCCTTCTCCATATCCTGGGCCGGGCACGCCTCCCCTGCCCTCCTGAACATCTCCAAGATGGTGTCCCTCAAGGTTCAGTGCTTGGTCCTCTACGCTTTTCTAGCTACACTATTCCGTTACTCTCGGCTGCCCTGCGCTTCTGCCGAAAGGCCAACTTTCCTATCCGTCCTTGCCGTGATTTCCGGGTCACAGACTGAGGGACGGTGGAGCCAGACGTCCAACGCTCAACCACCTCTCAAAGCAAACGTCTATGACACCTGCATGCAGGCCTTTGGGGCCTGTGTCGAAAACGAATGAACATGTGTATGTTGCAAGATGCGCCTTTGTGCACCAATTCACCTCTGTTAGCATTATGGCTTCAAGGGGGGAAAAGACAAGAAGAGCACAGCCGTAGAAAAAACAAGAGGAGTGATGCCCTTGCACCCAAGCACATCAGCCGCCACTCTTGGTGTATGCTGTCTGTTGCATGGACAGCTGCCACCTCATACTTTATACCCCTGGTCAAAGATGTCTCGTCCCTCTGGGAAGGCGCACAAGTGCCGGGGTTACCTGCACACTATCCCTCACACCGCATGCTCGTGTCCAGAGATGTTCTTTCCCTATGGGCTGTCACGGTACACCTTTCATTGTGTTTCCAGGCCAGTTCCTCTCAAAATTCATACTTTATACCCCTGGTCAGAGATGTCTCGTCCCTCTGGGCAGGCGCACAAGTGCCGGGGTTACCTGCACACTATCCCTCACGCCGCATGCTCGTGTCCAGAGATGTTCTTTCCCTATGGGCTGTCACGGTACACCTTTCATTGTGTTTCCAGGCCAGTTCCTCTCATAATTCATACTTTATACCCCTGGTCAGAGATGTCTCGTCCCTCTGGGCAGGCGCACAAGTGCCGGGGTTACCTGCACACTATCCCTCACGCCGCATGCTTGTGTCCAGAGATGTTCTTTCCCTATGGGCTGCCACGGTACACCTTTCATTGTGTTTCCAGGCCAGTCCCTCTCATAATTCATACTTTATACCCCTGGTCAGAGATGTCTCGTCCCTCTGGGCAGGCGCACAAGTGCCGGGGTTACCTGCACACTATCCCTCACGCCGCATGCTTGTGTCCAGAGATGTTCTTTCCCTATGGGCTGCCACGGTACACCTTTCATTGTGTTTCCAGGCCAGTCCCTCTCATAATTCATACTTTATACCCCTGGTCAGAGATGTCTCGTCCCTCTGGGCAGGCGCACAAGTGCCGGGGTTACCTGCACACTATCCCTCACGCCGCATGCTTGTGTCCAGAGATGTTCTTTCCCTATGGGCTGTCGCGGTACACCTTTCATTGTGTTTCCAGGCCAGTCCCTCTCATAATTATATGACCCTAACCAGAGATTGCCTTTCCCTCGTTGCTGTTACGTCTGCCCTTTTGAGACGTCAAAAGACAAGCCGAGGAGAGGGCAGCGAGAGAGGGAAAGAGAGGCAGCCAAAGCAAGTCTTAGAAAATGACACCCAGTGAGAGAAACAGAAAGGGACACTCTGAGGTAGCCCGAGAGAAAGACAGCTGTAGAACCACTGAGAACCACAACTAGAGGGACACCTCCGAAATAAAGGGACAGTCACAGAAGAAAAGAGAGACAGGCTGTCAGGGGTGCGGGGAGAGACAGAGAAAAAAGGAGAGAGAGACAAGCTAAGAGAGAGACATTGGCATTGCTATGGAGACGCTCAGAGACTCGTATGTAGAAAGATTCAGAAATTGTCTTTCTTGGAGGAGCACACGCATGCACACTGGTTGATAGCTATGAATTAATCATTTAATCATAACCACTGGCATTGCACTGTGCGTCGTTCATTCGCTCGCATTTATCTCATTGGTAGCTAGCCACTTACCTGGACCTTTATGCGTGGCTATTGATAGACTGAAAGGCCCAGTTTGGGATTGCTCAGAGGGTTTTCTTGGTAATGTGTTGTTGCCCGATACACAGTCTACCGTGCCAATCTATTCCATACGTAAACAAAAGCTTTATAATCGGGTCCATGCTGAACGCATTTACCTATTATGCTTGTTTTGGATTCCTTGCTGCCATTAGCCATAATTGGATTTATGTTGGCACGGGTAAGGGCTATTTGGCTACCATATCTGCTTTCTAAAGGACACTTGGACAGGGCTCTTATTTAATTATTCCTACAGTCGTGCAGTTTTCGACAGGTTGTGTTACGTTACTGGGAGGCCCTTTTGACCACCTGTTCTTTCTCCAGGTGTAAGATGTGTAGAAATGATTAGCACCATTTTGTGAGTTTCACTGCTCGCTGCATGAAGCTAGGGCTGTGGGCCTCATTACACGGATGGCGGTGAACCATGGCGCTATTAGCGCCATGGTTCATGCCGGTAAAATACCGGCACCGCCTTGGCGGAAAGGGGAATTACCGCCCCATTCCAAGGTTGGCGGGGGGGTAATTCCCCCTTCCACCATTGCCCTTCCCCATTCCCATTTTTGCCCAATAGGGCTCTATGGGAATGGGGAAGGCGCTAATTACGGTACCGCAAATTGCGGTACCGTAATTAGCTCCCTGGGTCCCTTTGCGGGTTGGTTTTTAACGCCTGCAAAAAGCAGGCGTTAAATTCCCCAACCCGCAAAGGGACCTCGTAGTAAGGCGGTAAGGATTTACCGGTACCGGTAAAATACCGGTACCGGTAAACCCTTACCGCCATCCGTGTAATGAGGCCTACTATCTCTCAGTGGATTGTCAAGTGTAACAACGTTTGTTATGCGCTGGCAAAGGAGGAGGCCCGTAAAGGCACAAGGGCCCGCGCTACTAGACTGGGCCCACGCTACTCGACTTGGACAAATGCCAGCTGCCCCAATGGATCTCATTGCACAATGTTGCCAAACATTACTGGATGCATTCTGCTGGAGCAGGGGGAGACACTCGCGTTGGGTGGGCTGTTATTTTGCAGTTTCCAGTCGAAGGGCCTTCTTCCCCCTCCTGGCAAGAAGTCACTCTGACCCTGCTGAAACACACGCCCATGCTCGTCTGTGTATATGAGGCCTCCTCCTTACCACCTGGGTCCACACACCCTGCACTCCACACCCTGTCTGATACTCCGTGATATGCTCCCAACTGTCTCCTCCCCTGGTTGCTTGTAGACCCTTTGCTAACAATTGCCCACCTTAACCCTCCCGTTGGTTCTCCACTCCCTTGTCTCTGCTTCCCTCACTGTGTTTTCCCCCTATGATTGTAAAGCACTCCATTGCTTCCCGAAGCTAGGTTTGCACCTAATAATAATAATAATAATAATATGGCTATGCAGGCACCCTAGCATCACATGTTGCACCACCAGATAGCAACTCACACAGAAGCACACACATCACCTCTTGAAACCTAGACTGATAGGTGACGGTGAGAGCTGTTTGGTCTCTGACCGCCTGTCAGGGTCAGCCGTTACCTAAATGGCCACACCAGACCTTAGTAAGTCAGCAATACGATGAGAAGATCATGTGCGTCACAATGCCATGTAAATTGCAGTAGAGAACTGTAAAAACCCATCATAACATAACAGAATATTAAACAGAGAAAGCCTGAGAAAGTCACTCAGAGAGTCAAAGAGTGAGAGGAAACTGCTAACCCACAGCCACAGAGATGTCAGAAAGCAAGGCACCTGTAGAGATTAACAGAAATAGAAATGTAGTATCAGCCGCAACGGGAGACCCCATGACAGCCAAGAGAGAGACCGAAAGAAAGATATTCAGAGAGAGAGGCCCAGGCGTAGACCAGTCAGTCAGAGAGAGGGGTCCAAAGGGTTAACCAGACAGAGACATGCTCAGAGACAGATGGATCAATAGCCAAAGGGAGGACCAACAAGAGACAGGCGCACATGGAGGCAGAAAGAGAAAGAGCGAGACCAGGAGGTGACAGCGAATGAAAGAAGGGACATTCTGTGGTGCTGGTTCACCCACTTAGTCCTTTGCTCCTTGGGCCTGCTAGAGGTACCCCTATCCATGCAGGCTCTCATCTCCCATCATCCTGGGCCAGGAGTGACGTGTCCTCCGAGATTCTTCTGCATGCCTGCAACACTCGTGCACCTGCGTAGACGGCCTCAGGTCCCATTCTATCATGGCAGCCACATGTCCCATCTGAGGCCCGCAGCCCTATGCGTGCTGCCTGCTAGCGGGTGGGCCCTTGGAGACTAGTGATTGGTGTTTCGGGTTGCATAGACAGACCGAGCTGGAGTGCTGCTTTTCCCACACGAGGGTCTTGAACCTTGAACATTTGCTCCCCTGGACTTCTAAAGGTGCTCCTATTCCTCTCAGGCATCAGCTTTCATCAGTGAAGTTGCCTTTGCGACCCCCCCCCCCCTCGCCCTCCATGCAACACTCATGTTCCTGCTGAGATGACCTGAGGCCCTCTTCCCTTATGTAGCCCTGGTTTTATTTGACCCCTGTCTCACTCACTGGCTTGGCCTTCGCCAATAGGCCAGGGTGGGACCACTCTACACCCCTCTCCCCACAGAGCGGCTGCGCTATGCAACCTGCAAGTTGGAGGTGTTAACGCCCTACATTACCTGAACAGGATATTGGCTACCCCCCGCCCCCCCCCCCCGAGTTCCTTGCCATACCCTATCCTGTTGTTAGTCTTCATGAATGACATCAGACGCCAGGGTATATTATTTATGCGCCAATGCGGACCCCTATTGTCTTAAACAATACCAGTAAACTTTAAACATTCTTAACTTCTAAATCGTCCTCTTTTATATCGCCTCCTGCTGGGGACTCGCTCTGACAGCCCAGCCCTTACCTGAAGGGGTCATGGAGGGCCCGCCCTTGTGAACCAACCCAACAGTCCCCTCCTTCCTGGTCGGCACCCCCAAATCAGGGAAGGGGCCAGAGGATGGCCCTTGTGGGCAGCCCCTCTCATAAGGCTGTCACCTAATTTCGCTTTCCCCAGACAGGGTACACACTTAATACACTTCTTATACCAACCAGTGCCATAATAACGATAACTAAAGCCAACAATAGCTAATACTCTTCACCATAGCTTGCTTATATGCACAAATGGATAATTATATACAATGCATGCCTGGGTGCGACTGCAGCGGTCAGCCACACCCAATGCTTCTCCAAAAGTCCCACAGAGACAGACATACGGCTAGACAGTAACAGAGTAAGACACCCAGTAGTGTTATGTTAAGACTTTGGTCATAGAGAGCACTCAGTGTCTTCTTTTTCGGTTTGTATTTTTGACTTTCAAATATGCAGTGTCCTGTTAACGGGAAGGCGAAGTGCACATTTTGTGTGGTATGGATGCTGGACCCTGAATTCTATGAGATAATTCTGCTTTTTGAAGGCCGTACGCCAAAAAGACTGGTGTTTCAACCCCCAAACCCTAAATCCCCTTTCTCTCCCCTGCCAGAGCATTCCTCCACAACCCCCACCACAAACTGATTCAGAAACACAAATACGCAAACACACACATTACGTTTTCCCACTCCCTTGCCCCAACACTCCCTTCTCAGCCACAAACATCCCCCTGTTTCTCCCACAGACACAAACACATACACACACAAAAACTTTTTTTTTAAAAACACTGCGTCTTTGCTCTTCCGGCGCCCATGTGGGTCACAGTTCAATTTAAAAAGACCGCTCGGGGCGCTGTCTGAGTGAAATGATAGGTTATTGACAACCCGCTTAATGACCACAGGTTTGCAAGAGTGGACACGGGGTGGGAACCTGTGTTGCTCTGTGTCATCTTGCTTCCAAGGCGAGCACGTTGCCCCTGAGCTATCCTCCCGACACTATTTCAAAATCAGTCTTTTTTAAATTCGGTTTAACATTTTTTTTTTTTACTTAGCACCGAACTCCGGTCTTTGATCTTTGGGCAGGAATAGTGTGTGGTCTGTGGGGTTTACTCTGTGTGTATGTCTGTTCTGTCAAAGCCAATTAAGGTCCCATTCTAGTTTCTTTATTGAATGCAACAGAAAAGTCAGGGCAATGAAGGTGACGACGGAGAAACCCCAAAAATGGAGGAGGCACCCCGATAACTCGGGCAGGGTCCTCCTCTCCTCCCTCCCCTTTGGGTAAGGGGGAGGAACAATGAGAAGCGCGCCAAGCGCTGGAAAAGCCTGCGAAGGGCGAACAAAGAAAGGGGGCAGGCTAAGCCCCATATAAGCGGCGGGCGGACAGTGGCAGGAAGTATCCAGCCCCACCAGCAGAAGGACGTCGCCCGCCGCAGCAGAAAGGAGTTTTTTGTTTTCCACCCACCCACCATACAGAAAGGACAGCTACGGTTTCAGCTGCTCTTTGTTTGGGGGTACCACAGGGAGCAAGCTTGTTACCAATGTTTTTTTGGCGATCAGGTTTCTTGCTGGGTTGTCTCTATGTATCAGTACACGGATGACACGCAGTTGCACCTGTGGGTGGTGTGCAAGGACAATAGCTGCAGCTGGGGGACTGCCTTCAAGGGATCAATTTGGAAATTAAGCACCTACAAAACTCCAAGCCTACCTTTTTCTCATGACAATCCCAAGATTTCTATATAGTCTTGATGTTCTGAAGCATCTGTTCCTGGCACTGCTTCTTCGTATGTTTCTTCTGATAAACCTCTGGAATTTAGTTTTAGAGTCTTCTCTCTCTTTTGCCCCCTTAATGTACTGGTGAAATTGGCAAATGGGGTTTCTCTGAAAGCTATCAAGACAATTCCTCTTCACTTGTGTGTCTTTTGGTTCAATCTTTAGGTATTTCACAAACTGACACAGGCCATTCATTTCTTGCCTTCTTCACACCACCCTCGCTCCCGTGAGGTTTCCTGCCAATGGGGGCAAGATTGATGGTCAGGGCCAGGAGGAAGTTTGACTTTCATGATGCAACTGCACTGGTTACCTTCTTTAGGGTACAAAAGAAATGGTGTCAGTTCACAGCATACGTACAAGAATGATTATAGGGCCAATCAAACTAAGCAAAGAACGCTTGGGTGCAGGGGAGGTAACGCAATCCTAACACAAGGTTGGAATGACAAATAATATAGAAAAGTATCCAAAAGTATCGGATACTGCCATCCCCTGCAAACCTTAGTGCTGTAAAGTCAGCCAAACTTGGTAAAAGGTTGTAATTATACAGTTATACATCTATAGTCCATTGGTTCAAAAGTATAACAATTAAAATCAAGGAAAATAAAAGAATTCACTTCCACAGCAGTTCACTTGTCAAATTCTTGTTTTTTGTGAGCTGTCATCAGCACAACACGTTTCGGAATCCAAAGTCCCTTCATCAGTTGCAATTCAAAGTCTAAAATGTAATGTCACAACATGTCAAAACATTGTATATCAAAGTCACAAAAATAACGTTTATATTGTGTAGTATACTTATATCGTCACATGTCTGTGATGAATACTGCGTCCCTCCCACAGGAGTCACCACTTCCCCTTGACAGCCATCTCCTCCCATGTGATCTTCCCTCATGATACCACCCCCAAATTTTCACTTTTAGAAATATCGAAGATATGGGTCATTACGAGTTTGGTGGTATCTTGGTAAATCTGGCAGGATACCACCAAATGGTAATACCATTACCACCACATGGTCTGTCGGAATTATCGGCAGATTACAAGTGGCGGCAAGGGTAGGTTAATCCCCATTCCATGGAGTCCATAGGATTCCAGGGGGGGATTGCTGGTATTCCGGGTACCAGACATACCGGTGCCAGTAATACCAGCAGTTCTTTTGCCCATGGGGTACCTGAATTACCTCCAGCCCTTGTCTGGAGGTAAATCAGGCCACCCCACCCACAAACGTGTAGTTTGCCAGTCCAGAAACATGCTAGTAAATGTTTTAACTGGCATGTTAATCCCATACCGGCAAACTTGTAATGACTATGATGTGTCTTGTAAGGTTTCTGTTATACAGTGCTATTTTGCACCTTTGATGTGTGGTCTATATTTTAAGAAATATTTTGATAAATTAGAAGAAAATTAAATTAAATTAGACACAGATGCTTTATTTTATGTGCAGCTCCCCACCCTTTGTGTGCTACATATATTTGTTTTATTAGTGTACTTAGTTTGCAATCAAACTTTTTAAACATACAGACAATAATAGATTACAAGGTAAGAGAAATGTGATAAATGAAATACAGCATTTGATTATTAGTACAATAAAACCACCAACCTAAAAAGAAATGTACATAGATAGTTAAGTCCTAAAATAAAGTCATCCATTTAAGGTTCAAGTGAGTACTATGTGATGAGTCATCACTAGACCCCAGCCTAAATGTTCCTCTCATGTGGCCCGGGTAAGGCAGCCGCTACCTCATCCTAACCTTGGGGGTGGTATCACGAGGGGGGATCACATTGGAGGAGATGGCTGTCAATTGGAAGTGGTGACTCCTGTGGGAGAGACACAGTATTTATCTTCTTATAAGAATGAGATCCCCAAATATTAAATGGCATGCTGCCATTGTACAAGTCACTCCTACGAAAATACCCACACAACATGTTGTGAAAAGTCATCTAATCAGAATAAGGTGTATAGTTTGGGTTCCAAATTAAATGCAACATCCTTTAATTGTTATGCTGATCGTGTCTTAAATAGAAGTACAAAACCAATGTTAAAACACACACATTTTATCCAAATTTCCCTAACTCTGACAATGCTAAATTTACAAAGCAATCCAAAATAATTGAACATCAACATCCCAACAACATTATGAACTTAAGGATCCATAATGCCATTGGTACTGGGATGAAGAAGAGGGGCCCAGAGTTAGTAAGGATCAACAATGCCATTAACCAGAATGTGCAGTCTAGTTGTTATAGACCACAACACCTAAGCGGGAGATTCAAATTCAGGAATGAGTTTCAGTTGGAGGAAAGAAGAGAGAAGGATGCTGAAGGAGTATCTTAGGCAGTCTTGAATGCTGAGTTTGTGCAGAAGCAGAAAGAAGAACGCCAGGTTATGCTGATGCGAGATATGAAGGCCGGTGGTGTGGCAGAGCAAGTGCAGCATGAAACAGTATTGGGAAAAGAGCCCAGCCAAAAAGGAGACGTGCTCCTGACCCAACAAGCAGCACTTCAGTGTGCAGGAGGACCGCTGGAGCTGTCAGAGCTCCGGAAGGAAGCTGTGCAGACCATGGGAGTTATACAGGAGCCGATTGAAAAGCAGAAAGAAGAAATAAGATAGAAGGACCACCACAGCACCTGCAAGGGAAAAAGAGACGCCAAAGAAGACCAGTGAGTTGACCTAAAACTAATGTTAACCCTGGGGTGCTCTGTATCAAACATTTAGCAGAAACCACTACTTTTTTATACTGAACAAATAAAGCAATACCAGGGTGCAAATCTGCTTATACGGGACACTGATTGGGGAACCCTGTGACCCCAATGGCCAAAAGCCAATAGGTTGTAGAGGAGGAGAAGAAAGACAACAAGGGTGCAACTTCCCTTTTTGGGGACACCAGCTGGGGGAAACAATATCCCCCGAGATATTACACTACAACAACATGGGAAAAAAACAACACTTGAGAATATCACAGAAGTGCTGAGTTATTCGCCAATGTTTAATAACCTTAAGAGAGAAATAAAAAAATGATGGCCGATTCTCAACACAGGTAAAAGTGTGTTAAACCAGCCACCCGTCTTCATAAAGCAGAGACAGAATATCTGTGACAGATTAGTTAATTCCTTAAAAGAACCAAATGAAGATTCTCATCTTAACACCATCTGGGGTGCAAATGCACCAAGTGGCCATACCCCATGTGGCAGTTGGTTCTGTGCGCACAGACAACCAGAAGCATTAGTGTTGACATAGGATGGAAGACCCCTTGGCAGTAAAGAAAGTTTAGCAACTGCAATAGCAAGGTGGTCCTCTACCTGATTGTGTGCCCCTTTAATTTAAAATATGTGGGGATGACCTGTCGAGCCGTAAAGAAGAGGCTGATTGAACATAAGTCAGGTATCAGGACACAAAAGAAATCACTGCACCCCTGGCAGCTCACTTCAAATTGTTAAAACACAGAGCCGAGCAATTTGAATGGACGATTCTTGAGAAAATTGTTCCGCCTCGCAGAGGGGGCAATTACCACAACCTGCTGTTGAAAAGAGGACAACATTGGTTTTTCCGTTTTGACACTGTAAAGTATGGTTTGAACGAGGAAATCCAATGGAACGATTTGGCCCTAATGAAATAAGTACTCTAAAATAAGTACTCTGAAAAGGTAGATTGGGGTAATAACCTTTGGGTATTATCGTTAATTAGACCCCCGGGTATTATTACTAATATCGTTCACTATCACTACTTGATGAATGAGCAGCAGAGATAAGCCTAGTGGCCTTCATTAATCAGCTTGACAAACCTCATTGATACACTTATTAAGCATCTGCAAACTGAGGAATAACCAAAACCTCTGCTGAAGAATGGGATGAATGTAGCTGTTCGAAGAACAGCTGAACCTCCAAGTAATATAATACACTGAGTCTATCATCACTCTGAGCAGGTGTAAGAAGCTTTGTTATGATGGTGCAACAACACAGCGTCATAATCCCAATATTACAACCGCAGTGATGAACCCGCACAAATAAGAACATCAAATGTCAATTTGGAAATACAATCACTTACAATAGGCATCTGAGCCAAGAAACAGCTGTGATTGTAGATTTTCCTAGCGACCCTATTGAGCACTGGAACTGTAGTAACAATCCAGAGTGGTATATAACGAAATGGCCAATTAGAAACAAACTTTTTATAGACAACGGATACCGGCGCAGGCATTTGTATTTGTATTTATTTATTAGTATTTTATTTATTTGTATAGCGCGTTAGGCCCGAGGGCAACCAGGCGCATATCTTAAGGCACAGGGTACAATAATACAATAATGGCATTGATACAGTTACAGGCAGAGATTAAATTCACAAGTGCATAACTTAAGTAACAAGGTACATAATTAGCAAAGAAGCAGGTACAGGCAAAGATAACTTCGAGCAAAAAGTGCCAGTAGTATGGGAGTTGTGGAGCAGGTGGCTTAGGCTGGTAGTAGGTGGGAAGTAGAGGATAGCCAGAGCCTGGCTTTGTGTTTGAAGAGCATGGCGGAAGGGAGAGTTCTGATGGACAAAGGCACAGAGTTCCAGAGTTTGGAAGTGAAGACTAGGAAGCTGACGCTGAGTCCGAGAGGGAATGTACTGAGAGAAGAGGGAAGTTAAGTAGATGGGGGCCCGGTGGTTGACACATTTGTGAGTGAGAGTCAGTGATTTGAGCGAAATTCTTTGGGCGACCGAGAGCCAGTGTAGGCTCTTCCTAGTGTCAGATATGTGTGCTGACCTGGGAATATTGAGGGCTGCTCTGTTAGCATTGTTTTGGGCGATCTGCAATTTGTTGAGGTTACGTTGGTTGGTGCTTTGATAAAGTGCATTGCAATAATCAAGTTTTGACATCACCAACGTCCTAGCGAGAGTAATACAGTTCTGGGTAGACAGGAATGGGCGGCAGGCTGTAATCAGCTTGCAGGTGTAGGCTGAGGCTGCGGCAACTGCATTCATTTGTCGATTTAGGGACATTGTGGAATCAAGGTAGATACCTAGGGTTTTGGTCTCTTTAGCCACTTTGATGGAGTTACCATCAATGTTTAAGGTGCTGAAGGACGGGTCAAGTTTGCTAAGTTTTTGATGGGTGCCAAGGATGAGGAGCTCTGTCTTGTCGTCATTAAGACAGAGCTTGTGGTGAGCCATCCATGCTTGGATGACTTGGTATACGTCGTTCAGAGCTTTGGCATCTGCAATGTAGTCACCAGTGATGGAGATGAGTATCTGGGTGTCATCCGCATAGTTGGTGTAGGTGACACCCAGATAGTCAAGCACATCGAACAATGGTTTGGTAAAAAACATTGTAGAGCGTGGGAGATACGCACGACCCTTGAGGGACTCTGCATGGGACTGGAGATGGGACCGCAGATGCAGTGGGTGAGAATACTCTCAAGTCTATTGTCCAGGAATGATCTGATCCAATTAGTGCCATTTTCCGAGAAGTGGGCAGCAGATTTCAAATGTTGGCATAGGATCTGGTGATTGACCAGATCGAAAGCTGCAGAGAGGTCCAGAAGTAGTAGCAGGCCTAGTTTGCCATTATCTTTTAAGTCCTCTATTTGAGTTTTCAGATCTAGTAAAGCTGTTTCTGTCCCATGCCTGGGTCTGAAGCCAGATTGTCTTGTGCCAAGTAGGTTGTTAATTTCCAAATACTTCTGTATCTGGAGGTAGGCTGCTCTGTCTAAAATTATTAGGAGGAACGGGACCGTGGTGATCGGTCTGAATTTGGTCGGTATGGACGGATCAAGTGTAGGTTTTTTCAACAGAGGGATGACCCAGGCATCCTTCAGATTGTTGGGAACAATTCCGGAGTGAAATGAGGAATTGATGAATGTGGTAATGAATGGAGCAAGGTCATGGGCAGATTCCTTAATGATAGGTGCCGGGCAGGAGTCCCCTTGGCAGTTGGAGGGTTTAAGGTTACTGATAATTTTTTCAACCTCAGGGATAGTAAGAGGAAGGAAGCTAAATGGAGGCTGGGTGAAGGTGGTGGAGGTTTGAGGTGCAAGCGGTTTGGAGAGGAGAGAGTTTTGTTTCGCATTGATTTTGGCTTGTAAGGTGGTTATTTTAGAGAGAAGAGCATTTTGGATACTATTGCACCATGTGCTGTCTTTGTTGCAGGTATCTGGTATGGGTGAAGGAGATTCTAATTCTTTGAGAATTTTGAATAGCTCCTTTGTGTTGAATTCAGCTTGCGAGATACGCAAGTTGTAAGTTTCTTTTTTTGCCTGTATAATCGCGTCCTTGTAGTTAAGGGATGCAATGAAGAGGTTGTCTTTGTTAGAGACACAAGGGAGACTTTTCCAGAGTGATTCCGCCTTACGTTTTTCTTTACGCAGAGCTCTGAGGTGTGGAGTGAACAACGAGTACAGGTGAGCTCGTTGTTTAGCTTTCCTAAGTTTAAGCGGGGCTATGGTGTCAATGGCTTTGAGCAGTGTTTGGTTGAACATGTCCACTAAGACCGTAGGGTCATTATAGGATGTGGCACTGTTGTTTAAAATGGGTAGGATAAGTGGGAGTTGCTTGTCCCTAGTGATATCCTTTTTATTCCTGGTGGGAATAGAAGGGGCTATAGTAGGTTTAGTGCTGGGAAAGGTGGATGGAAGATGGAAGATAATGACATGGTGGTCGGACCAGGCACAGGCTGAGTTAGAACTTATCGTAGTATTACAATTCAAGTCTACGATCCAGTCAAGCATTCTGCCTGTGTTGCATTTCCACATTGCATTGTGAGAAGCCCAACGGGTTCGCATGGTAAATATCAAACAAAATACTATAAAGATGGCCGCTGCAGAGTTACAGAAAGAACAAGGATGTGCCTTAAAGTTGTTACTATATAAGGGAGGGCTAGTTGCCATGGTAACCCTTCGTAAGGGTTCCCGCGCGAGATTCCTGTTGGAGCGTTGCTGCATGGTATGAGCAGACACGGACACCGATAAGGTAAGAACCGCTGCGCCTGTGATAACAATGACAAAATAACCCCCTTTGGATGCGGATAGATTGGCGACCGCAGTGGTATGAAGAACAATCCCTGTTCAGCGAGCAGTCACGCTCAAAATATGAAATTCCATAAAATGAGTACTCCACTCCACGTTGTTGCTGAAAAAATAACAACGGTGTGAGCGGTTATGTGGAAAACCATAAAATAATAAAACACAAGGCACAAGTGGAAAATATGTCCTGGCATGGGTTGATGCCCTGGATTCCATTGGAGAACACAATGAGGTACTCGAGTAAACAAGGGTCCCATTACAAACATATAAGTGACACTTAAGTAGTCACTGTTAGTCAAATAAATACCCTGAGTTATGTGATGTGTAATCTGATGAAGATAGGGTTTTGTGTACTAAGAGGTGTAAAGATTTCGTTTTTTACAGTTCCCCCTGTGGATAGAACTGGGTAGCTGCCTTTAGCCAACCAGATGGACATGCACACACATCCTTTCTGAAAAATGACATGTACAACACACATGGAAAAGGCACTAACAAAGTAATTGGCTAATGGACAGAAGGCATATTTAATGGGCTAGCAAGTAAGGATGTGTAAGAAGCGTTCTCTGCTGACAAATGTGGAGACCGGGTTCTCCATTCTGAGATGTCCTTGGCACAATTAAGTAATACTGGGATGTGGTGTGTACCTAGTAGATGTGGGAGAGGGACATATACGTAAATGTCATTGAACAATATAGTGATACTAGCACATTGTGCCTACATCAGAAATGAGTTCCCTTGATCAAAACCCGGCTAAAAATAGGTCATTTTTTTACTTTATTTTCTAGATTGGGCTGGGTGCCCCGTCGTATTTGATGTGTGGATGACTGATCGCATAAGCGATAAAGAAATCGGTCCTGAAGAAGATGACTTCAAAAATATGTCATTGAAACCGGTCAACCAGAAACTATGCAGATATCTCTAAGTCAAGCGAGATACATACCTGAAAATAATAATCACGAACGACCAGTGCCGAGATGACATGAGATTGGTTTTAGTTCTGTTTGTTCTGTCTTTCTAATTGTTTTTTAAAAATGCAATAATGGTTATTGCGGAAAATATTTTGCTAAAGTAAAGTATGCAGTTTACGTATTAAATACGAAGAACAATTCTGCTGTGAGAGTGCTCTCACTTTCTCCCCCCCCCTTTAAGCCTTTTTTCTGGTTAGGTAGAGCACACTTCGCAGAGGGTGAATAAATGATATGGCAGTGTACCATTCACCGAATATTCCCACGTGAACTGTCCTACCACTGTTTTTAGTCATGGGACTGGTTCTGAGATTATGTTTTTTTACTAAGAATGTATTTCTCATTGTAGTGATAGGGCTAGTTTACTCTTCTTCCTATCCTGTTCGATAGGCGGCACACCAGCATATCCTAGGGTGAGAGCACCCTGGAGGGACAGGGTGTTCTTCTGGTGAGGGTGAGGATTAGGGAACACAAAAACAGATTTTGAAGAAAGATTTGAGAATCAATGACCATGTACCTGTCCGTATTTTATGTGATATTGGAAACATATAACCCACATTGCCAACAGCCAAGAGGTTGTAAAGGAGGTCTACTAAGACAACAGGGGTGCAACTCCCCTTATTTGGGACACCAACTGGGGAAGACGTGTAACCCACATTACCAAGAGTCGGGAGACCATAAAGAGAAGCAGACATTGTTCAACCCTCCCCACAAAAATACTGGTGTGGAGGATCTTGGAAACTTTTTGCCCCAATGCATAATTGTAGTTGTAGGAGTTTACATTCTGGCAAGCGAGTAAACCAGGAAAGGGACCAATAGTAGTTAGTCCTGGCAGGCAAGTGGGACAGGAAAGAAGATGTTGCGTGGCAAAGTGCTGTAATGAAAAGAGCATGTTAACAGAACTTCATTTGAAGAACAAGTATGGCATTACTAGAAGTAGTTGCTGTGCTATGCTGACAAAAGTATTTTCATTTTTAACAAAAATGTGTGGCATTAACAGAAGCAGTTGCTGTGTTATCCTAACAAAAGCATTCCATTTTAAGAAGAAATGCGATATGCTGAGAATTGCTTTGGTTTATGAACTTATCTTTTGAGCGAAAGGCACAGTTGCTTTACAAATAGGAATATTGGGAAAGACACCCGTTGCTGTGATTTGTGGTACAAGTGTTTATGAAAGAGACATTTACTTTAACAAGTGGAAGGTCAGATTTGAAGGAAAAGATCTTTTGTGTTGAACTGAGCAGAACTTTGTTTAATCAGAACTTCACCAAAGGTATTCCAGCATTTATCCAGGGGAAGGGAATCCAACCATGGCTACAGGGAGTAGTTTCAAAAGCCTAAATGTTTGAACTCATATTCTATTGTGTTGAATTGCATACTGCCAAATATCCCCTGTGTTATTTTATTGTATGTATTAGTGTGAGGGTCAGAGACTTTTTGGACACTAGTTCATTTTTATTTAGTTTAGTTTGCTAGGTAGGGACGTTCTCATTAGCAAAGGGAAAGTTAGGCATTTATCTCACCCTTTTCATTTAATAAAATGGCAAACCTTGAGCAAACTTTACCTTTGTGTCCTTCTCGCATTTCTGATTCCTCACAACATACAATCAGTTTAGCAAAGTTATTTACAATCATTACAAAAAATAGCGAATAAATATCTAATTGTAGATAAAACCAGATTTACTTGAACCTCATCTAATAGTTTAAACCATCACTCCTCTTCATTTACACATGCAAATTGGGACATAAAACGTTCAAAATGAAGTTGTCTCAAATTCACCAGACCAGGGCAACTCACCAATAAATGTTTCAAAGTTTCAATGGTATTTTGATAACCACAAAATGTACAACAGCGCACATTTTTGTCTATCTTCTATCGTGCTCCCAATACTTAATTTGTAGGATATACATTCAGGGCTCGATTCATGGAACAAATCTGCACGTAAAATCTCAGCACAAACAGGCGCAAGCTGGCGCAAGAGTGAAAAAGCAAGCGCATGCGCACACGTGCCATTCAAGGAAGGGCCTGCACGTGTTTTCCCCAGGATGTGCGCCAAATCCGTGCGTGGCGCACACGGGCGCACATGTCATTGCAACATCCCGAACGCTGTGCGTGACGTGCACAGGGAAAGCGCACAACGTCGGCGCACACACCAAAAAGGGGTGGGACACGGGGCGTAACACGTGGAATGGGGAACAACGCCTGAAAAAGAAGGCGTAACTGGGGAAGTACTACAGGGAAATACACGGAACGCCCATATGCACGTGAACAACATGTATTCATGGAATCGAATACGGGAAACCCGCGCACGCCAATAGACATGCATAGGCGTCAACACGTCCGCCTAACGAAGGCAGGCAGAAGCGTCCCCGCGCGCAGTATAAAAGTGCACGCAAACAACAAACACGTATATCCAGCTACGATGAATGCCCCATTTGTCGCAGCACTGATCATGGGACACCGAAGGAGGAGGAGAATAGCCAGGGCCCATATTTTCTTTCCCCGGACTAGCCTTTTTGGGATGCCTGACGACCAGGTCTATGGCAGGTATAGGTTTCCACCCCGTATAATCCTAGATCTGGTCAGGGAGTGGGAAGATGACCTTACATCACCCATCCTGTGCTCCCAAGCAGCTGTTTGGTCTCTGACCGCCTGTCAGGGTCAGCCGTTACCTAAATGGCCACACCAGACCTTAGTAAGTCAGCAATACGATGAGAAGATCATGTGCGTCACAATGCCATGTAAATTGCAGTAGAGAACTGTAAAAACCCATCATAACATAACAGAATATTAAACAGAGAAAGCCTGAGAAAGTCACTCAGAGAGTCAAAGAGTGAGAGGAAACTGCTAACCCACAGCCACAGAGATGTCAGAAAGCAAGGCACCTGTAGAGATTAACAGAAATAGAAATGTAGTATCAGCCGCAACGGGAGACCCCATGACAGCCAAGAGAGAGACCGAAAGAAAGATATTCAGAGAGAGAGGCCCAGGCGTAGACCAGTCAGTCAGAGAGAGGGGTCCAAAGGGTTAACCAGACAGAGACATGCTCAGAGACAGATGGATCAATAGCCAAAGGGAGGACCAACAAGAGACAGGCGCACATGGAGGCAGAAAGAGAAAGAGCGAGACCAGGAGGTGACAGCGAATGAAAGAAGGGACATTCTGTGGTGCTGGTTCACCCACTTAGTCCTTTGCTCCTTGGGCCTGCTAGAGGTACCCCTATCCATGCAGGCTCTCATCTCCCATCATCCTGGGCCAGGAGTGACGTGTCCTCCGAGATTCTTCTGCATGCCTGCAACACTCGTGCACCTGCGTAGACGGCCTCAGGTCCCATTCTATCATGGCAGCCACATGTCCCATCTGAGGCCCGCAGCCCTATGCGTGCTGCCTGCTAGCGGGTGGGCCCTTGGAGACTAGTGATTGGTGTTTCGGGTTGCATAGACAGACCGAGCTGGAGTGCTGCTTTTCCCACACGAGGGTCTTGAACCTTGAACATTTGCTCCCCTGGACTTCTAAAGGTGCTCCTATTCCTCTCAGGCATCAGCTTTCATCAGTGAAGTTGCCTTTGCGACCCCCCCCCCCCTCGCCCTCCATGCAACACTCATGTTCCTGCTGAGATGACCTGAGGCCCTCTTCCCTTATGTAGCCCTGGTTTTATTTGACCCCTGTCTCACTCACTGGCTTGGCCTTCGCCAATAGGCCAGGGTGGGACCACTCTACACCCCTCTCCCCACAGAGCGGCTGCGCTATGCAACCTGCAAGTTGGAGGTGTTAACGCCCTACATTACCTGAACAGGATATTGGCTACCCCCCGCCCCCCCCCCCCGAGTTCCTTGCCATACCCTATCCTGTTGTTAGTCTTCATGAATGACATCAGACGCCAGGGTATATTATTTATGCGCCAATGCGGACCCCTATTGTCTTAAACAATACCAGTAAACTTTAAACATTCTTAACTTCTAAATCGTCCTCTTTTATATCGCCTCCTGCTGGGGACTCGCTCTGACAGCCCAGCCCTTACCTGAAGGGGTCATGGAGGGCCCGCCCTTGTGAACCAACCCAACAGTCCCCTCCTTCCTGGTCGGCACCCCCAAATCAGGGAAGGGGCCAGAGGATGGCCCTTGTGGGCAGCCCCTCTCATAAGGCTGTCACCTAATTTCGCTTTCCCCAGACAGGGTACACACTTAATACACTTCTTATACCAACCAGTGCCATAATAACGATAACTAAAGCCAACAATAGCTAATACTCTTCACCATAGCTTGCTTATATGCACAAATGGATAATTATATACAATGCATGCCTGGGTGCGACTGCAGCGGTCAGCCACACCCAATGCTTCTCCAAAAGTCCCACAGAGACAGACATACGGCTAGACAGTAACAGAGTAAGACACCCAGTAGTGTTATGTTAAGACTTTGGTCATAGAGAGCACTCAGTGTCTTCTTTTTCGGTTTGTATTTTTGACTTTCAAATATGCAGTGTCCTGTTAACGGGAAGGCGAAGTGCACATTTTGTGTGGTATGGATGCTGGACCCTGAATTCTATGAGATAATTCTGCTTTTTGAAGGCCGTACGCCAAAAAGACTGGTGTTTCAACCCCCAAACCCTAAATCCCCTTTCTCTCCCCTGCCAGAGCATTCCTCCACAACCCCCACCACAAACTGATTCAGAAACACAAATACGCAAACACACACATTACGTTTTCCCACTCCCTTGCCCCAACACTCCCTTCTCAGCCACAAACATCCCCCTGTTTCTCCCACAGACACAAACACATACACACACAAAAACTTTTTTTTTAAAAACACTGCGTCTTTGCTCTTCCGGCGCCCATGTGGGTCACAGTTCAATTTAAAAAGACCGCTCGGGGCGCTGTCTGAGTGAAATGATAGGTTATTGACAACCCGCTTAATGACCACAGGTTTGCAAGAGTGGACACGGGGTGGGAACCTGTGTTGCTCTGTGTCATCTTGCTTCCAAGGCGAGCACGTTGCCCCTGAGCTATCCTCCCGACACTATTTCAAAATCAGTCTTTTTTAAATTCGGTTTAACATTTTTTTTTTTTACTTAGCACCGAACTCCGGTCTTTGATCTTTGGGCAGGAATAGTGTGTGGTCTGTGGGGTTTACTCTGTGTGTATGTCTGTTCTGTCAAAGCCAATTAAGGTCCCATTCTAGTTTCTTTATTGAATGCAACAGAAAAGTCAGGGCAATGAAGGTGACGACGGAGAAACCCCAAAAATGGAGGAGGCACCCCGATAACTCGGGCAGGGTCCTCCTCTCCTCCCTCCCCTTTGGGTAAGGGGGAGGAACAATGAGAAGCGCGCCAAGCGCTGGAAAAGCCTGCGAAGGGCGAACAAAGAAAGGGGGCAGGCTAAGCCCCATATAAGCGGCGGGCGGACAGTGGCAGGAAGTATCCAGCCCCACCAGCAGAAGGACGTCGCCCGCCGCAGCAGAAAGGAGTTTTTTGTTTTCCACCCACCCACCATACAGAAAGGACAGCTACGGTTTCAGCTGCTCTTTGTTTGGGGGTACCACAGGGAGCAAGCTTGTTACCAATGTTTTTTTGGCGATCAGGTTTCTTGCTGGGTTGTCTCTATGTATCAGTACACGGATGACACGCAGTTGCACCTGTGGGTGGTGTGCAAGGACAATAGCTGCAGCTGGGGGACTGCCTTCAAGGGATCAATTTGGAAATTAAGCACCTACAAAACTCCAAGCCTACCTTTTTCTCATGACAATCCCAAGATTTCTATATAGTCTTGATGTTCTGAAGCATCTGTTCCTGGCACTGCTTCTTCGTATGTTTCTTCTGATAAACCTCTGGAATTTAGTTTTAGAGTCTTCTCTCTCTTTTGCCCCCTTAATGTACTGGTGAAATTGGCAAATGGGGTTTCTCTGAAAGCTATCAAGACAATTCCTCTTCACTTGTGTGTCTTTTGGTTCAATCTTTAGGTATTTCACAAACTGACACAGGCCATTCATTTCTTGCCTTCTTCACACCACCCTCGCTCCCGTGAGGTTTCCTGCCAATGGGGGCAAGATTGATGGTCAGGGCCAGGAGGAAGTTTGACTTTCATGATGCAACTGCACTGGTTACCTTCTTTAGGGTACAAAAGAAATGGTGTCAGTTCACAGCATACGTACAAGAATGATTATAGGGCCAATCAAACTAAGCAAAGAACGCTTGGGTGCAGGGGAGGTAACGCAATCCTAACACAAGGTTGGAATGACAAATAATATAGAAAAGTATCCAAAAGTATCGGATACTGCCATCCCCTGCAAACCTTAGTGCTGTAAAGTCAGCCAAACTTGGTAAAAGGTTGTAATTATACAGTTATACATCTATAGTCCATTGGTTCAAAAGTATAACAATTAAAATCAAGGAAAATAAAAGAATTCACTTCCACAGCAGTTCACTTGTCAAATTCTTGTTTTTTGTGAGCTGTCATCAGCACAACACGTTTCGGAATCCAAAGTCCCTTCATCAGTTGCAATTCAAAGTCTAAAATGTAATGTCACAACATGTCAAAACATTGTATATCAAAGTCACAAAAATAACGTTTATATTGTGTAGTATACTTATATCGTCACATGTCTGTGATGAATACTGCGTCCCTCCCACAGGAGTCACCACTTCCCCTTGACAGCCATCTCCTCCCATGTGATCTTCCCTCATGATACCACCCCCAAATTTTCACTTTTAGAAATATCGAAGATATGGGTCATTACGAGTTTGGTGGTATCTTGGTAAATCTGGCAGGATACCACCAAATGGTAATACCATTACCACCACATGGTCTGTCGGAATTATCGGCAGATTACAAGTGGCGGCAAGGGTAGGTTAATCCCCATTCCATGGAGTCCATAGGATTCCAGGGGGGGATTGCTGGTATTCCGGGTACCAGACATACCGGTGCCAGTAATACCAGCAGTTCTTTTGCCCATGGGGTACCTGAATTACCTCCAGCCCTTGTCTGGAGGTAAATCAGGCCACCCCACCCACAAACGTGTAGTTTGCCAGTCCAGAAACATGCTAGTAAATGTTTTAACTGGCATGTTAATCCCATACCGGCAAACTTGTAATGACTATGATGTGTCTTGTAAGGTTTCTGTTATACAGTGCTATTTTGCACCTTTGATGTGTGGTCTATATTTTAAGAAATATTTTGATAAATTAGAAGAAAATTAAATTAAATTAGACACAGATGCTTTATTTTATGTGCAGCTCCCCACCCTTTGTGTGCTACATATATTTGTTTTATTAGTGTACTTAGTTTGCAATCAAACTTTTTAAACATACAGACAATAATAGATTACAAGGTAAGAGAAATGTGATAAATGAAATACAGCATTTGATTATTAGTACAATAAAACCACCAACCTAAAAAGAAATGTACATAGATAGTTAAGTCCTAAAATAAAGTCATCCATTTAAGGTTCAAGTGAGTACTATGTGATGAGTCATCACTAGACCCCAGCCTAAATGTTCCTCTCATGTGGCCCGGGTAAGGCAGCCGCTACCTCATCCTAACCTTGGGGGTGGTATCACGAGGGGGGATCACATTGGAGGAGATGGCTGTCAATTGGAAGTGGTGACTCCTGTGGGAGAGACACAGTATTTATCTTCTTATAAGAATGAGATCCCCAAATATTAAATGGCATGCTGCCATTGTACAAGTCACTCCTACGAAAATACCCACACAACATGTTGTGAAAAGTCATCTAATCAGAATAAGGTGTATAGTTTGGGTTCCAAATTAAATGCAACATCCTTTAATTGTTATGCTGATCGTGTCTTAAATAGAAGTACAAAACCAATGTTAAAACACACACATTTTATCCAAATTTCCCTAACTCTGACAATGCTAAATTTACAAAGCAATCCAAAATAATTGAACATCAACATCCCAACAACATTATGAACTTAAGGATCCATAATGCCATTGGTACTGGGATGAAGAAGAGGGGCCCAGAGTTAGTAAGGATCAACAATGCCATTAACCAGAATGTGCAGTCTAGTTGTTATAGACCACAACACCTAAGCGGGAGATTCAAATTCAGGAATGAGTTTCAGTTGGAGGAAAGAAGAGAGAAGGATGCTGAAGGAGTATCTTAGGCAGTCTTGAATGCTGAGTTTGTGCAGAAGCAGAAAGAAGAACGCCAGGTTATGCTGATGCGAGATATGAAGGCCGGTGGTGTGGCAGAGCAAGTGCAGCATGAAACAGTATTGGGAAAAGAGCCCAGCCAAAAAGGAGACGTGCTCCTGACCCAACAAGCAGCACTTCAGTGTGCAGGAGGACCGCTGGAGCTGTCAGAGCTCCGGAAGGAAGCTGTGCAGACCATGGGAGTTATACAGGAGCCGATTGAAAAGCAGAAAGAAGAAATAAGATAGAAGGACCACCACAGCACCTGCAAGGGAAAAAGAGACGCCAAAGAAGACCAGTGAGTTGACCTAAAACTAATGTTAACCCTGGGGTGCTCTGTATCAAACATTTAGCAGAAACCACTACTTTTTTATACTGAACAAATAAAGCAATACCAGGGTGCAAATCTGCTTATACGGGACACTGATTGGGGAACCCTGTGACCCCAATGGCCAAAAGCCAATAGGTTGTAGAGGAGGAGAAGAAAGACAACAAGGGTGCAACTTCCCTTTTTGGGGACACCAGCTGGGGGAAACAATATCCCCCGAGATATTACACTACAACAACATGGGAAAAAAACAACACTTGAGAATATCACAGAAGTGCTGAGTTATTCGCCAATGTTTAATAACCTTAAGAGAGAAATAAAAAAATGATGGCCGATTCTCAACACAGGTAAAAGTGTGTTAAACCAGCCACCCGTCTTCATAAAGCAGAGACAGAATATCTGTGACAGATTAGTTAATTCCTTAAAAGAACCAAATGAAGATTCTCATCTTAACACCATCTGGGGTGCAAATGCACCAAGTGGCCATACCCCATGTGGCAGTTGGTTCTGTGCGCACAGACAACCAGAAGCATTAGTGTTGACATAGGATGGAAGACCCCTTGGCAGTAAAGAAAGTTTAGCAACTGCAATAGCAAGGTGGTCCTCTACCTGATTGTGTGCCCCTTTAATTTAAAATATGTGGGGATGACCTGTCGAGCCGTAAAGAAGAGGCTGATTGAACATAAGTCAGGTATCAGGACACAAAAGAAATCACTGCACCCCTGGCAGCTCACTTCAAATTGTTAAAACACAGAGCCGAGCAATTTGAATGGACGATTCTTGAGAAAATTGTTCCGCCTCGCAGAGGGGGCAATTACCACAACCTGCTGTTGAAAAGAGGACAACATTGGTTTTTCCGTTTTGACACTGTAAAGTATGGTTTGAACGAGGAAATCCAATGGAACGATTTGGCCCTAATGAAATAAGTACTCTAAAATAAGTACTCTGAAAAGGTAGATTGGGGTAATAACCTTTGGGTATTATCGTTAATTAGACCCCCGGGTATTATTACTAATATCGTTCACTATCACTACTTGATGAATGAGCAGCAGAGATAAGCCTAGTGGCCTTCATTAATCAGCTTGACAAACCTCATTGATACACTTATTAAGCATCTGCAAACTGAGGAATAACCAAAACCTCTGCTGAAGAATGGGATGAATGTAGCTGTTCGAAGAACAGCTGAACCTCCAAGTAATATAATACACTGAGTCTATCATCACTCTGAGCAGGTGTAAGAAGCTTTGTTATGATGGTGCAACAACACAGCGTCATAATCCCAATATTACAACCGCAGTGATGAACCCGCACAAATAAGAACATCAAATGTCAATTTGGAAATACAATCACTTACAATAGGCATCTGAGCCAAGAAACAGCTGTGATTGTAGATTTTCCTAGCGACCCTATTGAGCACTGGAACTGTAGTAACAATCCAGAGTGGTATATAACGAAATGGCCAATTAGAAACAAACTTTTTATAGACAACGGATACCGGCGCAGGCATTTGTATTTGTATTTATTTATTAGTATTTTATTTATTTGTATAGCGCGTTAGGCCCGAGGGCAACCAGGCGCATATCTTAAGGCACAGGGTACAATAATACAATAATGGCATTGATACAGTTACAGGCAGAGATTAAATTCACAAGTGCATAACTTAAGTAACAAGGTACATAATTAGCAAAGAAGCAGGTACAGGCAAAGATAACTTCGAGCAAAAAGTGCCAGTAGTATGGGAGTTGTGGAGCAGGTGGCTTAGGCTGGTAGTAGGTGGGAAGTAGAGGATAGCCAGAGCCTGGCTTTGTGTTTGAAGAGCATGGCGGAAGGGAGAGTTCTGATGGACAAAGGCACAGAGTTCCAGAGTTTGGAAGTGAAGACTAGGAAGCTGACGCTGAGTCCGAGAGGGAATGTACTGAGAGAAGAGGGAAGTTAAGTAGATGGGGGCCCGGTGGTTGACACATTTGTGAGTGAGAGTCAGTGATTTGAGCGAAATTCTTTGGGCGACCGAGAGCCAGTGTAGGCTCTTCCTAGTGTCAGATATGTGTGCTGACCTGGGAATATTGAGGGCTGCTCTGTTAGCATTGTTTTGGGCGATCTGCAATTTGTTGAGGTTACGTTGGTTGGTGCTTTGATAAAGTGCATTGCAATAATCAAGTTTTGACATCACCAACGTCCTAGCGAGAGTAATACAGTTCTGGGTAGACAGGAATGGGCGGCAGGCTGTAATCAGCTTGCAGGTGTAGGCTGAGGCTGCGGCAACTGCATTCATTTGTCGATTTAGGGACATTGTGGAATCAAGGTAGATACCTAGGGTTTTGGTCTCTTTAGCCACTTTGATGGAGTTACCATCAATGTTTAAGGTGCTGAAGGACGGGTCAAGTTTGCTAAGTTTTTGATGGGTGCCAAGGATGAGGAGCTCTGTCTTGTCGTCATTAAGACAGAGCTTGTGGTGAGCCATCCATGCTTGGATGACTTGGTATACGTCGTTCAGAGCTTTGGCATCTGCAATGTAGTCACCAGTGATGGAGATGAGTATCTGGGTGTCATCCGCATAGTTGGTGTAGGTGACACCCAGATAGTCAAGCACATCGAACAATGGTTTGGTAAAAAACATTGTAGAGCGTGGGAGATACGCACGACCCTTGAGGGACTCTGCATGGGACTGGAGATGGGACCGCAGATGCAGTGGGTGAGAATACTCTCAAGTCTATTGTCCAGGAATGATCTGATCCAATTAGTGCCATTTTCCGAGAAGTGGGCAGCAGATTTCAAATGTTGGCATAGGATCTGGTGATTGACCAGATCGAAAGCTGCAGAGAGGTCCAGAAGTAGTAGCAGGCCTAGTTTGCCATTATCTTTTAAGTCCTCTATTTGAGTTTTCAGATCTAGTAAAGCTGTTTCTGTCCCATGCCTGGGTCTGAAGCCAGATTGTCTTGTGCCAAGTAGGTTGTTAATTTCCAAATACTTCTGTATCTGGAGGTAGGCTGCTCTGTCTAAAATTATTAGGAGGAACGGGACCGTGGTGATCGGTCTGAATTTGGTCGGTATGGACGGATCAAGTGTAGGTTTTTTCAACAGAGGGATGACCCAGGCATCCTTCAGATTGTTGGGAACAATTCCGGAGTGAAATGAGGAATTGATGAATGTGGTAATGAATGGAGCAAGGTCATGGGCAGATTCCTTAATGATAGGTGCCGGGCAGGAGTCCCCTTGGCAGTTGGAGGGTTTAAGGTTACTGATAATTTTTTCAACCTCAGGGATAGTAAGAGGAAGGAAGCTAAATGGAGGCTGGGTGAAGGTGGTGGAGGTTTGAGGTGCAAGCGGTTTGGAGAGGAGAGAGTTTTGTTTCGCATTGATTTTGGCTTGTAAGGTGGTTATTTTAGAGAGAAGAGCATTTTGGATACTATTGCACCATGTGCTGTCTTTGTTGCAGGTATCTGGTATGGGTGAAGGAGATTCTAATTCTTTGAGAATTTTGAATAGCTCCTTTGTGTTGAATTCAGCTTGCGAGATACGCAAGTTGTAAGTTTCTTTTTTTGCCTGTATAATCGCGTCCTTGTAGTTAAGGGATGCAATGAAGAGGTTGTCTTTGTTAGAGACACAAGGGAGACTTTTCCAGAGTGATTCCGCCTTACGTTTTTCTTTACGCAGAGCTCTGAGGTGTGGAGTGAACAACGAGTACAGGTGAGCTCGTTGTTTAGCTTTCCTAAGTTTAAGCGGGGCTATGGTGTCAATGGCTTTGAGCAGTGTTTGGTTGAACATGTCCACTAAGACCGTAGGGTCATTATAGGATGTGGCACTGTTGTTTAAAATGGGTAGGATAAGTGGGAGTTGCTTGTCCCTAGTGATATCCTTTTTATTCCTGGTGGGAATAGAAGGGGCTATAGTAGGTTTAGTGCTGGGAAAGGTGGATGGAAGATGGAAGATAATGACATGGTGGTCGGACCAGGCACAGGCTGAGTTAGAACTTATCGTAGTATTACAATTCAAGTCTACGATCCAGTCAAGCATTCTGCCTGTGTTGCATTTCCACATTGCATTGTGAGAAGCCCAACGGGTTCGCATGGTAAATATCAAACAAAATACTATAAAGATGGCCGCTGCAGAGTTACAGAAAGAACAAGGATGTGCCTTAAAGTTGTTACTATATAAGGGAGGGCTAGTTGCCATGGTAACCCTTCGTAAGGGTTCCCGCGCGAGATTCCTGTTGGAGCGTTGCTGCATGGTATGAGCAGACACGGACACCGATAAGGTAAGAACCGCTGCGCCTGTGATAACAATGACAAAATAACCCCCTTTGGATGCGGATAGATTGGCGACCGCAGTGGTATGAAGAACAATCCCTGTTCAGCGAGCAGTCACGCTCAAAATATGAAATTCCATAAAATGAGTACTCCACTCCACGTTGTTGCTGAAAAAATAACAACGGTGTGAGCGGTTATGTGGAAAACCATAAAATAATAAAACACAAGGCACAAGTGGAAAATATGTCCTGGCATGGGTTGATGCCCTGGATTCCATTGGAGAACACAATGAGGTACTCGAGTAAACAAGGGTCCCATTACAAACATATAAGTGACACTTAAGTAGTCACTGTTAGTCAAATAAATACCCTGAGTTATGTGATGTGTAATCTGATGAAGATAGGGTTTTGTGTACTAAGAGGTGTAAAGATTTCGTTTTTTACAGTTCCCCCTGTGGATAGAACTGGGTAGCTGCCTTTAGCCAACCAGATGGACATGCACACACATCCTTTCTGAAAAATGACATGTACAACACACATGGAAAAGGCACTAACAAAGTAATTGGCTAATGGACAGAAGGCATATTTAATGGGCTAGCAAGTAAGGATGTGTAAGAAGCGTTCTCTGCTGACAAATGTGGAGACCGGGTTCTCCATTCTGAGATGTCCTTGGCACAATTAAGTAATACTGGGATGTGGTGTGTACCTAGTAGATGTGGGAGAGGGACATATACGTAAATGTCATTGAACAATATAGTGATACTAGCACATTGTGCCTACATCAGAAATGAGTTCCCTTGATCAAAACCCGGCTAAAAATAGGTCATTTTTTTACTTTATTTTCTAGATTGGGCTGGGTGCCCCGTCGTATTTGATGTGTGGATGACTGATCGCATAAGCGATAAAGAAATCGGTCCTGAAGAAGATGACTTCAAAAATATGTCATTGAAACCGGTCAACCAGAAACTATGCAGATATCTCTAAGTCAAGCGAGATACATACCTGAAAATAATAATCACGAACGACCAGTGCCGAGATGACATGAGATTGGTTTTAGTTCTGTTTGTTCTGTCTTTCTAATTGTTTTTTAAAAATGCAATAATGGTTATTGCGGAAAATATTTTGCTAAAGTAAAGTATGCAGTTTACGTATTAAATACGAAGAACAATTCTGCTGTGAGAGTGCTCTCACTTTCTCCCCCCCCCTTTAAGCCTTTTTTCTGGTTAGGTAGAGCACACTTCGCAGAGGGTGAATAAATGATATGGCAGTGTACCATTCACCGAATATTCCCACGTGAACTGTCCTACCACTGTTTTTAGTCATGGGACTGGTTCTGAGATTATGTTTTTTTACTAAGAATGTATTTCTCATTGTAGTGATAGGGCTAGTTTACTCTTCTTCCTATCCTGTTCGATAGGCGGCACACCAGCATATCCTAGGGTGAGAGCACCCTGGAGGGACAGGGTGTTCTTCTGGTGAGGGTGAGGATTAGGGAACACAAAAACAGATTTTGAAGAAAGATTTGAGAATCAATGACCATGTACCTGTCCGTATTTTATGTGATATTGGAAACATATAACCCACATTGCCAACAGCCAAGAGGTTGTAAAGGAGGTCTACTAAGACAACAGGGGTGCAACTCCCCTTATTTGGGACACCAACTGGGGAAGACGTGTAACCCACATTACCAAGAGTCGGGAGACCATAAAGAGAAGCAGACATTGTTCAACCCTCCCCACAAAAATACTGGTGTGGAGGATCTTGGAAACTTTTTGCCCCAATGCATAATTGTAGTTGTAGGAGTTTACATTCTGGCAAGCGAGTAAACCAGGAAAGGGACCAATAGTAGTTAGTCCTGGCAGGCAAGTGGGACAGGAAAGAAGATGTTGCGTGGCAAAGTGCTGTAATGAAAAGAGCATGTTAACAGAACTTCATTTGAAGAACAAGTATGGCATTACTAGAAGTAGTTGCTGTGCTATGCTGACAAAAGTATTTTCATTTTTAACAAAAATGTGTGGCATTAACAGAAGCAGTTGCTGTGTTATCCTAACAAAAGCATTCCATTTTAAGAAGAAATGCGATATGCTGAGAATTGCTTTGGTTTATGAACTTATCTTTTGAGCGAAAGGCACAGTTGCTTTACAAATAGGAATATTGGGAAAGACACCCGTTGCTGTGATTTGTGGTACAAGTGTTTATGAAAGAGACATTTACTTTAACAAGTGGAAGGTCAGATTTGAAGGAAAAGATCTTTTGTGTTGAACTGAGCAGAACTTTGTTTAATCAGAACTTCACCAAAGGTATTCCAGCATTTATCCAGGGGAAGGGAATCCAACCATGGCTACAGGGAGTAGTTTCAAAAGCCTAAATGTTTGAACTCATATTCTATTGTGTTGAATTGCATACTGCCAAATATCCCCTGTGTTATTTTATTGTATGTATTAGTGTGAGGGTCAGAGACTTTTTGGACACTAGTTCATTTTTATTTAGTTTAGTTTGCTAGGTAGGGACGTTCTCATTAGCAAAGGGAAAGTTAGGCATTTATCTCACCCTTTTCATTTAATAAAATGGCAAACCTTGAGCAAACTTTACCTTTGTGTCCTTCTCGCATTTCTGATTCCTCACAACATACAATCAGTTTAGCAAAGTTATTTACAATCATTACAAAAAATAGCGAATAAATATCTAATTGTAGATAAAACCAGATTTACTTGAACCTCATCTAATAGTTTAAACCATCACTCCTCTTCATTTACACATGCAAATTGGGACATAAAACGTTCAAAATGAAGTTGTCTCAAATTCACCAGACCAGGGCAACTCACCAATAAATGTTTCAAAGTTTCAATGGTATTTTGATAACCACAAAATGTACAACAGCGCACATTTTTGTCTATCTTCTATCGTGCTCCCAATACTTAATTTGTAGGATATACATTCAGGGCTCGATTCATGGAACAAATCTGCACGTAAAATCTCAGCACAAACAGGCGCAAGCTGGCGCAAGAGTGAAAAAGCAAGCGCATGCGCACACGTGCCATTCAAGGAAGGGCCTGCACGTGTTTTCCCCAGGATGTGCGCCAAATCCGTGCGTGGCGCACACGGGCGCACATGTCATTGCAACATCCCGAACGCTGTGCGTGACGTGCACAGGGAAAGCGCACAACGTCGGCGCACACACCAAAAAGGGGTGGGACACGGGGCGTAACACGTGGAATGGGGAACAACGCCTGAAAAAGAAGGCGTAACTGGGGAAGTACTACAGGGAAATACACGGAACGCCCATATGCACGTGAACAACATGTATTCATGGAATCGAATACGGGAAACCCGCGCACGCCAATAGACATGCATAGGCGTCAACACGTCCGCCTAACGAAGGCAGGCAGAAGCGTCCCCGCGCGCAGTATAAAAGTGCACGCAAACAACAAACACGTATATCCAGCTACGATGAATGCCCCATTTGTCGCAGCACTGATCATGGGACACCGAAGGAGGAGGAGAATAGCCAGGGCCCATATTTTCTTTCCCCGGACTAGCCTTTTTGGGATGCCTGACGACCAGGTCTATGGCAGGTATAGGTTTCCACCCCGTATAATCCTAGATCTGGTCAGGGAGTGGGAAGATGACCTTACATCACCCATCCTGTGCTCCCAAGCATTGAGCCCCCTGGAGAAGGTGCTCAATGTCCTGCATTTTTTGGCCACTGGGTCATTTCAGTGTACTACTGCCATAGTGGGGGGGGCATAGATGTTAACAGCACCCCTACACCTGCAAGGCTGTATGTGACCCCAGTGATGAAGTGACGGGTCACGCAACGCTCAGGCACCCCATAACTGCAGTAAAACCGTGCACGCAACCCCCGGTAGCCCACATGTGTGGAATTTACCTCCCGCAGTACGCAGTGGCACCCAGGGACACAAAAAACACGTACGTGTGGGACATGCAGGCTACTATGACCTTGAAAACGGGTACGCGATACACAGTGGCACCCGCAATGGGAAAAATAGCGTGCGTGACTCACCGTCAGACTAGCGTGATAATGAAAAACACACGTAGCCAATACCCCCGCCAAAAGAAGAGATACGCCCTTGATCCGCTGTGGAGTTGTGATGGCGTGCAAAACAACATGAAGTAGCAACACACATGTCGTCTCCACGAAAGGCACCTACAGCAAACTGCTGGTCCCGCTCACCTTTAACCCGTGCTGAGGGAGACGCCCGCGCGCGTCACGTCACTTACGCGCTTAGGCCCTTTCCTCGGATTGCACGCATTAACACGCGGATGTGTTGTGGAGGGACAGGTGTTGTTTTTTCACGTGCTGATTCACTATGCACCTGTCACGAGGGAAACACTTGTGCGTGTTACATCACAGACGCGCTTACGCGCTAAGGGCCTGTCCTCGAATTACACGCTGATGTGCAGTTTTTTCACGTGCCAAATCACTCCGTATCAAGCTTGCCACGCGACAACACACGGAAGACCACGCTCCTGCCCAAAAGGCCATTTCCCTGCCCCCCAGAGCCCCAAACACGCTCCCTCCTGCCATCTGCTTCTGCCTGCCTGCTGCCCACGTGCCCTGCTATTTGGTGCCTGCACGTCAGCCATCTGCAGGGGTCCAGTTGCTGTGTCCACCCCTGCTGGAACAGAAGACTCCCGACTGGGATACCATCGCTCCACAGCCCAGCCCCAGGACCCAGTTGCCCACCCACACCTGCCTCAGGGGTCGCCATGTCAGGGCAAACACCATCCAAGACCACTGGCGACCCCCAGCTAGAGAGGCAGAGGGCTACCAGCTTCACCGATAAGGAAGTTGGTATCCTGGTGGAGCAAGTTCTGGGGCATTATGATGCCCTCTTCATACCATCGCGTGCCAACAAGGAAGGATGGGAGAGGATCTGGGAGGACGTAGTGGTTGCCATCAACGCAGAGGGGGTGGCAACCCGCAACATCAAGCACGTCCGGAAGCGCTGGGAGGACTTCAGGTCCAGGACCCTCAGCAAGGCCTGGCGCCTCTTGAAGGCAGAGGATGCAGAGGGGTGCTGGGTCAGCCTGAGCAACATCCAGATGAGGGTCCTGGAACGCATAAGCCCAGCGCTCCACGTCCAGATCCTTCAGAGGCAGACCCGTCTGGAGTTGAGCGGTAAGTGGCCATGCAATGGGATCAGTATGAGCCATGATGCATGTGAATTTGTAGCCAACATTTATGTCAAAAGAGAACCCTGTTCATGGATGCTGATGTTGATTGCATGCAACGTGCCTGTTTCTGCATGTGTGTTGCCTGCATTGACCCATGTGTTGTGGAGGGACAGGATGGAAGTGACGTTTGACAGTGCCACTCATGTGCTATTGCTTCCTGTCTAGGGGACTATTGTACAGTACCCTGATACTTGTGTTCTATGTCTCCCTCTACACAGCGTCGAGTGAAGAAGAGGGCGGAGACGGTGCTGTGGAGCAAAGCGGCGGGGATGCCTCCACTGGGCAGCGACGCAAGGCCCAGCTACCCTCCCAGGAATTGCCATCATCCGGGAGCGAGAGGACTGGTGCCGCGTCTGCCACTACGGCTGCAGCGGAAGGGCCGGGTGAGCCCCCACAGGGGCTACCGATGACAGAAGACGGTGCGGAGCCATCCAGGTTGGTGGTCTACACATAGGAGGAGGAGGCCGCTACTGAGCCGCACATGGGGCCTGGTGGGTGTAGTACCACTGGTGCAAGTGGTGCAGTCCAGAGCCAGGGGCAGGAGGCAGCACAGATCGCCGCGGAGGGGCCTGTGCATGTCACTGTCCCTGACCCTGTGACTGCACCACCATGCACCAGCAGGGATGCCCCGTCCCAGGCCCGTCCGCAGGTAGGGGGGAGGCCCACGTCATCTGGCACTCCACTACCTGCGGACGAGGAGACCCATGACCATGTGGGTTCCGTCCTGATTGGTGTTGTGTTGCGCACGCGTGTCATTCGTGATGACGTGCGTGCTTCCTAAAGGGACCACGCATGCCATCATGAAGAGCTGCGTGGCAACGTGGCACAGTTAGGAGGGGCCCTGGTCAGAGGGTTCCTACATGTGTCGAGCACTCTGGCGGCCCTCTCCTCCTCTGTGGAGACTATGCGCCAGTCGTTCTCCCTGCCGTCTTCTGGCCCAGATTCCACCAGGGCCCCCTGTGGACCTGGCTGGACCAACGCAGCCAGCTTGGTGGAGATCACATCCCTGCCACAGTCGGGAGTCAGAGGTCCAGCAGGGGTGGACACCCCACCAACTGGAGACCAGCAGATGGAGGATGTGCCGGCATCATCGGGCAGGGCACATGGACAGCAGCAGCAGGCTCAAGGTGGGAGCGATGATGGCTCGGGGCCATCAACATTAGAGGGGCAGGCATCGACCGGAGGGCAGGAGGACCCTGGAATGGGAGTGTCTTCTGTGTGGCAGCAGTTGGGCCAGTGAATAGATGTGGAGTAGTGGCAGGCGGAACAGGCACGGTTCACCATGGTCAGGGCGGAGTTCTCCATGCGCAGGGCGTTGAGGTGGGCTGAGTGCCTCGAGGCAACTCGCAATGAGTTGGAACAGGCCATGACTGCATCCCTGCGAGACCTCGGGGCCAGGGCAGAGGCCCGCCTCCGGGACATCGATATGGAGTTCGATGATACCCTGGGCCGGGACATCACAGAGTGAGCCGTAGGACTTGCCCGCCGCCATTGTATATAGTTAGTTAGTGTTAGGTTTCCTTTCTGTTTTTATTTCTTTTGGGGCGCTTGGACAATGCCCCACGTTTTTGTATATAGTTCTTCATTAGGTAGGGTTTTTTGTAGGTTTCATTTCAAAGGTTGGGCTCATGGACCCTGGATTTCTTTCCTTTTCTTTCTTTCAAATTATCGAATGCGTGGGCGGACCCACGCAGGTGCTTCCCCATCCAAAAGGATGATGTGCACCTACCCCACCAATCTTACACACAGCCCTCACTTTCTCATAACTCCTCCCACCACCCCGTCTGCTCCACAAAATCTAGCAGCACACTGCTGCTCTCCCTGCCTCTCACCCCGACTCCTCCCAGCAAAGCCTTCCCACTCAGTTCAGCCACTCCCAGCAGAGACAACCGAACCCTCATCAATTCTCTCTCCTCAACATGCCTCTCACACGCAAGCAAAAAATGTCCCACAGTCTCGGGCACCCACACACTGCACAGTCCCTCGGCTCACGCTTCCCCACTCGAAACAGACTGTCATTCAGCCCCACATGCCCTATCCTCAACCGGTTCAGCACCACCTCCTCCTTCCTCCTCCATTCCAGTTTCCCTGCATCCACCTTCACAGACACTTTCTCACGAACACCAAACATCCACCTGCTCTTCACCCCACTCTCCCACCTCTCCTGCCACTCATCCATAACCCGCTTCACCACCACAGCCTTCACCTCATCCACACTCAAAGGTATCCTCACATCAACCGCTCCTCTCCTCATACCCGCACCCACCGCCAAATCCACCAACTCATTACCCAAAATGCCACTGTGACTGGGTACCCACGCCAACTCCAGATCCATCCCCCCACGCACACACCGATCAATCTTCCTCCTGATGTCCAAAATTACATCCTTCCTATCACCATTCCCTGCCGCAATCGCCTACAATCCACTCAATGAATCCGAAAACACCACCACCTTCTCAAACCCCAACTCGCACACCCTATCAATCGCCAATGCAATCGCCACCAACTCAGCCGTACAAATTGACACGTCATTCGTCAGTCGCCCCACTTTATACTCCCAGTGCTTTCCAGATAATACGCCATACCCACTCTCCCAGACACAGGATCCTTCGAACCATCCGTGAACACCTTACACCCTTCCTTCCCTGCCACATACGCCTGACCCAAAGCCTTGATCTCACCCCGCAAACCCTGCTTCTTCGACACCACACTCGCCAACTCCAAACACACCTTTGGAGACCCCATCATCCACATCTGCCATCTCACCAAATCCGTACCCGTCACAGCCAACAACTCGCCCTCACCCCACTGCACCCCCTTCTCCCACATGTGAAACCCCAAAGTGCCCCCCTTCCTCCTCCACCGGTCCCTATAATAGTCAAACCTCCAATTATACAGCAAACATTCATGCACCGGATGAGCCATACTCTTCGCACTGCACTTCACCCACCACCTCATATTCAACGCATCCTTCCTCAACCCCAGTGGCATCTCCCCCACAAGCACCTGAACCGCATTCACTGGAGAGGACCTCATCACACCCGAACACACCCTCAATGCCCTCGCCTGCACCCTATCCAACCGCAGCTTCTGACTCGCTGTGAAACCCACTGCCACCTGACATCCAAAATCCACCACACTCAAAATCAACCCCTTATACAACATTTGTAAACACTTCTGCTGCGCACCCCACTCTTTCCCAGACATCACCCGCAACAAATTCAACCTACGTTTACACTTATCCACCACAGCATCCACCTGCAAATTCCAGTTCAACTTCTTATCCAAAATCACCCCCAAGTACCGAAACTCTTCCACGCTCTTCACCCTCACACCTTTCAAAACCAAGTCCAACTCCTGCTGCACTCTTCTCCTCGAGAATTACCATACTCACACTTTTATCCACAGACACCGAAAAGCCCCATTTCCCACACCACTCCTCCATTCGCACTATCGCAGCTTGCAGCCGACTCTGCACCAACAACAAACTCTTCCCTCTTACCCATACCACACCATCATCTGCCAAGAAATCCACCTGACACCTGATACCCGCCATAGCCCTAATCAACCCATCCACCATCACATTAAACAACATTGCACTAATCACACTCCCCTGCGGCGTCCCATTCTCCATCTTCCAAACCTCAGACATCACCCCCCTCACTCTCACCTGAAAGGTCCTATCAGCCAAAAATGCCCTAATCCACCGAAACATCCTCCCCTTCACACCCACCTCCAACAGTCTCACCAACAACCCACTCCTCCACACCATATCATACGCCTTCTCCAAATCCAAAATGAACGCCCCCACCAGCTCCCCATCAAACAACGCCTCCTCCACACCAGTCACCAACCTCACTAACGGATCTGCCACCGACCGATTCCTCCTGAACCCACTCTGAAAATCACTCAAACACCCATTCGACTCCAAGTAAAACCCCAATCGCTCAACCACCATCCGTTCCATAACCTTACACAGCACAACAGTCAGCGCAATCAGCCTATACGACTTACACTCCGTAGGGACCTTGCCACCCTTCAAAATCGCCACCACAATCGCTCTCTTCCACAACCTCGGCAAAACTCCACTCTTCCAGATCTCATTGAACAGAGCCAACACCTCCAACTTAGATTCCACTGGCAACTTTTCCAAAAATACATACATAACCCCATCCACCCCTGGACTAGACCACTTCCCCTTCCGAATCGCCCCATCCAACTCCACCATAGAAAACAGAACCTCATACTGCTCTTCCCAATGCCCAACATCCGCCAACATCTCCCGCATCTCCTCCTCAACCACATCCATACCTAGCCTCACCGCCTCTGGGAAGTTCCCTGAACTGTGCACTCCCGCAAAATACTCCCCCAACAAATTTGCCTTCTCCCCATCCTTACTGACCACCTCCACCCCTTTCAACAACACAGACATACCACCCTGCGGCCTCATTAACCCGGACATTCGCTTAAACTGCTTCCAAACCTCACCCACACCAGAATTACTCCCCAGGTACCCACAATAGCCCCTCCAATATCCACGCTTCCTTTCCCTAATCATCCTCTGCACCACCCCTTAGCCTTCTTACATGCCAACAAATCCTCCAACATTCCTGATCTCACAGCCCTGGCCCTAGCCTTCTTACGTGCCGCCACAGCCTGTGAACATTCCACCGACCACCAAGGAACCTCGACCTTCCCACCCTTCCCTTTCACAACCTCCGGAACTACCGCCACCGGCGCCGCTCTCATTCCCTGCACCAGATGCGCATTCCATTCATCCACCCCCCCCATCCCTACCCCGAGGAACAATCAATTCCTGACACAATCCCTTATACAACTCCCAATCAGCCTTCCTAAAATTCAACCGACTCCCAAGCATCGGGGACCTGACCCCTACCTCTCCCCTCACAGTCACCAAAATGCCAGAATGATCGCTCCCCATATCCCCATCCTCACGCACCTCCCAATCACATTCACCCGCAATCGCAGCAGACAACCAGGTCAGATCCAAACACGACAACTTCCCAGTCCTCACATCCAACCGCGTGCCCGAACCATCATTCAGCAAAAGCAGACACAATTCATCCACTATGCCCTCCAACAGTTCCCCATTCGCATCCATCTGATCACTACCCCACAACGTATTGGCACTGTTGAAATCACCACACAAAACGCAAGGTCCCACATGTCCCCTTATCACTCCAGACAGCACACCCACCTCCACCACCTCACACGGATTATAATAATTCAACACCAATACTTCCGACCCCCCTACCCGAATCCCCGCCCCGATAGCCTCCACTGCTCCATCTACCACAATCTCCCTTGCAACCAACACCTTCCGAACTGCCAGAGCCACACTCCCCCTCTTCCCCCCAGCCTATCCTTACGAAACAACTCAAAACCGGAATCACAAACCTCAGATCACCCCTTAACCACGTCTCCTGAATACAAACCACATCAACATTCAATTCCCCACACAACACCACTTTCAACTCCTGCCCATTACCCTGGATTTGTACTTTGTAAATAGTTCGACACTGGATTTCCCTTCTTTTTTTTTTTTGTTCCATGGATCAATTGTTTTGTCTTGTTTTTTCACTTTGCATTTGTTTTGCCGGACTGACACTTTGGACCCATGTGCTTTTGGATTGATTTGGATTCTGCTTTCATACATTTTTATTTTATATTTTGGACATGCAGCTTTTTATTCATTATTTCCATTTTTGTGTGTTTCATTTCATTCCCTTGATTTTGTGTTTAATATATTTTTATTTCCAACTTCAATGTGTGGTATTCTCTCTTTGGTTTCATGCATGTCACGATGTGTGTTTTCTCAATCACATGCACCCATTGTGTGGGTGTGACGGAAATGTGTTGATGCGCATACTTGCCATTTGGGATGTGTCATGTGATGGGGATTTCATTGTGGGGTGGATGTAATACCCAGTTGTGTGTTTGGACTGGGGTGGCGTGGGGTGTGATTTGGGTGGCCATAAGGCCCATGATTGTGGATCGTCATGACGTGTTGCGGGGGACATGAGTCGGGGCCTGCTGGCAGGTGCCTGTCACTGCTGGGTGGGTAAGTGGGTGGGGGACATGAGTCGGGGCCTGCTGGCAGGTGCCTGTCACTGCTGGCTGGGTGGGTAAGTGGGTGGGGGGACATGAGTCGGGGCCTGCTGGCAGGTGCCTGTCACTGCTGGGTGGGTGAGTGGGGGTGCAGGGACATGAGTCGGGGCCTGCTGGCAGGTGCCTGTCACTGCTGGGTGGGTGAGTGGGTGGGAGGACATGAGTCGGGGCCTGCTGGCAGATGCCTGTCACTGCTGGGTGGATGAGTGGGGGTGCAGGGACATGAGTCGGGGCCTGCTGGCAGGTGCCTGTCACTGCTGGGTGGGTGGGTGAGTGGGTGGGGGGACATGAGTCAGGGCCTGCTGGCAGGTGCCTGTCACTGCTTCGGGTGGGTGGCGGGACATGAGTCGGGGCCTACTGGCAGGTGCCTGTCCCTGCTGGGTGGGTGAGTGGGTGGGGGGACATGAGTCGGGGCCTGCTGGCAGGTGCCTGTCACTTCTGGGTGGGTGCGTGGGGGTGCAGGGACATGAGTCAGGGCCTGCTGGCAGGTGCCTGTCACTGCTGGGTGGGTGGGTGAGTGGGGGTGCAGGGAATTGAGTCGGGGCCTGCTGGCAGGTGCTGTCACTGCTGGGTGGGTGGGTGGGTGGGTGAGTGGGTGGGTGGGGGGACATGAGTCGGGCCCTGCTGGCAGGTGCCAGTCACTGTTGGGTGGGTGAGTGGGGGGGACAGGAGTCGGTGCTCACCTGTGCATGCTGACATGTGGGCTGGCTGGGGGGCATGGCCAGGGTGGATGGGCTGCCTGCGGGGCATGGCCAGGGGTGCAGGGTATTCCCCTGTGTTGTGGGCTGCCTGTAGGGCCTGGGGAGGGGGGAGAGGGCACACCTGGGAGGACACACACTGCCAGTTCACGTTGGGGCACCCCAGGAATACACGTACCCCTCCCGTGGCAGTGAAAACGCATGTAAAACTCCCCACGCACCCCTCTGAATACACGTAACCTGCTCGGCCAAGGCATATCGCATGTAATACGTCCCGTGCACCCCTCTGAATACACATAACCCGCTCGCACAAGGCCTATCGCGTGTGATACTTCATGCGCACCCCCGAAATATACGTACCCCGCTCGCACAAGGCCTATCGCGTGTGTTACTTCACACGCACCCCCGAAATACATGTACTCCGCTCGCACAAGGCCTATCGCGTGTAAAACATCCCGCACACCCCTCAGAATACACGTACCCTGCTCGTACAAGGCCTATCGCGTGTAATAATTCATACGCACCCCCAAAATACACGTACCCCGCTCGCACTAGGCCTATCGTGTGTAAAACGTCCCGCATACCCCTCAGAATACACGTACCCCACTCGCACAAGGCCTATCGCGTGTGATACTTCATGCGCACCCCTGAAATACATGTACCCCGCTCGCACAAGGCCTATCGCGTGTGATACTTCATGCGCACCCCCGAAATACACATACCCCGCTCGCACAAGGCCTATCGCATGTAAAACGTCCCGCGCACCCCTCAGAATACACGTACCCCACTCGCACAAGGCCTATCGCGTGTGAAACTTCCCGCACACCCCTCAAATGCACTGTACCGGCCCTGTGGACTGGTGCAGGATTAGCGCGGCCCTTTGCGCTGCATTGGGGGTTTCAATGCCTTATCCTTGCGCAAGGGGCATTCTTGGGGGCGTAACTGGCGCTGTAGGATGTTCTCTGTGCCAGCGTTCAAAATGGCTTTGATATTCCATGAATACGTGGTGCGCCAGAATGCTGTTTGGCGCACACGGTTGGCGCACGCTGGCGCACACTACCTCTCTGCGCTTCTCTACGCTGCTCGCATGCGCTGCCTCTGCGCTGAAATCTATGAATTACCCCCCTAATCTGACCCTTAAAAATTGATTTAGCCAATATGCACTGCGGAATCTAATGAGGTATCTTGGGATACAATTGAAAGGCTTCTCTTCTTTGATATCCACCCTATATGTTCTACTTCCTAGAGAAATACTTTCAAAATGCTGCTAACTGAAGCCCCTTGCCTGTCAATTTTCTGCTGGAGCTATAGCTTCCGGATCTTTTGGCAAATTCCTCTCTGGATGATGATAATTCTGATTGAATCTTCGACAGTGCTTGCACCTGTTATGTGTCAAAATCTGCATGATGTTCCCATGGTATGGTGGTGGGGCAGTGCATGGTGGCCGGGCCTGTGTGTATGGCAGTGATGTAATGACTGACTGTTTACTTCTAACTGTTCTGCATCTTCAGTTGCGTGGCTCGGGAGTGTCTCACATAACAAGGGGGGTCCTGGGAGACTGTCTGCCAGACATGAGTCCTGGCTACAAGAGCCTTAACCAGAGTCTTAAGCTCACTATTTTTCACAGAGGAGAAATATCCCAAACATATCAGTCTTTGTCCTGCCCTGGGGCAGTCCAGCACCGAAATGCTAGGCAATTCTCCTCTGAACAAGAGTACCAACAGCAACCCCAGACACGTGTTTCGGTCTGGTTGAACCTCCTCAGTAGGGTGTAGCTGTGCCTCTCTAAGAATAGTGAGCAAGGGGTCCACGTCTGGATTCCCCTAGTAATTTAGGATGAGACCCAAAGTTACTTAAATATGCAAAAAACATGTACTGCCTACATGTGGCCCATTGCACTTTAACTACTGACTACCCAAGCCTGGTTACTGTGAGCACCGCCTGATGGGGTTGTTACTTTCTACCACTCATTTTTCTGGGATGGACCATTACTATGGAATTCAAAATGTATGTGTTTGCAGGAAGTGGGAAGGTGGAGTCTGAACTCACCTGGGAAGACGGGGCCATCCTATCTCGGTGTGTGGTGGATTATGGGAGCCTCATAACCTCTGTGGATGCAAAAGGAAAACTCGTGTTAGAAGGAATTACGTTTCTATGAAAGAAATATTTGTTGAAAACACATTTGAACACCCGTTTATGGAGAATGAACAGAATGCGGGTAGTGAATGAGTGTGGGTTAGTGAACAGATAGTGGGTTAGTGGAGTTTTGATGAAGTGTGGATAGTTTTTAAAAAGGACTTCAAAACAAATGTCTCACTTATAAAAACGTATTTTTCGATCAATATTCCATTTTGTAAGGACAATTTTTTGTTTTCCAAAGTGTTTTCTAATTTGCAAATAAAAGATATTATTTCTGGATAATTTTTGCGCTTTTGCAAAGCAAACCTTTAGTTTCTGAAACATGTATCATTAATTTATAGCTAAAGAATGCAGTGTGCATAGTGACTGGGCAGTCGCATACTTTTGGACAACTGAGTGTGGGTAGTGGAACAGAGCGTGTATAGTGTGAACAGTGTGTGGCTAGTGCGGGCACAGTGAAAAGTATGTGGATGGTGTTAACAGAGTGTGGATAGTGTGACTGGAATCTAGATTGTGTGAACGGAAAGACATAGGGCACGATTCATGGAATTGTTTGCTCGGGTAATAGGGAACCTGCGCGCCAAACTGTATGCAAATACGTGTTTGTTGATTCATGGAATCGAATGCACCGTACTTTTCCTGGACTTGCGTGGAGTTCGCGCAGACGCGGCACGTTTCTGCGAGCTGTCGATGGCCTTGCACGAGACTCCACACAGAGCATGGGCATGGCTTGCACAGAGGGCTGGGAAGGGGGCGGAACACCAAAAATGGGGAAGAACTATCTAAAAAGTGGGTGTTCCAAGGGACGGCCTGCAAGCATTCCCTCGCACGCCCACAATTGCACGGCAGAAGATGTATTCATGGATTTATTCGCGCAACCTCTTGGCTCGGAAATGGACACGCAAGTCTTTCATAATATCTGCCACCCGAAGGCAGGCGTAAGTACACTTGCGCATAGGAATCGCAGCGCAGAGCTGGGTTTGCAGGTTGGATTTTGGGGTGCGTGTACGCAACAGGGTTTCTGATCCAATTTAGGGGTGCGCATGCGTAGTGTAGCGGGGTGCTGGAATGGTTTACGGGGGTGCGTGTACGCAACCAGGGTTCTGATCCAACTTAGGGGTCCGTGGACATAGTGTAGCAGGGTGCTGGAATGGGTTATGGGGGTTCGGACGCATATTTTTTGAGATTTTAACAGAGTTACAATTTTTCATACGCATGTTGACAGGGTGCCAGATACAGTTACGAGAGACCCTGTGCAGGGTCCCCGAGATGCAGGCCTGCTTGCAGGGGACCCCATGCACTTTTTGAAGGGTATGTGTAGTCGCGCCTGGGGGAGTATGCAAAGGAAGCTGTCCTGGCTGTTTTTGCTTTTCTTGGGGGCGTGTCGGGGGAGTTCCGGGCACGACTTGCAAATACAGTTAGTATGCACAGTAAATTCAATGAATACGTGGGGCACACATTCTTTAATCTGCACGCTGGTTTGTGCAGTTTTCTTCTCTGCGCGTTGCCCCTGCAGGATTACTGTGCACATATCCACGATTCGGGCCTGTAGCGTGCCTTTCTGGAAGAAAATGTTGATCATGTGAATGGAGCACAGCTAGCATGAAAGGAGGCTGCATAGTGTGGAAAGTGTGTGGATAGTACAAACAGAGTGTGGATAGAGTGATTGGAGTGTAAACAGTGTAGATGGAGAAAACATTGTGAATTGCGCAGACACTGAAATAAAAATCTGATGAGCAGGAGCTAAAAGCAGCTCCACAGAATCACCCAGTATGCAGGAGTGACCCCAAGGAATGGTGAGCTTTTTTTAAAATTATTGATTTCAATTTATTTCAGCCCACAAAGCCCTGAGGCATCTAGGCACTAGTTACAGTATATGCTTGTTACAATTCTTAGGTACAAGAACACACAATAGGATTACAGCGTAATGGTGGCAGGTGAAAGCCAACACTGACATGCCTCACCTCCTGTAATGGGGGGCTACATCAGGCATGCAGACATCATAGTACAAAATAGGTGCAAGTATACAGACTGGCAGAGCTACACCTCATGTTACACGGGGCTACATCAGACATGCAGACATCATAGGACAAAATAGGTGCAAGTATACAGACTGGCAGAGCCACACCTCATGTTATGGGGGGCTACATCAGGCATACAGACATCATAGCCACACCTCATGTTACGAGGGCTGCATCAGTCATTCAGACATCATAGGACAAAATAGGTGCAGGTATACAGACTGGCATAGCCACACCACATGTTACAGGGGGCTACACCAGTCTGCACCTCATGTTACAGGGGTATCCATCAGTCATGCAGACATCATAGGACAGAAATAGAGCATTGCAGAGATACTCAATTAGCTGGTTTAAAGTCACGTCTAAATTTCACATTTTAGCAGAGTGCACAGTACACTTGAAGACGACCAGTGCACAGATTTAAAACTACACCTAGATTTGAAATCTCAATAGAACACTAAAATACAGCACACATCGGGAATGCACAGGTTGAAAAGTACATTTAAGACGAGTCAGGAGCCACAGTCAGTGATAATGCAACATAGAGTATTGGGGTCGTAGGAAGCATAAGTGGTCAAGACAGATAAGGTGATATCAGCATGAGTACAGTGTGATGATACACCAAATCTGATAACGTTACGAGGTGAAACACTGGTAGCGAGAGAGGCAGCAATAGGTAGCTCAGACAAAATAACAATAACAAACTTGCCATACTCAAATGCGAGCAAATAAATAGCATTGCAGGAATGACATTCACAGCGCGCGAGACCACGATGTGCAGAGCAGGTGAGGCAGGAGCAACAGCATTACAATAATACGTAGATGACAAGCATGGCAAGGTGTTTAAGGTCTGCAGGGGGGGCAGCAGGCAAAGGCATATGGACAGCTGTCTGCAATACAACATGACACAGCAATCTTTTAGAGCAGCATGTGTGAATGCAGCCGGTTTTGTGTCCCTGCAAATAAGGAAGGCCGGTGTAAGTTTCTAGATAGTTTAAAGATGTCAAAGGCACTGTGGAGACCAGAGAGGGCCAAGACATCATCGCACTTGAGGGTAGGCAGGAAACAGGTGGGAGGTGGAAGGGCAATAGCGATGGTAGAGCTTCAGGAAGGCAAATGCAGAGAGTGTCTTGCTGGCAAATGGGGGCAGGGTGAGAGGACGCAGAGTGAGTGTGGGATGAGGGGGCCAACAGAGGGGATCAGGGAGTGGGAATAGGCACTTTACAAAGGTGGAAGGGGGACTTGTGCACCTTTTACCTGAAGGGTGAAAGTGGTGGACCTAATGTAAGGGTGGAAGTTTCATGGTTACAGGTGTCCGTTTTGCACGGATCCCACGTGAACAGTCAAAGCATCAATTGATCTACCATCCATGGACAGACAGGGAAAGACAGGGGCCTTAGACCTGGGACTTAGATCTGGGCCGGCTTCGCCTCACATACTAACACATATTCTGTCATAAATCTAACTTGCAGGTGAGATGCAAACTATAGCTTTGTGTTCATTATGCATGGTTTATTATTCTTCAAATGTGTTCTAGATGTGTCCTAATGCTCCTCTACATTCATTCACAAACACACACACAGAATTAATATCACACGGTATAGTTGTATGGCACAAGGTAACATGAGGAGTCCTGGTCCAGATAACCAGGCTCCTGTAGGCTGTGCGTTGGAGCAAAATAGCTTAGAATGTTAGTGTGAATGGGGTGTGTACAGTGAACAATAGTGACATACTGTACTTTTATAATTTGAACAAAGTGTGGATAACAATCAGGTGTGGAAAAGACTGTGGAGAGAGAACATAGTGATTTCGTTGATGTTTCCCATTTGGAAAAAAAAATTCCCCTAAATTTTTATTTCTGACCATATGATATACGCTAAATGAATTTACATTTTCAAAAACACAATGTTTTCTTCCCAAATGACGATATTTATTCATTTAAATAAAAATAAATGTTGGGACTGCAATGAGCATATCGGAAATAAAGATACATTTTTGCAGATGGAAACCTTAATTTCTTGTAAGAAACTTTAACAGAGAAACTGAGACTGTAAACGGGAAAGCTACAACTCTAAGCATACGGTAAGTACATACCTGAATAGTGACTGTCAGACTATTAAGAAAAGCATGTACCCTCATACCACATCATCATCACATATGCAAAGATAGAATGTACTTCCCTACTGTGGGGGTCACAAGTCACCATCCCAGCTCGGTGTTTGAGGAGAAAACACATTATAGAATGCTTGTTTGCAAAGCTCAACTCCAATGCTTTGAAAATAATGAAAGTGGGCCAGAACACACACTCTGCTACCACAGTTGGAAATAATTGAAATCGACAAGAGCACACACACCGCTATCACAGAAGTGAGATTACATACATTGAGGGGAATTGTGGCAGTCTGCCACTCCAGGTAGTTTTTAGGTAATATGAAACACATCACTTTCAACTTTGAAACAATGTTCTTGCCCATGCCCTGTGCAGCTCTCTGCTGGTTGATATTTGGAATATTGACGGCCATTTGCAATTTCGAGCAGCCATGAAAATGTGGCTGTTCCTTCACCTTAGGTGACGCCTTTGCTGTTGCCTGAGTCTCGGTTGGGTGTAGTTCCAGGACGCCCCCTTCGGCGAACGTTGCACTTTATATGCAATTTTAATGGAACATAAAATGGCAGGTTACTTAATTAGCTATTCACTGACTGGTCCATTAAATACATCATTCTACCTCCTAAGGTGCATGAGGTTTACTTTCAAATCACAGCTATTTGACAAAATGAAAGCTTGGCGCAAAAACAGGTAAGCAAGTAACAAACGCATCTGGCATTGGATTGGGCCACAAAGTAGGAACCAAATGCTCGGAATTGTTAACATTAATTAACTAAGGTGCATGAATAATGTAAAAATGTCGCAGTAAATAGCAACACTTCAACTGACCATGACCTCAGAAAAGCAATCATTCCACAGAAATAGGAGGGCAAGTGTCTTGAAACATACTATGCACAGACCATCGATGCCACTGGCACACAGCAATTTAAAAACACATACAGCAAACCTCGGACCTCTACTACCAACTGGCATACCATTGACCCGGCCAATGCACCTTAGCACCATAGGCCTTCAAGGCTCCCAAACAGACACACATATCTCTATGACCTTGAGACAGATCACCTAGACTCAGATCTGCACACATTACCGGGGGAGTTATCATGACAGCCACTCTTTCGATGGAAGCCCAGATATCATCTGTCAGTCCAGGTTTTTTCATTTGAAAATCCTCTGACAAATCCTTCATCTTATAGCACCTTCCCTGCGGCCGTTGGTGGTTGCTGCTTTGGTAGGTAGCCGATTGGATTACTGCAACTCCTTGTATCATGCACAGCCTAAGGGGCTGATCCATTGGCGTCAGCGCCTTCAAAATTTCGCAGCTTGGGTATCGACTGGATCGCCGTACGGTGCTCATATTACTCCAGTCCTACGCCATCTCCATTGGCTACCAGTGTCCCAACGTATTGAATTCAAGTCACTCTGTATCGTGCATCGTGCGCTTCATGGTCAGGGAGCTGAATATTTGCGTGGTAAATTATCTCGCTACCTCCCCAAGCGCTGTCTAAGATCTGAGTCAGCTGGTCTGCTCTGCGTACCATCATTTTGCCACTCCCGTTTGGGTGGACGTGCCCTTTCTGTTGCAGCAGCTCAGGTGTGGAACAAGCTGTCTGTCGAAATCAAAAAGATCCACAACCATTTGGCCTTTAGGAAAATCTTTAAAAAATATCTTTTCTAGTCATGATGGAGCGTGGTTGATGGCTGTCTGTCAGGGTCTCTCTCTTCTCTCCAGCGCCTTGATGCCTTCGGGGGACTGTGCGCTTTATAAGAAGCCTTCAAATAACATAACTTGTGAACTGTATGAATCAGCACAACAGTAAAGCTATCTTGCACTTTCCCTCCCCCCACACTAACCTAACCCTGCTCCCTCTTTTCCAGATCTTCTAGAGTGCCTGGAAAGCATGGAAATGGCAGCGGTGCATGGTATAAACCCAGTAGTTTAACATAACTCAAACACTCATTGGGCTAAATATTATACCACTCAGTGCTTAATCTGCCTTTGTTCTGGGCAATGGGATACCCTTTCTCAATGATTCCCGATAGAGGAAGGCATGGGAACCAGGATCTGTATCTTGCATCTCAGTTTGAGTTTGCTTTCTTTTTATCAGCTGGTCAGCTCTCCTACCGCTCCTCTGGTTTGCATCTTGACCTCTCGCCCTCAGGTTCCCCTCCACACTTTGATGTTGGAATATCTTGTCTCCTCTTTGGCCTGAATTTCTTGTTTTGACCCGTCTTTATCGCCTCGTGCGCCCCTGCTCCCTGCTTCTGCCCGTCTTTAAATGAGGTATTGAAAATGTCAATTCATTTACACATGCAAATTGGGACAAACAACGTTCAAAATGAAGTTGTCTCAATTCACCAGACCAGGGCAATTCACCAATAAATGTTTCAAAGGCATTTTGACAACCAAAAAATCTACAACGGCGCACATTTTTGTCTATCTTCAATCGTGCTCCCAGAACTTCATTTGTAGGGATATAAATTTAATTTGCACCATTAAAATTGATTTAGCCAATATGCACTGCGGAATGTAATGAGGTATCTTGGGATACAATTGAAAGGCTTCCCTTCTCTATATGTTCTACTTCCAAGAGCTACTTTCAAGCTGCTGCTACCTGAAGCCCCTTGCCTGTCCATTTTCTGCTGGAGCTATAGCTTCCGGGTCTTTTGGCAAATTCCTCTCTGGATGATGATCATTCTGATTGAAGCTTCGCCAGTGCTTGCGACTGTTATGTGTCACAATCCGCATGATGTCCCATGGTATGGTGGTGGGGCGGTGCATGGTGGCCGGGCCTGTGTGTATGGCAGTGATGTAATGACTGACTGTTTACTTCTAACTCTTCTGCATCTTCAGTTATGTGGCTCGGGAGTGTCTCAAGCCAGCCTGGCGTTGTGTCATTCTTTTTCTGCCACATGGTCTTTGGAGAAGGGCATGGACTGTTAGTGTGGAGCAGGGCTGGTGGGGAATTGCAGCTCTTCTACTTCCCTCACTTCCATCTCCTTTCCATGATTCGCTCCAAGCTCCTTGTCATGTGGTCCCCTCTCGGCTGGTCTCCCAAGTCTGCTTCTTGTGCTGAATACTGGATGTTTTTGTGTCTGGAACTCTTTCTCCCAGAAAAGGGGTCTTACCCCTGTGCTTATCCACATAACTCTGTTTTGAACTTTCAATCCTTCTTGACAATATACCAGCTCTGTATTGAAACCACTTTCCGGCTGTATTTGCCCCATGCCATGCCATGCCTTGGCAGTTTACAACATTTCCCTGCTTCCAGTGCGTCTCTTTTCCCTGCTTCTTGTTCTATGACCCCTCTGTCTGCAGTCCCAACTCTTCATGTCTCTGATTCCCTTTCTAGTATTGGTTGTCTCCAGCTATATCCAATAGTTTTCAGGCCCCCTTGCACCTTCTGTTTGGAGATTCTTTCTCTGACCTCTGTTCTAGCTGTTTATTTGGTTCCAGCTTTGGGATAAATAGTGCAGAAGATTAGCTTGTCTCCATTCCCTTCCTACAGGCTATGATATCTTCAATCGAGCCCCCTAGTTTCCTGTTTCTTATCAGCATGTTCTCTGCTTGTTTAGATTCGGTAACAGCTCGCTACACTTTCAATAGCCCATAGGTTCAGCCTTTTCCCAGCTCACCTGTTCTTCATTTTGCTGCCTTGAGCTTGTTCTTCTCTGTTGCCCGGTGTGTATTCTCTTCTTTTCCTAACCTTGTGGTGAGTGTTCTATTGTGTCTTCACCTGTATACTTCTGTGTAGATAGTTCCTCCTGGACCCTAGGCAGCAATCTCCGCCCCTTCCATTGCCTTGACTTACATATAGTCGTCCGCAGTGTCATTTAAAGAACTGTTTGTTTATTTTTTTAAATTTATTTTACAGAAAGCCTGTACTGTAGTCTTCCTACTGGGCGTGTAAACTTTTTTCTCGTGCAAGTATACCCTTTGGTGGAGTACTAACTGTCCTGGCACAGGATCCACTCCTCCGGCCCCTCTTGCATGGCTTGCGGGGTGGCCAGCTGCTGAGTAGTCATCACAGATATAGTGAGCTTTCTTCGGAATGTCCTTAGTGCACACAATGCACACACGCCATGGAGATGCCAGGTTGTTGACATAGTGCATGGGTTTATGTGTGCCTTCCCTGCTTGTTCACCTTCTCTGGGTGCCTTGATCTCCAGTTTCCCTGCTCTTGTTACGCCTGTAACTGCCTACACATGGCGCATTGCACTTTAACTACTGACTACCCGAGCCTGGTTATTGTGAGCACCGCCTGATGGGGTTGTTACATACTACCACTCCACCAACTCATTACCAAAATGCCACTGTGACTGGGGACCCACGCCAACTCCAGATCCATCCCCCCACGCACACACTGATCAATCTTCCACCTGAAGTCCAAAATTACATCCTTCCTATCACCATTCCCTGCCACAATCGCCTACAACCCACTCAATGAATCCGAAAACACCACCACCTTCTCAAACCCCAACTCGCACAACCTATCAGTCGCCAATGCAATCGCCACCAACTGGGGCGATTGCATTGGCGATTGATATCCCTGGGATGGACCATTACTATGGAATTCAAAATGTACGTGTTCGCAGGAAGTGGGAAGTTGGAGTGTCTGTAGTGGGGCAGCGAGCAAGTGTGTGGTGCATTATGGGAGCCTCATAACCTCTGTGGATGCAAAAGTAAAACGCGTGTTAATAGGAATTACGTTTATGAAAGAAATATTTTGTTGGAAACACATTTGAACACCGGGTTTAGGGAAAATGAACAGAATGTGGGTAGTGAATGAGTGTGGGTTAGTGAACAGATATTGAGTTAGTGGAGTTTCGATGAACGACATTTGGATAGTTTTTAAAAAGGACTTCAAAACAAATGTGTAACTTATAAAAACGTATTTTTCGATCAAAATTCCATTTTGAAAGGACAATTTTTTGTTTTCCAAAGTGTTTTCTAATTTGCAAATAAAAGCTATGATTTTTGGATCACTTTTCGCTTTTGCAAACCAAACCTTTAGTTTCTGAACATGTATCATGAATTTATAGCTACAGAATGCAGTGTGCATAGTGACTGGGCAGTCGCATACTTTTGGGCAACTGAGTGTGGGTAGTGGAACAGAGTGTGTATAGTGTGAACAGTGTGTGGATAGTGCGGACACAGTGAAAAGTATGTGGATGGTGTTAACAGAGAGTGGATAGTGTGGCTGGAATCTAGATTATGCGCACGGAAAGCCCTAGGGCCCGATTCATGGAATTATTTGCATGGGTAATAGGGGACTTGCACGCCAAACTGTATGCAAATACGTGTTTGTTGATTCATGGAGTCAAATGCACAGTACTTTTTTGGGACTTGCGTGGAGTTCGTGCAGGCTCGGCACATCTCTGCGAGCTGTCGATGGCCTTGCGCAAGACTCCACGCAGAAGGATGGGAAGGGGCGGAACACCAAAAATGGGGAAGAACTAGCTAAAAAGTGGGTGTTTTCCAAGTGACGGCCTGTGCCTCGCACGCCCACAATTGCAAGGCACAAGACGCATTCATGGATTCGATCGTGCAACCTCTCAGCCGGGAAATGGACTCACAAGTCTTTCATACTATCCGCCACTCGAAATCAGGTGTAAGTATACTTGCGCACACGAATCGCAGCGCAGAGCTGGATTTGCATGTTGGATTTTGGGGTGCATGTACGCAACACAGGTTCTGATCCAAGTTAGGGGTGCGCAGGGTCCCCGAGATGCAGGCCTGCTTGCAGGGGACCCCACACACATTTTGAAGTGTATGTGTAGCTGTCCTGGCTGTTTTTCGCTTTGCTTGGGGGTGTGTCGGGAAAGTTCCGGGCAAAACTTGCGAATACAGTTACTTTGCGCAGTAAATTCCATGAATATGCGGGGCACGCATTTTTTAATCCGCGCGCTGGCTCGCGCAGTTTCCTTCTCAGCCCCTGCAACATTTCTGTGCACATATCCATGAATCAGCCCCATAGTGTACCTTTGTGGAAGAAAGTGCTGATCATGTGAATGGAGTGCAGCTAGCATGAAAGGAGGATGCATAGTGTGGAAGGCGTGTGGATAGTGCAAACAGAGTATGGATAGAGTGATTGGAGTGTAAACAGTGTAGATGGCGAAAACATTGTGAATAGCGCAGGCGCTGAAATAAAAATCTGATGAGCAGGCGCTAAAAGCAGCTCCTCAGAATCACCTAGTATGTAGGAGCGACCCCAGGGAATGGTGAGCTTTTTTAAAAAAAAGTATTTGAATTTATTTCAGCGCAAAAAGCCCTGAGGCATCTAGGGGCTAGTTACAGTAAGTGTTTGTTACAATTCTTAGGTACAAGAACACGCAATAGGATTACAGCATAATGGTGACAGGTGAAAGCCAACAATGACATGGCTCACCTCCTGTTATGGGGTGCTGCATCAGGCATGCAGACAACATAGGGAAAAATAGGTGCAAGTATACAGACTGGCAGAGCTACACCTCATGTTATGGGGGCTACATCAGGCATGCAGACATTGTAGGACAAAATAAGTGCAAGTGTACATACTGGCAGAGCCACACCTCATGTTGCAGGGGCTACATCAAGCATACAGACATCATAGGAAAAATAGATGCACGTAAACAGACTGGCAGAGCCACACCTCATGTTATGGGGGGCCACATCAGGCATACAGACATCATAGGAAAAATATGTGCAAGTAAACAGACTGGCAGCGCTACACATCATGTTACGGGGGGCCACATCAGGCATACAGACATCATAGGAAAAATAGGTGCAAATATACAGACTGGCAGAGCTACACCTCATGTTACAGGGGGCTACATCATGCATGCAGACATCGTAGGACAAAATAGGTGCAAGTATACAGACTGTCTGAGCCACACCTCATGTTACGGGGGACTACATCAGGCATACAGACATTGTAGGAAAAATAGGTGCACGTATATAGACTGGCAGAGACACACCTCATGTTATGGGGGGGCCACATCAGGCATACAGACATCGTAGGAAAAATAGGTGCAAATATACAGATTGGCAGAGCTACACCTCATGTTACAGGGGGCTACATCATGCATGCAGACATCGTAGGACAAAATAGGTGCAAGTATACCGACTGTCAGAGCCACACCTCATGTTACGGGGGACTACATCAGGCATACAGACATTGTAGGAAAAATAGGTGCACGTATATAGACTGGCAGAGACACACCTCATGTTATGGGGTGCTACATCAGGCATAAAGACAATGTAGGAAAAATGGGTGCACATGTACAGACTGGCAGAGCCACACCTCATGTTACGGGGGGCTACACCCGGCATACAGACATCGTAGGGAAAATAGGTGCACGTATGCAGACTGGCAGAGCCACACCTCATGTTACAGGGGGCTACATCAGTCATGCAGACATCATAGGACAGAAATAGAGCACTGCAGAGATACTCGATGAGCTGGTTTAAAGTCATGTCTAAATTCAAAATTTTAGCAGAGTGCACAGTACACTTGAGGACGGCCAGTGCACAGATTTAAAACTGCACCTAGATGATTCGAAATCTCAATAGAGCAATAAAATATAGCACACAGCGGGAATGCACAGGGTGAAAAATACATTTAAGATGAGTCAGGCACCACAGTCAGTGATAATGCAACAAAGAGTATTGGGGTCGTGGGTGTTGCGTAGCAATTTCAATTGTATACGCATGCGTGAGCCGCATCGAGGCTCGCGCATGCGTAGTGACTAATAAAGGCGGTGCGCCGGCAGTTCGCGCCGGCGACCGGAGCAGACACACGTCTCCAGCGTCCACTCTCTGTATGCCTGCATGCATGCGTGTGTGTGTGTGCGAGCGAGGCCCCGGCACGCCCCAAGGCCCATAACACTGGCGACGAGGGCGGACATGGAGCCATCCTCCGCTCCGACGGCATCGGAGTGAAGGAACGCTGCTGCGTGTGTATCAATCGGATGCACACGGACCCACGCGCACGGCCGGCGGCCATTTTCTTTTCTCTTCTCTACACGCGGAGTGCAGTGGTTGCGGCCCGAGAGGGTGCTCGTGCGCCACCTGCCTCCTGCACTGCTCCAGAGACATTTTTGGAAGCACCACAGTCCGGATACCACAGGGTTGTGGTAAAGACAAGAAAGAGAGTGTGATTGCACTCTGAAGGCCACCAGTTTCCTCGGCTCTTACCAGAGAAGGACCACTGTGAGTACACCATGGGGGAAGAAGGAGAGGAAGAAGAAAATGCTGTCGCCCCAATTCCTCGCAGGATGCACAGTACTCTAGCCCCTATGCCTGAATTTGACACCACGGGCCCCCCATCCAAGTTAGGGCCGAAGTGGATCACATGGGTTAAGAAGCTGGAAATGTTTTTTAGAGCCTCGGGGGAAACGGAAGATGAAGCAAAGATTGCCATCATGGTCTATTCTGCAGGGACCGAGGTTCAACGCATTTATGACACTCTCAATATACCAGCAGCGAATTATGATGCAGTCAAGCAAGCTTTCCGTGACCACTTCCTTCCTATGGCGAATGTTGACTTCGACAGGTTTGTCATGGGTGCGGAGAAACAATTGGAAGAGGAATCACTGGACCAGTACTGCGCTCGTCTGAGACAACTAGCGAGCTCCTGTAGATGGGTCAACGAGGAAGAAATGGTTCGTAACCAACTGCTGCAAGGTTGCTGCTCAGGTAAACTGAGGAGACAAGTGCTAAGAGAGCCTGGACTGACTCTGCAGCAAATTCTAGACATGGGGAGAGCATACGAACTGGCGGAGGCAAGAGGGGCGAAAATGGACGCTGCTACACGCTCCAGGAAGGAGGAAGAGGCATACGCCATCGGACGCTCAGCCATGGGGAAGGCAAGATGGACACCAAAGAGAAGTGAAGGGACCACGACGCAAGGGAATGTCTCTTCGTGTTCATACTGTGGATACGATCTGCCGCATGCGGGAGAGTGCCCAGCAAAGGCAAGGACCTGTGGTCGGTGCGGCACACCGGGACACTATGCGAGAGTGTGCAGGGCAACGACGCCAGTTACTGTCTTGAGAGGACCAGAGAGAGTCGGCAGAGGTGTCGCTGGAAGGGTAAGGGGAGTGTCCTCTGTCGAACAAGGCATGCAAGATCTCAATATTGCGGAAGAGGAGGAGGAAGATGAAGAAATATTTTTAATTTCCAGCATTGCGCAAGGCCCTGGGGACCGTCGACAACCCAAATGCACCGTCAACATTAGCGAGATGCCAACTCCGGTCCTCATAGATACTGGGGCGTCCGTCTGCGTACTTGCAACAAAACACTACAATGCTCTTCCTGGCCCACCAAGGCTGACAACTTCCACTGCGTGAATCTATGCATTCGGAGGAGACACACCTCTTCCCATCCAGGGAGTGTTTGTGGCCCCGGTCTCTCATGGTCAAAACAGAATAAAGGCAAGGTTTTTCGTCACTAGTGTGAGCCCCCACTCCCTCCTAAGCTGTGCCGCGTCGGAGGCGCTCAACATTGTACACTTCACCCTCGCTGTGTACTTCACCGATCTGGACCGCCTATTACAGCGTTTTGAGAAGATATTCACTGGCATCGGAAAGCTCAAGGCAGAGCCCATACGGTTTCACATAGATGAGTCCGTGAGGCTGACTGCGCTTAAACATCGGCGCATCCCTTTTCATCTCCGGGAACAAGTGGTGAAAGAACTACAATCACTGGTGGACAAGGACATTATCGAGAGGGTAGATGGACCCACTCCCTGGGTCTCCCCAATTGTGGTGGCCCCGAAGCCGAAACAACCAGGGGCAGTACGCATCTGCGTAGATATGAGGCTGCCCAATGTAGCGATCAAACAAGAACGCCATCCCACACCAACCCTGGATGACATCGTGGGAGGGCTCCAGGGAGCCAGGGTCTTCTCGAAGTTGGACCTGAGGTCAGGCTACCACCAGTTAGAACTCCACCCCGAGTCCAGGTATATTACAACCTTTACGACCCATGAGGGGTTGTATCAATACAAAAGACTGAGCTTCGGGATCTCGTCCGCAGCAGAGGTCTTTCAAAATGCTATCAGGGGGGCGCTATCAGGACTAAAAGGGGTCATCAACATGTCAGATGACATCCTAGTGTTTGCAAAATTGGAAGCGGAACACCTGAAGCGCCTCGAGCATACCCTGGAGAGACTGTGCAGTGTACGTTTAACCCTACATAAGGAGAAATGCGAATTTCTGAAGGACAGGCTTGAATTCTTTAGATTTATATTTCACGGTGGAGGGATTTCCCCGGATCGGGAGAAGGTGAAAGACATCAGGGAAGCATCCCCACCAGCGTCCCCAGCCGAAGTAAGAAGTTTCTTAGGGATGGTCAATTATTGTGGCCGCTTCATCCGAGATCTAGCCTCCCTATCGGAACCGCTGAGGGCGCGCACCAGGAATGATGTGGCGTGGACATGGACAGGGAAGGAACAAAGAGCGTTCACCGCCATTAAAAATGCCCTGTCAGAGCAAGAAACGATGGCGTACTTCCACCCCAGTCACGAGTCGGAGATCGTAGTTGATGCTAGCCCGGTAGGCCTACGAGCAGTCCTCATGCAAGCAGACCAGCAAGGGTCCATGAGGCCCATCGCCTATGCCAGCAAGGCAATGACCGACACAGAGAGGCGTTACTCCCAAATAGAACGAGAAGCCTTGGCCATACTGTGGGGGTGTAAACATTTCAGAATCTACATTTTGGGGAAGCCAGTCGTGGTAGTAACTGACCACAAACCCCTCATCCCCATACTGCCTGGAACATCGTCCAAACCACCTCCGCGCATAGAAAGGTGGATGTTGGCCCTCATGGAATATGGGGTCAAATTGCTATATCGACCAAGGACACACAACCCGGCTGATTACCTGTCGCACCATCCGGGCACCGGGAGGCCCAGGGACTCACTGGAGGTGGCGGACTGTGTGGAGGCGGTACATCTAGTCGTGGAGGCAGCCCTGCCTGTAGCCCTGATGCGTCAGGAAATTGCAGATGAGTCCAACAACGACGAAGTGTTCCGGAAAATAAAAGATGCGGTGGACACAGGGGAATGGCGGGAGGTCCTCCTTGACAACTCCCGAAGGACTGTGGATGCTCAAAGAGACCTACAAGCACTCTGGAAGGCACGCCATGAATTGTCGGTGGCGGATGACGGAATCCTGCTAAGAGGGCACCAGATGGTAATACCAGGAGCACTGGTTGAGAAGGTCCTACAGCTAGCACACAAGGGACACCAAGGGATGGCCAAGATGAAGGCTCGGCTCAGATTGAAAGTTTGGTTTCCAGATCTGGAAGGAAAGGTGGAGAGATTTGTGAAAGCCTGCATCCCATGTCAAGCCGCCAGCCCTGTGGAGAAGGCTCCACCCATTCAGGCCATGGAGAGGAGTGACCGCCCATGGGGGACAGTTCACGCGGACTTCGGGTCCACGGGCCGAGGCCTATACTTTCTGGTGGTGACAGACCAGTGGTCACGATACCCAGAGGTGGAATTGGTCGAATCCACATGCAGCGACCACACCATTCTGGCCATGGACAAAATATTCGCCACACATGGGTTCCCTCTCGAAATTTGCTTGGACAACGGGTCACCGTTTCAGGGCCAGCGTTTTGCTCAATACTGCGAGGACAGGGGGATAAAGCATTGCAAAGTAACACCGTTATGGCCGAGAGCAAATGGCGAGGTGGAGCGATTTATGCGAACGCTCAACAAAGTGTTCCACATATCAGTGAATGGGGGAGAAGATCTCAGGCGAAATCTTGTCGAGTTCCTAAGAGAATATCGCACGACCCCACATCAGTCCACCGGAGTGGCCCCGGCAGAGGCCCTTTTCAAAAGAATACCAAGAGGCCTACTACCCGAAGTGGAAGGGAGGACACCAGGAGAAATCGACAACAGCAAGGTGCGCACAGCGAGGGCCACTCTGAATGAGAAAGAGACCACACGGCGGAGACTACCCGAGAGGGCTATCGCAATAGGAGACACCGTGCTGGTGCGCAACAGGAAGCCGGAGGGGAAGCTATCACTGCCATATGAGCCACAACCATTGGGCGTGACCCATGTCAAGGGGTCGATGGTCACGGCCGCCAATGCAAGGGGGACGGTGACCAGAAATGTTTCGTTCTTCAAGCGCATAGAACCTGAAACCCCTGGAGCAGCCGGTAGAGATGACCCCGACCCGAGTACGGGAGTACCGGTGGAAGACGATGGCCTACCAGAGGCTCTGGCGGCCCCCGAGGACCCCGACGCCGGAGCACGCAGGTACCCGAGCCGGGCGGGGCGCAAGCCACCGCTGAGGTTCAAAGACTTCATCATGGACCCTACCTCTTAATCAAGGCAGAGGTATCATGAACGTTATGATGGGCCCGTTGGCCACACGTTTGAAAATGCTGTTTTGTTTTGGGGGGAAAAGGAGGGATGTTGCGTAGCAATTTCAATTGTATACGCATGCGTGAGCCGCATCGAGGCTCGCGCATGCGTAGTGACTAATAAAGGCGGTGCGCCGGCAGTTCGCACCGGCGACCGGAGCAGACACACGTCTCCGGCGTCCACTCTCTATGCCTGCATGCATGCGTGTGTGTGTGTGCGAGCGAGGCCCCGGCACGCCCCAAGGCCCATAACACTGGGAAGCATAAGTGGGCAAGACAGATAAGGTGGTATCAGCATGAGTACAACGTGATGATACACCAAATCTGATAATGTTATGAGGTGAAACACTGGTGACCAGAGAGGCAGCAATAGGTAGGTCAGACAAAATAACGATAACAAACTTGCCATACTCAAATGCAAGCAAATAAATAGCATTGCAGGCATGACATTCACAGCGCGCAAGACCACGATGTGCAGAGCAGGTGAGGCAGGAGCAACAGCATTACATTCATACGTAGATGGCAAGCATGGCAAGGTGTTTAAGGTCTGCAGGGGGGGCAGCTAGCAAGGCATATGGAGAGCAGTCTGCAATACAACATGACGCAGCGATCTTTTAGAGCAGCATATGTGAATGCAGCTGGTTTTGTGTGCCTGCAAATAAGGAAGGCCGGTGTAAGTTTCTAGAAAGTTTAAATATTCGAACAATGTCTGAGATGTCAAAGGCACTGTGGAGACCAGAGAGAGCCAAGACATCATCGGACATGTGGGTAGGCAGGAAATGGATGGGAGGCGGCAGGGCGATAGCAATGGCGCAGCTTCAGGAAGGCAAATGCAGAGAATTTCTTGCTGGCAACTGGGGGTGAGAGGATGCAGAGTGAGTGCGAGATGACGGGGCCACCAGAGGCAATCAGGGACTGTGAATAGGCATTTTGCAAAGGTGGCAGGGGGACTTGTGCACCTCTCACCTGAAGGGTGAAAGTGGTGGACCTAATGTAGGGGTGGAAGTTTCATGGTCCCAGGTGTCCATTTTGCATGGATCCCACGTGAACGGTGAAAGCATCAATTGGTCCACCATCCGCGGACAGACAGGGAAAGACAGGGGCCTTAGACCCGGGCCTTAGGGGTGGGCCTGGCTTCGCCTCACATACTAACACATATTCTGTCATAAATCTAACTCCCAGACGAGATGCAAACTATAGCTTTGTGTTCATTATACATGGTGCATTATGCTTCAAATGTGTTCTAGATGTGTCCTAATGCTCCTTTACATTCATTCACAAACCACAGAATTAATATCACAGGGTATAGTTGTATGGCACAAGGTAACACAAGGAGTCCTGCCCAGATAACCAGACTCCTGTAGGCTTTGCGTTGGAGCAAAATAGCTTAGAATCTTAGTGTGAATGGAGTGTGTACAGTGAACAATAGTGACATACTGTACTTGTATAATTTGAACAAAGTGTGGATAACAGTCAGGTGTGGAAAAGACTGTGGAGAGAGAGCATAGTGATTTCGTTGATGTTTCCCATTTGGAAAAAAAAATGTTCCACTCAATTTTTATTTCTGACCATATGATATACGGTAAACGAATTTACATTTTCAAAAACACAATGTTTTCTTTCCAAATGACGATATAATAAATAAAAATAAATGTTGGGACTGCAATGAGCATTTCGGAAATAAAGATACATTTTTTCAGATGGAAACCTTAATTTCTTGTAAGAAACTTTAACAGAGAAACTGAGACTGTAAACGGGAAAGCTACAACTCTAAGCATACGGTAAGTACATACCTGAATAGTGACTGTCAGACTATTAACAAAAGCATGTATCCCTCATACCACATCATCATCACATATTCAAAGAGAGAATGTACTTCTCTACTGTGGGGGTCACAAGGCACCACCCAGCTCGGTGTTTGAGGAGAAAACACATTATAGAATGCTTGTTTGCAAAGCTCAACTCCAATGCTTTGAAAATAATGAAAGTTGGCCAGAACACACACTCTGCTACTACAGTTGAAAATAATTGAAATCGACAAGAACACACCCACTGCCATCACAGAAGTGAGATTACTTACATACATTGGGGGGAATTTTGGCAGTGTGCCACTCCAGGTAGCTTCTTAGGTAATATGAAACACATCACTTTCAACTTTGAAACAATGTTCTTGCCCATGCCCTGTGCAGCTCTCTGCTGGTTGATATTTGGAATATCACGGCCATTTGCTATTTCGAGCAGCCATGAAGATGTGGCTGTTCCTTCACCTTAGGTGACACCTTTGCTGTTGCCTGAGTCTCAGTTGGGTGTACGTCCAGGACGCCCCCTTAGGCGAACGTTGCACTTTTTATGCAATTTTAATGGAACATAAAATGGCAGGTTACTTAATTAGCTATTCACTGACTGGTCCATTAAATAAATCATTCTACCTCCTAAGGTGTATGAGGTTTACTTTCAAATCACAGCTATTTGACAAAATGAAAGCTTTGAGCAAAAACAGTTAAGCAAATAACAAGCGCATCTGGCATTGGATTGGGCCACAAAGTAGGAACCAAATGCTCGGAATTGTTTACATTAATTAACTAAGGTGCATGAAAAATGTAAAAATATCGCAGTAAACAGCAACACTTCAATTATTTTCCATGACCTCTGAAAAGCAATCATTCCACAGAAAATAGGACGGCAAGTATCTTGAAACATACTATGCACAGATCATCGATGCCACTTGCACACAGCAATTTAAAAACACATACAGAAAACCTCAGAGCTCTACTACCAACTGGCATACCATTGACCCGGCCAATGCACCTTAGCACCACAGGCATTCAAGGCTCCCAAACAGACACACATATCTCTATGACCTCGAGACTGATCACCTAGACTCAGATCTGCACACATTACCTGGGGAGTTATCATGACAGCCACTCTTTCGATGGAAGCCCAGATATCATCTGTCTGTCAGTCCAGGTTTATTCATTTGAAAATACTCCGACAAATCCTTTATCTTATAGCACCTTCCCTGCGGCCGCTGGTGGTTGCTGCTTTGGTAGGTAGCCGATTGGATTACTGCAACTCCTTGTATCATGCACAGCCTAAGGGGCTGATCTGTTGGTGTCAGCGCCTTCAGAATTTTGCAGCTTGGATAGCGACTGGATCATCGTACAGTGCTCATATTTCTCCAGTCCCACGCCATCTCCATTGGCTACAAGTGTCCCAACGTATTGAATTCAAGTCACTCTGTATCGTGCATCGTGCTCTTCATGATCAGGGAGCTGAATATTTGCGTGATAAATTCTCTTGCTACCTCCCCAAGCACTGTCTAAGATCTGAGTCAGCTGGTCTGCTCTGCGTACCATCATTTTGCCACTCCCGTTTGGGTGGACGTGCCCTTTCTGTTGCAGCAGCTCAGGTGTGGAACAAGCTGTCTGTCGAAATCAAAAAGATCTACAACCACTTGGCCTTTAGGAAAATCTTTAAAAAATATCTTTTCTAGTCACAATGGAGCGTGGTTGATGGCTGTCTGTCAGGGTCTCTCTCTTCTCTCCAGTGCCATGATGCCTTTGGGCGACTGTGCGCTTTATAAGAAGCCTTAACATAACATAACTTGTGCTTTTCTCATGTAAAAATGTTGTACAGAACTTTTGTAAATTATTTGCTTACTAAGTATTATTTCCCTATCTGTCTAAGGATTTCAGTATAATTGAACTGCCTGTGTGGATGACATTCCTTTAGTTTACATATGTTTAAATATGTTTTGGCACAATATAAATGCATGCACATGCTTCGTTAGATTCACCATTCAATGTGGGTTCTCATAGCGAAAAATAAGTAAAAAAGCTTCTAAGTCTGAAAGTCTGAAAAAAACATTTTCTAAAAGAAAACTGATTGGTTAGATTCACCATTCGAAATGAGTACTCTTAAGATGGAATAAGTAAATAAATGGACTTCTAAGTCAAAAAATACTTTGTCCAAAAGTACACTGCAGGTTTTACCTTGAAAATGGATTCCAGTATTCTTCTCAATAAGGTACGATTGCCTCGATTCATCCGCGATTTCAGGATGAATCTGGCCTTTCTGTTCTCTGCTATTTATATGCCGCGGAGCACGTCGCGTGGTGACGTCATCGCGTAACATGCCGCGATGATGTCATAGACGTCAAAGCGTGCGACGGCCATCTTGAATTCGCTATTTCAATAACGGACTGTATTTTGGTTATGTGAATGTAACTCTAGCTGTTACTTAGGATGGAATAAAGACCTATGATTGAGTTAATAGTGCTGACTGCTGTGAACCTAGTCCTGAACCTCTCTAAACAAGATATTGACGAACCACTCACAACAGCACTTAACAGAGGACTCAATTTCAGTCCGACTAACAGAGCAGACTACTTTCAAACACAAGTAGACCTCTTTAAATTTTGTCGAAAATTGAAACTTAAAAAATATTTTCCGGAATCACTAATGAAACCAAAAGAACACAACATTAAAGAGATTTCACCCCTCACTGTGGAATTAGTGGAAGGATCAGTTAACATCATGAACTTAACGGAGGCAGATTTTTCTATGGACAACTTTATGGCAGAACAAAACATAGATACTTTCCAGACAGAGGAAACTTACCTCAAACCTAAATCTAAATTCATACCTACATTAATGGAAAATAATGCCATAGATCTTTTTCAATAAGCTGTCAGTAATGAACTAAGGAAAAAGTATCTTGAAAATAAACAATCCTACATCAAACATAATTTGATGAAAGCAGAGAAAAGAGCAATAGATGCACTGTCGAAAAATGAAGAACTAGTTGTGAAATCAGCTGATAAAGGAGGGAACATAGTTCTTATGCAGAAATCGGATTACATAGCAGAAGGAACTAAACAACTTAAAGATACTAAATGTTACTCTGTACTACAAAACAATCCAATTAAAGAAATTCAAGCCCAATGGAATCAAATGGCAAAACACTGTGAAGAAATTGGCTTATTAACGGAAGAAGAAACCAACTACTTGGATATAGACAAACCAATCATGCCGATAATCTATTTTCTTCCTAAAATAAACAAAAAGTACAAGACTTTTCCACCTTGCAGACCTTTCATAAATGGGATAGGCTCCTTAACAGAAAGGATTTCCCAATATATAGACCTACATTTGCAGCCTTTAACAACAGGACTAGCATCATATCTACGAGACACAAAACATGTGATTCAGCAAATGGAACGTATCCCATGGGAGGCAGAATACCTATTTGTGACTCTTGATGTGGTGTCACTATACACCAGTATCCAACATGTAAAGGGACTGGAAACAACATACTTGTTCTTAAAAACAAGGTCTATCTCATTCCTCAATCAAAACAATATGATCCTAGGGATGCTAAATTTCGTTCTGTCAAACAACATTTTCTTGTTCAATAATATCATTTATAAACAAGAACAAGGAACGGCCATGGGCGCTAAATTTGCCCAATTCATATGCAAATCTATTTATGGGTCATTTTGAATTAAATCATGCTTGGCAACATGAAGCATTCAGTGAATACAAAATTGTGTATTGGGGCCGCTATATAGAAGATGTGCTTGTGATTTGGCATGGTAACAAACTGAGTCTTCACAAATATATTGCTTACCTCAATGATAACAAGTACAACATCAAATTCACAGAAAAAATCTGCTCTGAAGAAATAGAATTTCTGGATTTACAACTATACACAGTTGGAGAGAAGACACTTACGGATCTGTATATTAAACCCACAGCAGTCAATAACAAATTGCATGCACAGAGCAATCATGTGAAACATACAATCAAGAATATCCCATACAGAGAAATACTTAGAGTCAAACGAAATTGCAGCCTGGACACCAAGTATCAAAGTCACCTAACAGAGCTAAAAGAAAATTTCTTACAGAGAAGATACAAGGAGGGCTCTCTAAATCATGCAATGAAGAAAGCAGAAAAAGTTCAAGAACCAGTTTACTAACTGAAAAACAAAAAAGGGGGAAGAAAAATATGAAAACACACTTCATAAAATCCTACAGTAGTGAAACAAATGGCATGAAGAAAATATTGAACATGCACAGAGCAATCATGCGAAACATACAATCAAGAATATCCCATACAGAGAAATACTTAGAGTCAAACGAAATTGCAGCCTGGACACCAAGTATCAAAGACACCTAACAGAGCTAAAAGAAAATTTCTTACAGAGAGGATACAAGGAGGACTCTCTAAATCATGCAATAAAGAAAGCAGAAAAAGTGTCAAGAACCAGTTTACTAACTGAAAAACAAAAAACAGGGAAGAAAAATATGAAAACACACTTCATAACAACCTGCAGTAGTGAAACAAATGGCATGAAGAAAATATTGAACAAACATTGGAACATTCTACAAACAGATGAAACACTAAACAGCATTATTGAAGAGAAAGCCACAATGGTATTTAGAAAAGCACCTACTCTAAAGAAGAAATTGAGCCCAAGTCATTTAAGGAAGCCAGCAAGGAATAACCTCAGTGACTTTCTGAAAGTGCCGGAACCAACAGGATCCTATAAATGCAGTAAATTTACTATTTGTTCTCATATGATCAATGGCATTAAACAAATTAAGTTACCAACAGGAAAAATGCAAGACATAAAACAATTTATTAAATGTAGAAGCAAATTTGTGATTTATGTCATACAATGCATCTGTGAAAAGAAATACATTGGCAGTACAGTAAGGGAACTCAAGATAAGGATACTGCAACATTTTAGAGCTATAAAAAATGTAGACACCAGGTACTCAATGGCTACTCATTTCACCAAGGAACACAGACAATCAGACATTAAGGACATCAAATTTTTCAGACTCGAAAGGGTTGATCAACCGGAAAGAGGAGTAGACAGAGAATTACTACTACGGAGAATGGAGACAAAATGGATTTGTAAAATGGACACATGCCATACTGGACTCAACACAGAACCAGAGATGGCATACTGGCTTTAAGAATGAATATCATTTATTCCACCATAATAATATTTGAAGTACAACCTCTAAATTTGTTCTTCTCTCTCGACTAGAAACATGCATAAATAATATGTTCAATAGTACTTAAAGGTTTCATATGCAATTTTAGGCACAAACAACATGAAGGTGTAAGTGAATATACAGGATTCAAATGTTTATTCAAGAGCAAAAGCAGTATTGTATATTTTGAGCAAATGTGTTCAGTATTGAAAAGAAATATTTTTTCTTTGTTTAAAGGAAGGCGTTGATAGATACAAATGCAATAATGTCTATAATACGAGAAATTGGAGCCACGATAAAATATGTGTTATTTTGGTCATCATCCAATCTCCAATGCACTAAATGTTATTATGGCAATTTCCTGTATGGTGCCACAACAATCAGCACTATTAACTCAATCATTTGTCTTTATTCCATCCTAAGTAACAGTTATAGTTACATTCACATAACCAAAATACAGTCCGTTATTGAAATAGCGAATTCAAGATGGCCGCCGCACTCTTTGACGCGTATGACGTCATTGCGGCACGTTACGCGATGACGTCACCACGCGACGTGCTCCACGGCATATAAATAGCAGAGAACAGAAAGGCCAGATTCATCCTTAAATCGCAGATGAATCGAGGCAATCGTACCTTATTGAGAAGAATACTGGAATTCATATTCAAGGTAAAACCTGCAGTGTACTTTTGGACAAAGTATTTTTTGATTTAGAAGTCCATTTATTTACTTATTCCATCTTAAGGGTACTCATTTAGAATGGTGAATCTAACCAAGCAGTTTTCTTTTACAAAGTGTTTTTTTCAGACTTTCAGACTTAGAAGCTTTTTTTACTTTTTTTTCGCTATGAGAACCCACATTGAATGATGAATCTAACGAAGCATGTGCATGCATTTATATCGTGCCAAAAACATATATAAACATAACTAAAGGAATGTCATCCACACAGGCAGTTCAATTATACTGAAATCCTTAGACAGATAGGTAAATAATACTTAGTAAGCAAATACTTTACAAAAGTTCTGTACATCATTTTTACAGACTTTATAAGAAAAGCACCAAATGGAACACACTGATAAAAAGTAAAAGACAAGCATCTACAACCAATAACAATCAGGATCAAGAAGACTGTGATAAGGGTGAGTGCGTGTCCTCTTCCACATAGATATGCAAATATTGGTGGTTTATTATTTTGGTGTTTTTTTTTGCAAAAGTAGAACATGTGGTTTTGTGTTTTTTTTTCTTTTTACATCCAGAATCTCTCCTGAGGAACCATAGCTAAAGCTATGGGGAAACACGTGTCAGGAGATAATGTAATGCTACAAGGGAGCTAATCTGTTGTTGCAAACATGGATCAAGAATTCTGAATGCATGATTCAAATATATGGAGCATCTAGAAAATATAAATAAATGAATCAAATTAATATGATTGAGTGATTGTCAATTCTGTCCGGGGAGCGCACCAATAAGGAGTACCAACTTAATTCTTCATAAAAGTGGTTTACATATTGTTGCAGCCACAATGTTGGCACTCCAAGTGCAGACCCTAGATCACTATAAACCTAACTGGCACAAAGGATTCGCTCAGGACTGGAATAAAAGCTGAAACTAGCTGTAAAATTTGATTTTATAATAACATAACTTGTGAACTGCATGCATCAGCACAACAGCAAAGCTATCTTGCATTTTCCCTCCCCCCACACTAACCTAACCCTGCTCCCTCTTTTCCAGATCTTCTAGAGTCCCTGGAAAGCATGGAAATGGCAGCGGTGCATGGTATAAACCCAGTAGTTTAACATAACTCAAACACTCATTGGGCTAAATGTTATACCACTCAGTGCTTAATCCGCCTTTGTTCTGGACAATGGGATACCCTTTCTCAATTATTCCCGAGAACGGAGTGCATGGGGCCAGGATCTGTATCTTGCATCTCAGTTTGAGTTTGCTTTCTTTATATCAGCTGGTCAGCTCTCCTACCGCTCCTCTGGTTTGCATCTTGACCTCTCGCCCTCAGGTTCCTCTCCATACTTTGATGTTGGAATGTCTTGTCTCCTCTCTGGCCTGAATTTCTTGTTTTGACCCGTCTTTATGGCCTTGTGCTCCCCTGCTCCCTGCTTCTGCCCTTCTTTAAATGAGGTCTTGAAAATGTCAATTTTGCCTGAATTCTCATTGGTACGAAATTGGAAGAGCTCATAAAAGTGAAACGAATGAGCTATACATAATTAGACTATTTCCTAAAACTAGACTTCACAAAGAGATATCAAGAAATTTCACCCTGAGATTTTGCCAGTGGTGCTCTTTGTGGGCCAGGTGGTAAAGTCCACCTGATTATAACTAATGAGGTATTTGTTTGATGCAGTATTCAGAACTTGTGATGGAAGGCCATCTACAAGGATGTGTAATCTGATCACAATTGTTTTTTTTTGCAATGTGAAATGGTTCTCAGAAAGTGAGCTCTGCGAAACAGGCCTCACTTTCCAATGTTCAATGCTGAAAGAGTATAATGTACACGTGTGCACTTTTGTTGGACTCTGTCTACTGACACACCAGCAGCTGCAATGTGATTTGGCAACCTAGCAGTTGCAGAGTTACATGTGAGTTCCTGAAACAGCCTGCTGGAATCCTATTAATTCCAACAGCCATGTGCTGCCTTTAACAGTCATCACACATGCTGCAAACTACATATAACTGTGTATCCCCATAGCCTTGTAGCAGAACTTCAGTTAAATGTAAAACTATATCTAGTTTGATAAAGTCACCTATTATCAAATACAATTATAAGTGCCAACACCTGCCTAATACCATTGTATTATCAAGTGGCATCCTGTGACTCCTGCAGCAGTCAGAGCCCTTTGCATATTGCTATTTGGGGCTGTGAGTTTCACCCACAACAGATGTTGGGAAATGTTCTTAATGCCCCCTTGTTCCCTGGTGGGAAGGCTTGATGCCTTCTAATGAGGAGAGGACATGACTCCATGTGTTAGGGTGGGAGCTGTGTACTTCAAAGGGATCCATGAAATGTAGGGTGGGAGCTCGGTATTTCAAGGGGATCCATGCAGCACAATGGGGACGTCACACCAGGGAGATAATTAGAGACATTTTTGATCTCATGCAGACAGGAGAGAGGGAAGTATAGTGTAGTTGAGGAAAGGGTCTGTACTCTGAAAGAAGGTCCCATCCTCTTAAAAATGCATAGGCCACACTTCCTACCTGTGACCCCTCCTAACTTCCTGCAGACAAGACACTCTGGGAACTGGCACCAGAAGACAAAACACTTGTAACATCAGCAAGGCTTGGCCCCTTACAGAAGGCATGGAATTCAATCTGCTGTAGCAAAATGACTATCTAAGGAGGTTCAACAGCCCTTTATTTGAATGTTCTTTGCATCTTTTTTATGGAACTATCTACTCGATCGAACTTTGGTAAAGTCTGTCCAAGGTCTCCAGCCATTGGGGTGAAGGTAAGGATTTTGAAAGAGGGTGCAGATCTTCTCTCTAACCCATTAATGGAAACATTTGAAGTGAGCTACTGTTAAAAAGGCATGACTGCATCTGGAAAGTGCTACTCAGGACTCTGGCAGCTGACACAATAAGCTTTCCCCAGAAATCCAGAAATACAGTGAAGGTTCTCACAGCAACCCTAGGATCAAAAGAAGCTGCCTTTGACTCTCTCTGCCATTTCAAGCTGATTTGAGTTGCTGTGACTGCCTTGGAGCCACTGTAAAGACCCAATGTAGGTGCCTTTGACACTCTACACTTCAAACTGCTTTATGTGCCTAGGAGCTGTGCCTATCCGAACATCGCCTCACTGTCCCATGCTTCTTTGAGCCTCAAGCTGTTGCTTCTTGTCAGACCACATCACGTCGTTGGACCCAGTCGAGCCAGCTCACCACTGAAGTCAAATCTCTGCTTCATGCATCATGACTCAGTCGAACCTTCAAACCATGTGGATTTGAACATTGCCACATGTCTAAAGCTTCTAGGAGCCTCGAGCCATTACTGCTTGCTGAATGGCATCTCATAGCTGAATCCCCCTGAACTACAGGCTAAACGCTTGTTGCTGTGATCTGTGTTTGATCTGCAGGTAGCAGGTTCTAATCCCTACATGGCCAACTCAGCCTTTCATCCTTCAGAAATCGATACATGAGTATAGGGCTCAAATGGGAATGGGGAGTATTCTTTTCCGGTGCCTGCGAATGGGTAATTACCAGGTCCGGAGGGGCTATAATGACCCGGTAGCTGCCCATTCATGGGTGCCGGAAAAAATCTCAATTTTGGCATCAGCCTGCCAGTTTTTGCTGGCAAGGCTACCGCCAAACTTGTAATGAGGCACAGTGTGTCTGTGGCGAATGAGTTATTGAACTGCAAGAAACTCTTTTTCCTAAAAAAATGCTCATTGCATGTGGGGAGCCATCAACGATAGCACTTATGTGCTATTGGGTCACCTGCATGTAGTTTTCTACTTTTCCAGAAGGAAGTGCAAAAGTAAAGAGTAAAAACGAATGAAATTGTAGAGGAGCAGCCAATGCCTCTCCAGGAAGTCCAGCCCCTATTTTGCCTACATGTAGGAAACCGGAAATTGTGACATGTGCAACGCCAGTAATGGTACCTATACCACGAAGAGTCTGTGAGATGAGGTATCCATTAAGAAAGTGAAGTATCCCCTAAAGACTGATGGTCTCCTAAGAGAAGCACCTGAAGAAGTGTGAAGATGTGAAAAGGAGAAGCTGTGATGTCACGAAATATGAGAGTGAGGCTTTGGGAAGGATGACCAGAGAAGAGAATGTATAGGTGATATAGAATCTGATGGTGAAGTAAAGAATCAAGAAGATTTTCATGTGTAGAATGACGATTGCACTTGTGAAGAGCACTGCAGAAAACACAAGGCTGGCTATATGTAGTATATAGACTGCAGGCGGTGCTGCCAACATATATGTATATGGAGTTCGGGACATTCGATAATACAATTTTAGTGAGCAAGTCTCCATGAAGGAAGGTGGATTGAGAGCTATGCATGTGTCGCAGCAAAGAATAGGGTCTAATTTGAAGCAAGACCAAAGAGGCTGTCTGACTTGATGTCAAAGACTGGAAGCAGCCAAGAACTGGTTATCAGCCTGCGAAGACCAGCATACGTGAGAAGCAGAGGCATCCCTTGTAAAGTTGCAAAGAGAGAACACAATGGGTGCCAAGTTTCTTTGTTAAAGACAATTAAAGACCAAATACAGACTAATTCACGGTCTCTGATCACGTGAGCTGAGGGTGAAAATAGATGAAGGGCATGGTGCACCAGATTGAAGATAGCGAGTTCTCACACTCCCTTATATTCCCAAAGCCGAGAAGCCACTACAAGGCCGAGTTCAAAGACAATGGGCCTCATTCCGAGTACGGCGCTAACCAATGGCGCTATTAACGCCTTGGTTGACGCCATACCCGGACCGGCAGCGCCTTGGTGGATGGCGGAATTACCGCCCCATTCCAAGGTTGGCGGGGCGGTAATTCCCCAATCCCCATTTACCCTTCCCCATTCCCATTCTTGCCCGCCCTCCTTCTCTGCTTTTCCACCTTTTTCTGCTGATGAGGTTTCCAGACAAGTCCGATCTATGAAAACCTCGTCTAAACAGGTTCACCCCTGTTCCTCCAAAACCATCAAGGACCACATCGACTCCCTGGCTCCTGCCCTAGCTGACTTTTGCAACCACTCATTCGCCTCTGGAGTCTTCCCATCCCCCCTCAAGCACTCCCTTGTGCACCCCCTCCTCAAGAAACCCTCTTCCGACCCCTCCTGCCCGGCCAACTATCGCCCAATCTCCATTACTCCCTTCCTGGGCAAGCTCCTGGAGAAACTGGCCATCTCCCAGCTTAACCTCCATGCTGAATATGTTGGTAATCTTCATGACCATCAATCCGGCTTCAGAGCGGCCAGAAGCACGGAAACTGCTCTCCTGAACATCCGTGAGGACCTGCTCCTGAACCTCGATTCCAACACTCCCTGTGTTCTCATTCTGCTCGATCTCTCCTCTGCCTTTGACACTGTCAACCATGCCATCCTGCTCAACCGTCTCCGTGATAACCTGGGTATCACTGGTCAGGCTCTGGCATGGCTGACCTCTTTCCTTTCTGGTCGACCCTCCCAGGTCCAAATGGGCTCCTTCCTCTCTGACATCTTTTTCTCCACCTGTGGTGTCCCCCAGGGATCCAACCTCTCTCCCTGGCTTTTCAATCAGTATCTGGCACTCCTTGCCCACCGCATCGCCGCTCTCTGCCCCCACTTTCAGTGCTATGCGGACGATACCCAGCTCATTTTCAGGCTACCCTCGGCCTCCTCCTCTCCTTCCCTCATCTCCGACTGTCTGTCTGCTATCCAGGAATGGTGTGCCGCCAATGACCTCTGCCTTAACGCCAGTAAGACTGAGATTCTACTCATCGGCACACCCACTCCCTCCTTTCCTGCAGCTCTCTGGCCGGCCTCCCTTGGCCCTCTTCCTGCCCCTACCTGCAAAGCTAAAAACCTCGGGGTCATCTTCGACTCCACACTCTCCTTCTCTCCTCACATTTCTGACGTCTCTAAGAAGTCACACTACCAGCTGCACCTCCTCAGAGGTATTCTTCCCTTCCTCTCCTTCCCCCAGAAGCTCACTGTCTCCCGAGCCCTGGTTCTCTCAAGGCTGGACTACTGTAACAGCCTCTATCTTAATCTGCCTGCCTCCACTCTCCGCCCTCTGCAACTTATCCAGAACAGAACTGCGAGACTTGTCCTTGGCCTCAAGCCCAGGGACCGTATCTCTCCAGGACTGAAATCTCTTCACTGGCTCCCAGTGGCTGCGAGGATTAAGTTCAAAACCCTCTGCATTGTCCACAAGGCCTTCTGGGGCCTGGGGCCACAATACCTTCAACTCTCTCTTCCTAAATATCTGCCTTCACGAGCCCTTCGCTCATCCGTCTCCAACTCCCTCATGGTCAGCCGCTTCTCGAAGCAACGAGCTGGGGGTAGATCTCTCTCCGCAGCAGGGGCCTCCCTCTGGAACAGCCTTCCTGCCTCCCTGAAACTTGAGGAGAACCATCTCCGGTTCCGGAAGCACCTCAAAACCTTCCTCTTCGCTTCTGCCTTCTCTCTCCCTCTCCCCTGCTAAACCTGCTAAACTCCCCACTGAAGTTTGCACTAAACCTGCATCTGGGCCACTCTGTGACCTCGGTCCAGGGCCCAGCCACTCTCCACTTGCACTGCCTCCCTGGCTCCCCCTGCACTGTGGGACTGTCACTGCATCCCTACAGCCCCCTTCCCAGCACTTGCTCTGCACTTACCTCGCACTTGCCACCAGCTGGCCCTTTTATTATTATTTATTATTTTATTACGCTACTTACCTTGTATTGCACTTTCCCCCCCACCTCCTCCCCCTGCACTTTCTCCTTTTCCCCTTACCTCTGCACTTGCGCGATCTGAATGACACCTGGCCTAGTAGGATCGTTTGTCTGTCTTCCCCTTGTTTCCCCCCCTCCCTGCCTCGTCGCGCCTTGAAACACTTGTGTATAGGCGCGTTACAAATACCATATCATATCATATCATATCATATCACCGTAAATTACGGTGGCGTAATTAACATCAAGGTCCCTTAGCGCCATGGATTTTAACACCTGCTAAAAGCAGGTGTTAAAACCTCCATGGCGCAAAGGGAACTCGGAGTATGGCGGTAAGGGATTACCGCCACCGCTCTCGTTAGCGGTGGCCGCTATCCCTTACCGCCATACTCGGAATGAGGCCCAATGTCAATGGCAGACGGCATGAGTGATGAGAGATGAGGGGCTAATTGGGTTGGAAGACACGGTCAAGTTCACCCACCAGCACCTGGGGCACCAGCTTACGTGCTACTAGAGCATCAAATGATCCAGAAGGGTACAATCGTGCCAACCAATTATAGAAGGCCGTATAATGTGGAGCCTTATAGTTTAAGAGCCAATAGTATTCTGTGCACTTCATTACTGTTGAAGATGACTTGCACTAGAGGCAGGCTTAAGGTGTCCACCTAACTACAGAGACCCAATCACAATCCTATCTCATACAGAAAGTATACCTAGATGTTCCCCTTGAGCCAACCACAATCTCCCGTAGGTTTTCTTAGTTTGCCACGTAGTATGACGTCACATATGGCAAACTTTCCGCTTAGTCCCGTGCTCAAAGACCAGATGCCCTGTGTTACCCTTCGGGCCAATGTACCAGGCAAATCCTCTCTATGTGCCTATCAGGCTCTAAGCTCCAAATTCACCAGGTACTGATTGTTCCTGTTTAGTGGCCATGTGCCTTGGGGGGCTACTCCATGTGGATCGCTCTCTTCCCAATGCGTGGCACTGTGTTTATAGCTGCATAGTCTTCGGATCCTTGCGGATCCTTTGTCTTAAGTGGCCGACCGCCATCTTGAATTTCGCTGTTCGCCTTACGGCGAGTTACATGCTCCGAGATTGTCTCCGCTATATAATAAGGGAAAACACTCATGGAGCCGTTCCTTTGTACATTCGCATTTTATTTTAATTCCTTGCGGGCCGTACCTTCGCTGTTGACTCTGTGTGCTTTCCCTTTGTCAGCTTCGTAGTAGCGGTGTTCCCCATGCCTCAGTCTGCGACAGTGTATCAGCATGCCCTTCGCCCGGGCTGCCTCCGCAAGGTGCTACAATGTCTCTCTCGTAATGCTGTCTGCCGTCGTCACCATTGTACAAGCTCTGCGGCGTCTGCCCATTCCTCCGTATGCATTCTTGTCCTCGATCACAGGGGCTTCCTTTCAGTTCAGTGCCACTTTCGTTCCAGCTGCAGCGCCATTTCTTTTCTGGTGTCGCGTCAGTCCCAGCACATCCAAGCAGTGAGGCAGCTTCCCGGAGCCCTTGTTTCTGGTGATTTTTCAACAGTGCATGCTGTTGTGATGTCTTATGGGAAGCAGGGAGCCTTCAATGCTTCCCCATATGATGATGTCTCAACCCTGTGTGATGTCATGGAATGTTCTGTTTGCATCTTGCGGAAAATGTTCTAAGTTGGTCAGTTGGAGGAAAGTGCTGAAGGAGAGGAGCCTCTGAGTGTTGGGGGTCTTCTTCCCTTACATGTAACCTAAATAAATACTGTTACATTGCTTACCTGACTGCGCCAGCCTCTTCATAACAATGGCGACGAGGATGGGATGAGAGGTCCCCGCAGACAGGTCAAAGGAGACCCCCAGCATCTGCCAGCGTCGAGTCACGGCCTGCAGCAGGTGATCGCATCGCTCCCGACGTCTGCTCCGCCCGTACCTCCTCTGAGCAGCCTGGAGGACGGAGTTCGGAAGTGCTCCATGAGGTAGGAGCCCCAGTGGGGAGAAGTGAAGGCGCCGCCAGAGAAGAAAGCGACAGGCAGTGGGCTGCTCCGCCCCCCCTTTGCGTTGAGCGGCCCGCCACACAGAACGGCGGATGCTGAGGCCCCATTCCGGTGTCCCTGAAGAAACGACCGAAGCGGCCGTGGGGGAAGCTCAAGGAGGGCTGCTCCGCTTCCTAGTAGCGCGCCGAGCAGCCGTCGAGTGATCACGGCCTCAGGGAAGGTCGCTCCGCTTCCGTAGCGTCGAGCGACCGCCGTGTCCCTGCAACGTTTGCGCAAGTAAGTGCCTTCAGCTCCGGTTAGCGCCCCTGCTGATCCCGGCCCGCACACACACTCGCCAGTGTGGGGAAGACACCGGACTTAGCAGATGATCTGCGTGGGAGGGATGTGAGGTGGGGAAGACGCCGGACTTCGCTACCGTATTTCCCCTAGCAGATGACCTGCATGGGAGGGATGTGAGGTACTGTAAAACACCTAAAAGAGGAGCAAGTGAATTGGATTGAAGACTGCACTCGCAGTGCAGAAATATACCCGGGGTAAGGGAGTAAGTCTATGTGAGCCTGCAGTTGAATTTGGCCATCCGAAAAATGATCTCTTACTGCATTGAGTCCCAGATGTGAACTGTCACTGCGGATACACGCCGTGTTGGACTGGTGCAACAAACTCTGCAAGGATTGAGCTAGAAGAAGTAAACTTTCGTACAAAGGCATGGCAGCATTACCTGGCATATCTGGCCCGCCCATTTTCATGCCCACTCCAGGTGCGGCGAAGATTGCTTGGCCCCAGTGGCGAAAAGGATTTATGCACTATATGAGGGCAGCTGGAGGAACAGCATATTCTAGTGAAAGAAAAGTGGCATTGCTATTGCACTTCCTAGGTTATGAGGGACAGAGGATTTTCGAGACACTTCCTCAGTTGGTAGGGGATGGAAGCGGGGATGACTTGAATGAATTTGAATCGGCTCTGCTCAAATTAGATAAGCATTTCAACCCCAAAAGAAGTACAATTTTGGAGCGATATAACTTCCGCATGCGGATCCAGGCTCACGGGGAATCTGTTGAAGACTACGTCACCGCTCTCCGTCACCTTGCCCTGACATGCAAATTTCAAGGAAGTTTTGATGAACATATCCGCGATCAATTCATGACGCATTGCCACTCAAATAAAATATGTGAGGAACTTTGGCTGAAGGACGAGCCAAATTTGGATGAAGTATTGGACTTGGCCAAGCGTGTAGAGCACTTGCTGGCATGTGTTGCCAAGCTCTCCAAGACTGAAGGAAGTGACTCTAAGGAAAACAGGCGGGAGGTGCTGAATGTGGGTGAAGGGAAGAACAAAAGGAAAGGAAGGAACAGGCAGAAGGAAAGGAACAACGCAGAAGAGAAGAGAAACCAAGTGTCGGCACAGAGAAGCGAAAAGAGAGAGGAAAAAAGGGGCGAGAGATTGTGTTATCGATGTGCCAGTGCGACGCACTTTGCATCCTCTGCAGTGTGTCCAGGGCGAAAGGCTGTATGCAATAAATGCAAAAGGAGAGGACATATTTCCACGTGTTGCAAAAAATATCAGTTTGGCCAAACGGGGCAAAGGAAGATCCTGTTTGTAGATGATGAGGATGATGGAGAATCATCAGAAGAAGATACTGCATTGGCATTGACAAATGTTATTGTGAATACAGTTAATGTTGTAGCCAGTGGTGGAAACACGGATGATTGTGAGCGTCCCTATGCCGTGGTGACAGTGAATGGGTGTAAGGTGTCAATGATGGCAGATTCAGGGTCAAAAGTTACGTTAGTGTCCAGGAGTGCTTTTGAAGGCGAGATGAAGGGGAAGGTATCAGCATTGTCTGAACCTGACATAAATCCGGGAGGCTACAACCAAGATAAAATTGATTTACTAGGATATGTGTGGAGTAGATTTGAATTTAAAGGTCGCAGTTGTGATGGGAAAGTGTATGTAACAAAAAAAGGACAATCCCTATTGGGATGGAGAGAGCAGAGGAATTTAGGAATCAGACTAGACCCCAACCACCCCGAGCAAGTTTTACAAGTGTCAGAAGCATCCACGATGTCCTGCAAGTACGCGAGAGAGTTTAGTAAAGTGTTTGATGAGACTTTGGGAAGAATAAAGGGTTTTCAACATCAAATATTGCTAAAAAGCGGTAGTGTGCCCACCATAGCCAAACTCAGACCGGTGCCCTTTGCCTTGCGGGACAGTGTTAAACAAGAATTGCAGAAATTGTTAAAGACAGGGGTGATCGAGAGAGCTGGGGGTGTTGAATGGGTTTCCCCAGTCGTAATAGTGAAGAAAAGTTCAGGGGACATAAGATTGTGTGTGGATATGCGTGAGTTGAATAAATGCGTGTTGGTGGACAGGCACCCGCTACCCAACATGGGTGAGTTACTGACCATGGTCGGTGGGGGGAAGTATTTCTCCAAACTAGATATGACGTCGGCCTATCATCAGGTGGAGTTAGAGGAGACATGCAGAAAAGTTACAGCGTTTGTGACGCATGAGGGGGTGTTCGAGTTTAGGAGAATGTCTTTTGGGTTGGCATCTGCCTCCTCTGTGTTTCAGAAAATAATGGATCGCCTTTTGAGAGGAGTGAAGGGCGTGTTCTGTTTTCAAGATGATGTCTTGGTGAGTGGAGTGACTTTGGAGGAGCATGATGGGAATCTATACAAAGTGTTGAAGATATTTAAGGATAGGGGTATCACGCTGAGAGAAGAAAAGTGCAAATTTGCAGTGACAAATGTGGACTATTTGGGACATGAAGTATCGGGGGATGGCATTAGACCCAAAAAGGAGATGATAAATGCCATAAAGATAGTGGAGAGACCTTGTAATAAGAGTGAATTGAGGTCTTTTCTCGGAATGACGGAATTTTATCAAAAATTTGTGGTAAATTATGCTGACAAAGTGCAAGAGATGAGAAAAGTTCTGAGGAAAGGTGTTGATTTTGTGTGGAATAGTCACTGTGATTTGGAATTTAATAGAATAAAGGAAGATATAAACTTAGCCCGTCCTTTAGGATGTTTTGACACGAGAAGACTGTCTATCATTACTGTAGATGCTAGTGAGTATGGACTTGGGGCGGTATTATCCCAGAAGCAGGATGATGGGTCTGAAGAGGTGATAGCACATGCATCGAGAGGTCTCAAGGGAGCAGAGATGAGATATTCGGTTATCGAAAAGGAGGCATTGGCGTGTTTCTGGGCTGTAGAACGATTCAGGAATTTTGTGTGGGGAGTAGAATTTGTAATCCGCACAGATCACAAACCTCTTAAGGCTATATTCGAAAGTAAGGGCCTAGATAAAGTTTCCCGCAGAGTGGCAGGTTGGGTCACCAGGATGCAGACACATTGTTTTAAGATGGAGGTCATTCCAGGAAAGGATAACATATTCGCGGATAATTTGTCGAGGGTGAGAGTTGCTGACTCTGATGTTGTGGACAGTGAAGAAATGGAATTAGTGTTTATCAATACCGACGGTATTGTGTCCAAACAGGAGTGGTTGGATGAGGTGAAGAAAGATGAGATCATGAGCAGGGTAATTCCATATGTGATGTCAACGGCATGGCCGAATAAAGTGGATCTGGCAGAGGGGGTGAAGCCGTTTTGGGAAGTGAAGGATGAGTTGTCTGTCATGGATGGGATTTTATTCAGGTGGGGAAGAGCGGTAGTCCCGATAGGGTTGAGGAAAAAGGTGATAGAGTTAGCGCATTGTGGTCACATTGGCGTTACCAAAACCAAAGGGGTGTTGAGACAAGAATATTGGTGGCCTGGATTTGATAGAGAGATTGAGAATTACTTAGCTAATTGTCAATTTTGCATCAAGAGTGGAAAGGGAGTTGTGGCCAAGAAGCAGCCATTGGTGGATGTGGGCCTCCCATCAAGGATATGGAGCGAGATAGCTATGGATATTCTAGGTCCTGTGGAGTTAGGTTACGGACGTGGAAAATTCATTGTTCTGGTTGTAGACCTGTTTTCTAGATGGGTGCATTTTAAGGTTGTGAGAAACATCACCGGAGAGAGTATGATAAAGATATTGCAGGAGATTTTTGCCAATGAAGGCCTACCGGAAAGTGTATTGACGGACAATGGTCCCCAGTTCATAGGTGGTAACTTTACCAGCTATTTAAGGAAGTGTGGAGTTGACCACAAAAGAACTTCATTGTACCATCCCGAATCCAACGGGGTAGTTGAAAAGGATGAATAGGTGTGTGATGGAGAGTATTCGGATGGGTGAGGAGTGTGGTCAGGATAAAGTAGCCATGATACAAAGTAGGATATGGGCTTTGAGGATGGCGCCACATGCGACAACAGGTCTGTGCCCGTTCGAGCTTATGAGGGGCAGGAAGCCATATTCCGTGGCATGTCCGCCATGGCTTGGTAGGAGTAGAGAAACGGATCTGGTCGTTGATGAAGTGAGAAAGTCATTGGTGAAGAAGAAATCCGAATGGGTCATGCGCGAAAATCTTAAGAGAGGGAAGAAAGAATTGCGCGTGGAGTGTGGAGATTGGGTCAGGATAAGGAAGGGAGTTGTCAAGAGGAAAGGAGAATCTCTTTATTCGGATCCTGTCAGAGTCGTGGCAGTCATGAAAGGGGCTGTACGTGTGACCGGAGGGCAAGTGTGGAATAAAGATAGAATTGCCACTGTGAGGAGAGCCCATGTATAGATGTGAGGAACGTCATGGGACTGTTGCTGCAGTGTCTTGTTGTTAGTTGGTGTGTCTCGGTTGTTTGGAAATAGTGCGTGTGATTTTTCATTTGAATTAAAGATTTAAGCTCATAGGGTAAGTTAAATAAAAAGAAAAAAAATGATGATGAGAGAAAGGGAGATGTGTTGTGATGTCTTATGGGAAGCAGGGAGCCTTCAATGCTTCCCCATATGATGATGTCTCAACCCTGTGTGATGTCATGGAATGTTCTGTTTGCATCTTGCGGAAAATGTTCTAAGTTGGTCAGTTGGAGGAAAGTGCTGAAGGAGAGGAGCCTCTGAGTGTTGGGGGTCTTCTTCCCTTACATGTAACCTAAATAAATACTGTTACATTGCTTACCTGACTGCGCCAGCCTTTTCATAACACCCAACCTGTTCACGTATCCTTATCTTCAGTGTGCAGTGTTGGGGCTTTGTTTATAATTAGATTGCAATTCGGATGAATGTCGGATCGCGGGAGCACCCGGAATCCGCTCCTTAGCTCATGGCCTCTTAGCCACGCCCCTCCACATGGCAAACTTTTAGTATATAAATGTGATTTTTTTATGACATACTTTGAGATTATGCTGTGCAACGTCCGTTGATGTCCGTTGTACTCCCTGTTTTAGCCAATTTTTAAAACCAAGTTATTTGCCAAACTTCCGGAGTCGGTTTTAGTGCTTAGTTTGAGAAGTTATTCTCTGTCCCATTCATATTATGATGTGTTACCTTCAGTAAAAGGGCCTCTAAGGTTCAGAATTGCCCTAACTTTTCATTTTTTCTATCCGTTTTGTAAAAGATGTAAAATCCGTGAATAATGCTTTGAAGATGGCATTTACAATGGAGTCCTATGGAATCCGCCTGTTGTACGCATCTATGGACACCTCATGTATGTAGGAATTCAACAAAGAGGCTTTGGGGGCGGAGAGAGAAGAACAAAGAGGAAATGAATTTCCCTTCCCATCTCCCACTCCACCTACAAAGCACTTTTAATGTGCCCTGTAACAGTGAAACAAGAGCAAAGATGGCATAAGCCTTGCATACCTCGTCTTCACACTTTTATTTTTTTTATTTTTTTAAATTTCACTTTTATTGATTTTTAAAGGCTTGGCAGTCACATAAATGCAGCTTACATCTCTTGGTTACAAAGAAAGCGAGCATGTAAGTAGTATAACAATCACTTATTTCGCATACCTGAAGAAAACCAAACCATTGTTTCCGAACATATCCCACCCCTAATTCCCACCCCCCGCACATGATATCAGACCCGAAATTAGAGAGAGCATTAAACAACACCAATAAACCGTCATTTCAGTCATGGCAGTGGGCATAAAAGTCGCGCATTGATTCAACAGACACGTACTCGAGTCAATCCAAGCGTTAAACCTTAATAGCTTTAGATATAGCGTGAGTCAGACACATTTCACAAAGCATATACGGAGCGAAACTCCGACCAGGTGTTCTCTACCGTGGGACGATCCCCATGCAATGCCGCAGTCAGGCACTCCATTCTGTAGATGCTCAATGCGACTGCTCGCCATTCACTCTTGCTAGGGAGCGTGGGTCTCTTCCATGTCATAGTAAGGCATGCTCGAGCAGCCATCAATAGGCCCTGCACCATTTTGCATGCCACCACTATCTTATCCCCGTCCTCAGTTAAGGAAAACAAAACGAGCAGTGGATGCGTCTCTCTTTCCTCCCCGTCAAGGTCCCTGATCCAGCTAAGGACTTCTGACCAATAGAGTTGGACCTTTGCGCATCCCCACCACATATGCCAATAATCGGCCTGCCTCCCACATCCCCTCCAACAATTCGGGCTTACTCCCTGGTACATCTTGGCCAGCCGGGCAGGGTCGTATTGCCATCTGTATAGTAGTTTGATAGCATGTAATTTATATTGACACGATAGGGAAGATCTCGCCGTTCTTCTGCACATTTGTAACCATAGTTTTGGGGAGACTTGCCTGCCCATATCAGCTTCCCATTTGCCCTTGAGTGTCAAGGAGGGTTTAATATCGATTTCAATGAGTGCGAGGTACATAGCACTGATCAAACCTTTGGAGCTAGTGCATAAATCAAGGATCTTTTCAAACGGTGTGAGGTCTCTTTGTAACTGTTGTTTCCATATGGGTCTGGACATTACCCCCTTGAGTCTAAGATACAGGAAGACCGAGAGGCTACCTATGCCGAGGGCTTCCTGCAACTCCTGAATGGTAATAAAGGAGTCATTGCGGCGCAGTTGCCCTGCCCTTTCTAGCCCCGCCTGATACCATGCTTCATAACTCCCTGGCTCAGGAATAGCGTCGCGGATCCCTGGTGACCAGAGATGCCCCAGTGGGGGGGGCCATGTAGTGACACCCACCATTTTCCTCCCTGGTTTCCATATCGACCATATTGTGCCTATGATGGGGTGGGATTTGACAGTGTTACGTAGTTGTGGTCCAGGCACCCATAGCCATTCACTCATAATAAAGGGACGGAGGTGATAGTTATCAAGCGCTATCCACTGGGGTTCTGACTGCTGCCTGAAATGTGGGACAAGGACCCTAAGCTGAGTGGCTCTGTAGTATGTCTCAATATCTGGGAGACCCACCCCAGCGTTATCCTTTCTAAGTTGAAGGAGGGATCTCGGGATTCTTGGCTTTTGGCCTTGCCATAGAAAGGTTAATATCAATTTCCTTGAGTCTGTAAAGTAGTCTGGGGGCATTTTAATAGGGAGCATTTGAAATAGATACAATATTTTAGGGAGCAGGACCATTTTTACAGCATTTAGACGCCCTAGCCACGAAATGGTAAGTTTGGACCACCTTTGGACATCTTTCTGGAGAGCAAGGGACATTGGGGGGAAGTTGGCCTCATACAGGGATCCAAGGTCACGGGTGACGTTAATGCCCAGGTACCGGAGCGTAGTGAGGCTGACCTTAACTCCCAGGGGGGCGAATCGCTCGGCATCCGCGTCTCTGCGGCTATCTATTGGAAGGAGGACAGACTTGCCCGTATTGATTTTCAGTCCCGCAAGCGCTCCATATTCCTCAATAATACTAAATGCTGCCGGGATCGAGTCTAAGGGGTCGGTCACATGTAGCAAAATATCGTCAGCATATAGGCCCAATTTATATTCCCGGTCGCCCACTGTGATACCCTTAACTCTGGTGTCATTTCTCAGTTTTTGTGCCAGTGGTTCCAGAGACATCACAAATAGGATCACTGACAGTGGGCAACCTTGCCTTGTGCCTCTCTCAAGGGGAAACCAACGAGAGTATCCCCCGTTCACCGCCACGGACGTCACGGGGGAGCTATAGAGTGCTTTAATGGCACGGGAAAGCTGTGGTCCCAGCCCGTATGAACTCAGTACCCTCTCCAGGAATTCCCAGGAGACCCGGTCAAAGGCCTTCTCGGCATCCAGAGACAGAAGGGACGGGTCTCCCTCCATCTCCTTCGCTTCATGGATTAAATGCAGCGTTTTTCTCATTGTATCCGCGCCCTGTCTGCCAAGGACGAAGCCAACTTGGTCGGAGTTTATCAGTCTGGGGAGGAATGTCTCTAACCGGGCTGCAATCACTCTGGCGTAAATCTTCGCATCGATATTAAGCAAGGAGATGGGGCGGTAAGAGCTACAGTGTCTGGGGTCACGGCCCTCTTTTGGAATGACCGCGAGGAGGGCTTGTGAAAAGGATGGAGGTGCATGGCCTGTGATAAAGATGTGGTTAAACAGTGAAGTAAGAAAAGGAGCAATAAAGGGGGAGAACGTTTTATAGAACCCAGGTGTGAATCCGTCATCCCCTGGAGCTTTCCCTGTTTTCAACCTCTTGATGGCCTCTATGACTTCTTCTTCAAGGACAGGCATGTCTAAGGAATCCGCTTCAGTCGGTGTTAGTGTGGGGATCCGTAATTCTTTCAGATATGTGTCTATACTTCCTACGGGGGGGGCGGGTCACACGTATATAGGTCTTCGTAAAAATAGGCAAATGCTTCCTGTATGTCCTCAGGGGCTGTGACTACCGTGTCTGTGAGAGTGCCATCCAGTCTCTCGATCGTTTCAACCCATCTCTCCGCTTTTTGCGTGCGGAGGCGGGCCGCCAAAAGAGCGTCGGCCCTGTCACCTTTCTCATAGTACTTTTGCTTAAGATATTGCAGGGTCTGGGCCGTCTTACCGGCAATGAGTATTCTCAACTCTTCCCTGAGACGGCGGACTTCGGCAATATGTGCAGACCTCTCGGATGGGGATGACTGTGCCATATCCTGGGCCCTCCCAAGCCTTTCCCTTATATCTGTCTCCACCAGGGCACGTTCACGTTTTTTATCGGCTCCCTCTTTTATTAGTATTCCCCTCAGCGTCGCTTTGGCGGCCTCCCAAACGTGTGTCTTCCCCACCTCCCCTGTATCATTGGTAAGGAAAAACTGTTTGATTTCAGTCTCAAGGTTTTCTCTGAAGACCAAATCGGCCCATAAAGAATCATTACATCTCCATTTGGAGTTTCGTGGGGTTAGATCGTGCCAGGGTATATCCACCATTACCATATCGTGGTCCGTCCATGCGGAGGTTTGTATACTAGCTGCCTGCATTATACGCAAGAGATGCTCTGAGAGAAAAATGTAATCAATGCGCGTAAGCGTGTCATGGGGGAGGGAATGGAAGGTGAAGCCTCTCTCCAACGGGTGTAAGTGACGCCAGGAATCAGTGAGGCCAAAGAGGTCAAGGGACAGTTTGATGCTTGCCTCGTTTGGGGTACCGGGTGGGTCTGCTGCGTCTGCTTTAGATTGTCTGTCTAAGGAGCTGTCCATCCATGTATTAAAATCCCCGCCGAGGACCGTGTGTCCTCTGGCCATTCCAAAGACCTTTTCACTGATTCTATGCAGAAATCTGTTTTGCCCCTGGTTAGGTGCGTAGAGCGTAGCGAGGGTGACTATCGTGCCCCTTAAGTTAGCAATGACTATGAGAGCCCTCCCCTCCTGATCTGTCCATGTCTCCATAATTGTGCTCCGCAGGCTTTTGCTGATTATGATTCCCACTCCCGCTTTCTTCAAGGTGCCCGAGCTCCAAAAGGTGGGCCCAACCTCCCGTGATGGGATCATTCTCTCCTCACCCTTCCGATATCTCGTTTCCTGAAGAAAGAGAATGTCGATCTTCGATCTCTTAAATTCCCTGGCCACCATAGATCTCTTGGTGGGGGAGTTCAGCCCCTTAACATTAAGCGTGCAGATACGTATCGTATCCGTGGAGAGTGTGTGTGTCATTTTAGGTCATGTACGTGTATGTGCACCTCGAGTGCGCCTGCGTCAGTGCCATCGCCGTGTGTGGAGCCCTCACATTCATGGGTATTGTGCTATTTCTCCCTTCAAGTCTGAGTTGTGCTCGATGAAATATTGCCCACCCGCCCCACCCCCCCACCCCCTCCCATCTTCTTTATGATCGGCGCCCGATCCGCCTGGGTTAACCTCACCCAGTCGAACTCGGACCATCAGTGGGGACCGCAAGAACAAGCAGTCCCATCCCACTACAAGCAAACATAACAGTGAGCCCCCAACAGACAAATCATACAAAAACCTGAGTAAACCGCAGCTTCGAAATGGTACTATCGACTCCCCCTAGAATGTCTATGCTGCATGGATATTACCTCATATCCTTCACCAAGTTCACTGTGCAAACAGAATCGAGTGCTCAATGCACATAGGTAGGTTGACATATTGCAGTCGAGGAGCGCCTTGAGGAAGACGTATGCAACCATGATCCTCAATGAGCAAATATCACCCCAGTCGACACCTCGACCTGGTTTCGCGCGGCCCCGGGCGGGGTCCCAAATGGAGTGATCGGGGAAAAGCGCCCATCTGAAGAAGCCATTTTTTCCAGCAATTGAGCACACACAACCCCTGTCCAAGTTAGTGCTCCATGTCACGCGAGTCATTCATCCTCCGAAATTTCCTGGAACCCTGAATACGCCTCCGACGGGGACCCTTGATGCGCCATTCAGCTTCCTTTATATTTGGATCCCCCTGGGAGGGCTCCCCTACGTGGTCGCCCAGGAGGTCAGCTGTGCAGTCTGTAATTTCCTTCTCCGAAGCGAGCTTTATCGTCGAGCCTTGCCACTCGAAGGTGAGAGAGAACGGGTACCCCCATCGATATCTGCTTCCCTTGTCTTTCAGCATCCTCGTAATTGGGATACATTTTCTCCTCAGGGCAAGCGTGAGGGATGATAAGTCCTGATAAAGAGAGACAGTCGCGTCACCGATGGTGAGTGGCGGGGCATTTCTAGCTTTTTCCATGATGCGGGCCCTATCAGCGTAGTTATGAAATCTGACTAGGACCGAACGCGGGCCTCCTGCCCTGCCTCCTGCTCTGTGGACGCGGTCGATTTTGGGTTCGTCTACCAGGTCATCCTTAAAGAGGAGTTTCAGGATGTTGTGAATGGATTGTTTCAGGTCAAGATCAGTCTCTCCTTCTTTTTCAGGAATGCCGTGAACACGTATGTTGTTACGACGTTCTCTATTTTCAAGATCGTCCACCTTCAGCTTTATTTCCTCTTCCCTATGCTCTAATTCTGCAATACGAAGGTCCATCTGTGTTTCCAGCGTATTTAAGGAGGTTTGATTGTGTTCGAGCTGTTCCACTCTGTCATCCATTTTATCCATCCTTTGCGTAATCTTGTCAATCCGACTCCCTATGTCTGCCCTCATGCTTCTCATTTCCTTGAGTAGATCAGCTACGTCCCCTTTAGTTGCTGCGGCCTCAGATCCTTGGGTGGCCATCATTTGCTCGTCCGGGCCCCGGGGGTCGTCTTGCGATGGGGCAAACTTGTACTTTGCCAGTTTGTCCATAGGGTCCATGGGTAGTGGGGTCACAACCACACAATGGAGTGCTCTCAGGGCAGCGTCTGCACGGGGTGGTGCGTCTCGCGGTCCAGATAGGTTCTGTGCCGTTGAGGCCTGCGGCCGCGTCCGGAGATCCCCGGCCAGGCGGAGTGACAGTTCGATGGGACCAGCAAGAGCAGTGGCCGACGACGGGGGCCGAGGAGGGCACACGCCCTGGAGACCAGGGGCCCAACCCTCAGCCCACTGCAGCCTGGAGGGAAGAGAAGTGCGTAGTGCCGGTACCCTGGAATGGGGATGCGTCTGCCCCACGCCGAGTGTGTCTTTCACCAGAAGAGCTGCTGGCTCGGGGGAGGGTTCGGTATATCCTCATAGAGAAGGCCTTCCTCCGCCGCCGCCCGGGGCGGGCTCACTCCTTGTAGACTTCCTGCAGGTCAGGTGTGGCCTGTGCGTCTTTCAAGTTGCACGCACCTTCTCGCGGGGTTCAGCCGAGTCGAGGGTCCGCGAAGTCGCAGGTTTCCTGGGACCGTGTCAGTGCAACGCGTGGTGGAAGCTTCCAGGCCTCGCGCGTCTTCCTTCGGTATGACGCAGAAGAGTATTTCTCCGGAATGGAAGGTCCGATTTTGATCGGAGTTGGAACCAGACGGTGCCTGGGTGGTTCCGACACCGGGTTCCGACGCTATTTTAGCCGGCGGGGGTCTCGTGGTGGGGGCTCAACCCACTTTTTGGGACCCTTGCGCGGAGCTCACACGGAGAACGTCTCAATCCGTGCACCCCCTGGTGGCCAGTCCACACTTTTATTTTTAATGCACTGTGTAGTTCACAATTACTTCCACCATGTCTTTTTTATCTTCATTAACTGCTAGAAAACCTCCTTTCAGAGTGGGATGCACAAAAAACCTTACTCCCATTGTATTTTGCTAAGCTTCATAACACAATTCACCATTGCCTAGGATCTTAATTGAAAACCATTCCTAACCTCTTTCACAATACGCTCGAGATATGGGGTTTTTGTCAGTGCAGACTTGCAAAGCTCACAGTGGGGCGCATTTTCTAAGTCCCCGTAAATTTCATGGAGGGGGCCGCCAATGTTTACACTTATGTGCAAACAGGTTCCCACTATGCAATATTTGCACTACGAAGTGCAAAAGGAAGGCATAAAAACAGCCGTAATTGCATTTTTGGTCTAGTTTTTGCACTGCATAGTACAGAATGAGTAAATGCCTCTTCACACATTTGCATGGCAGGCAACATTTACAGTGGATCCCTATGGAATCTGCATGCTTTTATCTGGTCGCATAGATGCATTTGAGGCAGCATGAAAACCTCATGCAGGTGTAAATGTCTGAAGATTTGTATGGTGGGGTGGATCAAACCACAATTTTGTTCCATGACCGAGCTCTGGCATACAAACCTATGAAAATATGGAGTACAGTAAAAAGCATGAGTACAATTTGTATGCATGTCCTTTTAACCCAGTGTATGTGGAAAATATAGAAGTACACTGTGCAAGAGCAGCAAGGTATGATATACCATGTTGACAACTGTGCAGTAAATCTAAAGATTTCCTTAGTGCACAGCACCAGTGTTGTACCGTTTTTGTAAGGAACCCACATTGGGGTTCCCTGACCTCTATGGATTGTATCCTTTTCATTGTAGGTGATCGGAATTGGCCTATTCAAACACCATTTCAGCAACTATACACACCACTCCTACAGTAATCCTCCTTGGTGCTGTCCCCAGCCCCTGGAGCCAGACACCCATACCCTTGCCTGCCCAACTCCAGATATTCTGGGCAACATGCCCCAATGCATCTCCTCCATGACACTTCTCACCCTACCTGAACGATGCCTAGAATGCCAAAGCAACTTTCATCCAGTGCTTGCAGAGGTGTGCCACAAGAACAATGCCAACACCAATTGGTCATTGCGAGCCTTCCTTTGACCTCTCATTTCCACTGACCCTTAAAACCAGAGCCCATTTTACAACACCCTTTGACACTTAACTAGAGTAGTTGGACCTTAAGGACTGAATCCTCAGGCCTTGCTCTGATTGTGGAGCTCCTTCCCCAACCGTCCTTCAAGTCCATTCCTGATTGATACCTACCCCTCTTCTTCAGTACTCAGAAGCATTTATTTCCTTGCATATAGCACTGTACATAACTCCTTACAGCCAAATAAACAACGTATTGTTGGCTTCAAGAAGGATACAGACTTTCTACAAAGCCAACAAAGAGTAATCTGCTCATGCTGACCCATTATATGCCTGCAGAAGAGCTTCCCCTCCCTAAAACAAATTACCTCTGCCATGTGCTTCTGCACCCTTCAATTATTTTTTTATTTCATTTCACATGCCGCAGCGCTCCCTGCAGTGGCCCCCGGGCCATAGACCCAGCCTCCCCTACATATTATCCCCACCAAAAATATCGCCGTATATACGGTCGTCTGGTAAGCCATAGGCGATATTTTTGGAGGGGATAATTTGTGGGAGTGGGGGTTGCGCGGGTGTCCCCTGCACATTTTAAAATAACGCGGGGGTTACAGGGGTGTCCTCTGCAGGGTCCATGCCTCAATATCACCACATAAATATGGCAATATTTTTGTATCGCAATATTTTGGCGGGAATATTAACACATGGAACCGCCCGCCCCTCCCCCACTGCCCGCCCTACCGGTCTCTGATTGGTGCTCTAGGTCACTAGATCTGGAACACTAAAAAGACACAGCGAAGAGGGATTGAACAGATCCCATTATACCTCGCTGCATCCCACTTCCACGCAGGGCCTGCAGCCCTTCTCGAGGTAGTTTTCCTGCTTTGGGATTGGGATTTATTTAATTTCATGTGCTGCAGCGCTCCCTACAGTGGTCCTCGGGCCGTAGACCCAGCATCTCCTCCCTCTGCCACTGCCTGCCCTCACCACCTCTAGTTGGTGCTCTGGGTCACAAGACCCAGAACACCGAAAAAGACATGGCAAAGGCAAGCTGACTCGTCCCATTTTGCCTCACTGCATCCCACTTCCACGCAAGACCTTTAGCCCTTCTTGAGGCACTTTGCTCGCTTTTGGCTTGTGATTTATCTCATTTCACCCACCACACCGCTTCCTACAGTGGCCCTCAGGCTGTTCACCTGGCCTCTCCTCCCCCCTATCACTGCCCACCATCGCTGACCTCTGATTCGTGCCCTGGGTCATATAGAGGAGCAGCTGCATGCCTCTGTAGGAAATCACCTTCTATATGTTGGAAGCCTGAGATTGTGCCATGTTTGACACCAACAGTTGTGCCAATATGGCAGCAGATATTTGAAAGAAGGCACCTACTGAGAAAACCATATCAAATGTATCCCTGACGAGACGACTATCTGAGGGAGGAACTCCCTGAAGGAATATGAAAAAGGAGCAAAAGAGAGCAGCTAGTGACGTCATGAGAGACAAGCGTGACGCTCCGAGAATACTGGCGGAAGAAGAATGCATGGGTCTTACAGAAACTGATCACGAAAATTAAGAATCGAGTACACTTTCATGTGCGAGAAGAAGATTGCTGTTCAATAATTGTACAAATGCTGAAACGCAAGTAGACCAAGTCATCATAGATGCTGGCCATATATAGTGAATAGACTGCAGGCAAAGGCGCCATTGTATATGGGCTGGGCATCAGTGTCATGAATTTAGTAAGCCCAGACCCATGGAGAGGAAAGGCTGAGAATTGTGTTGCAGCAGGAATAAGCTGAGATCGTGGAAATGCCTGGTCAGGCTGTCTGCCCTGGTATCAAAACTGAAGCAGCCAAGGTTGGTTATCTATTCTTGAAAGCAGTGAATGTGCGAAGGATTAATCATCCCTTTTTAAGGTGCAAAGAAAGAACACTAAGAGTGTCAAGTTTTATTCATGTAAGATATTTAAATGCTGCAAAATGGACTAAATCGTTGTCTCCTGTCAGTGATAGTGAGAGCGTGCACTCCCATATATTCCCACATGCAAGAATATTTTGCAAGTCCAAGTTCAAAGACAATCTTCATGGCAAGCATGGGTGATGAGAGATGTTGGCTTATTGGGTGGGGAGATAAAGTAAAGTCCACCTCCTGGCATCTGGGTCTGAGCTTACGTGCTGCTAAGTGAACCGAATTTTCCAGATATGGTACGAGCGTGCCAACCAATTGTAGAGGGCCATATGCTGAAGGGCCTTATAGTGTGAAGAACGATGATTAACTATGTAATTAATAGTGTTAAAGATTACATCTTTTTAGAGGTAGGCATAAGTTGTCCACCTGACAGTGGGCAGCCAATCAAAATCCTAAATCCCTATAGAAAGTATAATTAGATGTCGCCCTTAACCAATCCCACCCCTTGATAGGTCTTCTATTATTTCCCACATACTATGACATCGCTGCTGACGTATTTTTTGCATATAAGGATGTTTTTATGAGAAAATCGTCGAGAGCTGGGCAAACGTCTGTTGTAACCTCTCTGTTTTATATAATTGTTAATAAAATAGACTCTTTGCCATCTTCCTGAGTTGGTTCGATTATTTGGACTCAAAGTTATTCTGCAACCCCAACCATTGCATGCACGTTACTAAAGAGCCATAAGTCCAGTCACGAGACCCAGAACACCTATTTGTGCACTACCCCCAGGCCGGCGTTACCCGGGCAGCCTGTGAAAGGCTCAGGCAAAGGGCACCTTCTTAGTCACCTTCCGTCACTTGTTTGCCCTGGTTGACCCAGCTTATGCCAGGCCACGACTCCTGTCTGCTGCAACATTCAGATAAGGAACAGTCATTTGTATACGTTTTGTGCTGCTGTTGGCATTTTGATTCTAGCTACTATTTTGTGCAAGTACTATGCATCTTTCTCCACAGAAACAGTGTTGTAGGCGTTTATTTTATAATCCAGCTGCTGTTTGAATGTTGCTATTGTTTTGTGCCAGTACTTTTCATCCCCCTCCAGAAGAATATTGTTGGAGGCTTGCTATTCAGATACAGCAGCTGTTTGAATCTTGCTACTGTTTTGTGCCAGTATTTTTAATCTTTTTCAACAGTAATGTTGTTGTACGCTTGCTTTTCGAATCCAGCTGCTGTTTGAATCTTGCAAATGTTTGTGTCAGTACTTTGCATCTTCCTCCATAGGAATATTGTTGTAGGCTTGCATTTCAAATCCATTCAAAATTTGAAATCAATTTCAAAGGGTAATGTAGGCTTGTTTTTTTAATTCATCTGCTGTTTGAATCTTGCTACTGTTTTGTGCCAGTACTTTTCATCTTTCTCCACAGGAAGGGTAATGTAGGCTTGTTTTTTTAATCCATCTGCTGTTTGAATCTTGCTACTGTTTTGTGCCAGTACTTTGCATCTTTCTCCACAGGGAGAGTGATGTTGGCTTGTTTTTTTTAAAAATCCATCTGCTGTTTGAATCTTGCTACTGTTTTGTGCCAGTACTTTTCATCTTTCTCCACAGGAAGGGTAATGTAGGCTTGTTTTTTTAATCCATCTGCTGTTTGAATCTTGCTACTGTTTTGTGCCAGTACTTTGCATCTTTCTCCACAGGGAGAGTGATGTTGGCTTGTTTTTTTTAAAAATCCAGCTGCTGTTTGAAACTTGCTACTGTTTTTTGCTAGTACTTTGCATATTTCCCTAAAGTGTTGCAGACTTGATTTTTATTTCTGCAAGATTTAGACGCTGCTTCTCTCAACTCACATTCCTGCCCTATTCCTCTTCCTTCGTGTGCCCGCCTTCACAGTACTTCCTATAAGAGAACCACCTGCACTCTCACCCAGCTACCACAAACCGCTCACTCGACTGTGGCTGCTCGCTGCTCTCGGGCCTGCTCCCACACTTGTACACCTCACTCCCTTAGGACTCAGGCTGCAGGTCCCTCATCATGCATGATAGCAGCTCCGAAGTGTACTAGAAACCCCTCCACACCTTCATCCAGACCCCACCCCTACATGCCACCTCTCCCTCAACATGGCCCCCCTAAAAGAACACAATCGCCTTCCCCCAGTCTTCCCAGACCAACCCCTCACCTCATTCACCCAGACCTCCCACCAGACTTTCCCAAGACTCGGGCACCTCACCCTGCCCACAACCAGACCCCCCTGCCAGACCTCCCTAACCCCTCCCCCTCTCACATTCCCTCCTCTCCTCCGCACCAACATGACCCACTCTTCGCCATCACTAAACTCTGCCCAGGCAATCCTAGCCACAACCCTACATCCATCTGCCCCTCTGAACCTCACACTCACTGGACCCCCCAGACTCCCCTAAAAAACAGACATTGCATTACCCAGATGCAGTCTCTACTGCTCACCCCACCCCATCCCTTTTCCAGACCCATGACATCACCCCTCTCATACACTCTTGTAGCCTCCCACTGCCACCCAACCCAGTGAAATCCCTCTTTGATATTACGCAGAGCGCCGCCATCCTGTAAAGTAGCCGAAAGGCACAACAGGTTGCACATAGGAACCTGGAGACTGATCGCAACTGAGAAGACCTTTCACTTAAGACACACCCCATTAGTAATGTGCTGTGATAAATTGTATGAAACTGTATGAAACTTGCAACATCTGCCTGCAACCAGCTGTTCTAAATATGTATATAATGTTAACCACCTTAATGTATGGAAACACAAGATAAGAATTGCATGGAATTATATGAATAGCACTACACCTGCTACAATCTAATACATATACTGACAACAGGGTCAGTAGAATACTTACCGTTAAAGGGGAAGTTTGCTCAAAACATCTATTGACCCGATCGTTCGTGCATCTATTTTTAAGCATACTGTAATTGATCTTAACATTTTTTCCTATGTATCTTACCATAGTTTTCCTCACTTTTACACATCCAAAAACAGCGGGTTGGGCGCGGCCATCTTGTGCTAATCTCATCCGTTGATGCATCGCCCTAAATTCAAGTGCCCTTGCAGCAAGAATAAAGATCACCCGCCCCTCAAACTGACATCAATTATCTAAACGATATGCTTCACCTATTTTCATGACTTTCGTGGCCAGTGTAGCCAAACGTGCCTCGGCATTACTCACACCATAACATTACTTCACGCAGAACCAGGAAGATAAACACACACATCCTCTCACAGCACGTAACTTTTCTTTCTTGTCCCAAATAGGAGATCAAAACATTATGTTTTAAGAAAACATCAATAGTCTGCAATGTAACAAGTGCTTTTATTTTTCAAAGAACGCTCACAAGAGAATATTAAGTCCACGAAATGAACAATATGTTTTGGGGAAGGAGCTAATAACGGTACCGCAATTTGCGGTACCGTTATTAGCTCTGAAGTCCCTCTGCGGGTCCCGTCCTTAACACCTGGTCAGACCAGGCATTAAGGACGGGACCCGCGGAGGGACCTCATAGTAGTGCGCTAAGGAATTACCGTCACTGGTGACCTTACCGGTGCCGGTAATCCCTTAGCGCCTACCGTGACATGAGACCCTAAGTCTCAGGAGGGGTGATAGTGATCGGAAGCCCACAATGAGCACACACAGTAACAAACCACAAATTACTCTTAGACAAATGTATATGAAAGATATCTATACATTTATCGTCGACAGGACCAATAGATACAAGTAAACTTTAGTTATGCGAAAACAGTTACCACACACAATGCTGTACTATACCGCATGTTTACAATATGTTTCCTAATGCGACAAATGAGGAAAACACAGTCACAACCTGTAAAGAGAAGGGTTGGTTACCACACTAGGAGCATTAGACCATTTTTGGGAGTCGTTCCCTAACTTTCTAGTCCAGCCCTAAGAAGTGGGTAGCCTTGTGCTCAACAGTGCAGTAGTGCATCAAAGCGCACGATCGTGCCGATGAAACAAAAAGAGAGTCTTCTTGTGAAGGCTGTAGAAAGTCAGGAAGGGGCCTGAGGCGATGAAGAATTGGTTCCCAATATTCGAGTAGGATGTGCGCTTGGCAGCAGAACAGTTTTCAAAAGGTGAGAATAGCTGGGGAGGGCAGGCTAACCTAGCCATCATCGAATACCTTTATGTGATATTCGTGTGTAAAAGATAACGGCTGTGTGGTGAGAATCCGTCTAGTGATGCAAGGGCTTGATCCATGTAGCCAACTAGAGTCATGGGATAGATTTTATGTCTGCAATTACATTTTGTACCCCTTTCCATTGCCATTTCATCAAACTTATTGTCGACAGGATGCACCTCAACTTCGTCCATATAAAAAACATATACCTTATTGGAACGACTTATTGCGTCTGCTAAGGGGAGGCTGTTAGGACAGTTTTTGGGAAGTCCAACTAAGGGCTTAGTAAAACCATTCAACTGAGGCATTCCAAGACTCCACTCTTAGTATAAGACTGTACCACCTGAGTTCAGGGTAGCGTAGATAGAGCAGCCAGGTTTATCGTAGGGGGGAGAGAGGGCTGTAGAATCAATACAAATTAAATTGTAATACAAATGGTCCAAAGAAACGTTGAAACACTGTGTATTGTAAAAATAAATGGTTTATTTAAATACGAGTAGGCCTGGATAAATCTTGGGGGAAATAAGTACTATCACATTATATATGAACACATTTATAAAAACACACTATGCTTGAAAGTACACAGACCAAAGCATATAACCTTATTCGAAACACCTAAAAGGAGTTCTTGGGAAGTCAAAACCAAAAGTTACTTTTAGATTGCTTTCAGTAATACCAGGGTAGTACACCCTATCAGTTGTACCATGACGCTCAGCAAGAAATCACATAGTCATTTCAACTGGACAATATACTTTTCTGATCTAGTGAAATACAGACACTAGGCACTGTATATACCTATAACTCTGATTCAGGATAACACAGTTATTCTAGGGGAGTTGGATCTTGGGGTGTTATATTCAATTACAGTTGCTTTTAAGTTCACAGACTAAGGGAAGCAATAACTAACTTAACTTAGGATAACACAGCTACACTCAAAGTAAGTAAAACCTATAAAATGTGTACAGGAAGAGCTATAAGCAACTTAACGGCAGGTGTAACCAAACACTACTTTTGTGTCTGTCTAAAACAGACCAGGGAAAGAAAAACCCAGTGTTACACTTTATGAATGACCCAAAGTTATTCTAGGTAAGTAAAACCTAAGGCAGACCTATTCTGGACAGACTAACAGCAAGTCAGGGTAAGCAAACCCCAGTTGGGGGACACTTATACAGTTATCCTAACAGGAATAATAAAGTCAAACCAACAGCATTACGTGTGTGGAAGAGGCACAACCAATTCACTGGTGAGTAAAATAACCTTATATCTACTTTCCAGAATGGCAGAAAATTTCTAAGGTAAGTAAATTAACCTTTTATATACATTTCAGAAAGGTTAGAACATAATTTCTTATAATGTGAATTACTGCCACTAGCTATTAATGGTAAGTTTATCCTTCTAACATAAATGTTACATTTATTTTAAAATGAGAAAAGGGAATACTCAGTATCTCCCCAGCACTCCACATAAGTTTGGGGGTGCTGGTCTCACTTAATAAAATGTATTAGGGATCCAAAGATTCTTTCTACCCTTGGTAACTGTAGTTCTCTCAAGGCTAGTCAGAGATAGTTAGAAGTGGAGCCCCTAGGGCAGCCCAGCAACAACAGGCACTTATTGCCAAAAGGTTGTCAAAGAGGATACATTTTAAAAGACACTATGGAGAGCCCAAAAAATCACATCAATAAAAGAGTAATATATTCTGAGAGTGTGGAAAAAGGTTCCCACTCACAGAGGTACAAGAAATAATAATCCACCAGTAAAGCTAAAAATTATGGGGTTGACACAAGTCAGGAAGATGTATCATTACTATGAAAGTCTTGCCTAACAGAGGCCATCAGCGCAAGTGCCATGGATTGCATGTGTGCTTGGGGGTTGGGTCTAGCAGAGGGTTTGACACACACCAAGCCTCAGTGTACCTTTCACGGATGGGAAATATCTATTTGCATATCAGTCTTTCTCCCACCCAAATGGGCAGTCCAGCACCGAAGTGCTAGGGCAATTCTCTTCTGAACAATAGTACCAATAGCAACCCCAGAAACGTGTCTTCTAGATAGAGGATAAGCAATATAAATGAAGGAAAGTTAAAGATATACATTAATGCATCATAAACCAGATCATATCAGCATAAATAAATACTTTGTAATACATTATCTAGCATTGAAATTGCAAATGTAATAGCATTAAATTGTTTCTGTACAATGTCCAAACATTGGGGAACATATCTAAAATGTTATTGTGAGCAGATTGTGAAGACAGCCACACATCATTTAAATCTGGAAGTCAACCTTTCAACAAGTTCCGATTTTGGAGGACAAGGTTCGTTTGCAATGTTTTGTGGCATTGTATGTGTCCTGGGAACAAAATCAGGATCCATAACATGAGTATGCATGGCCAGCACAGTGAATGTCAGATCTTTCACAAATTCAAAATCCATTTCCTAGTATATTGGCTTGGCCACCCATTGCTTGCTTCGTTTAGTAACGAAGCATCCCGAATGTTCTTGCAGTTTTCGCTTGTTCGCTCCCAACGTTCGTGTTGTTCGCAAGCACAGCTAGTCTTGTTCTGGCCTCCATACTGTCTATGCCGGAATGCATCCTTTTGGGCCTGTACTTTTGGCACATATTATGGAACGTCTCCAAATCTCCAGTATGACCAAATGATTTCAGATCTCTTGAAAGCGTTTTATTGTACACAGTCTTCTCAAGTGCTTTGTGTGGTAGGGAACATGGCACCAACCATTTCTTCTTGTGTTCCTGCTCCTTCGATAAAGGTCCATGTGCACAGTTGGAAATGTTGGTTTTAGGTCCATGAGTGTACGTTGGAACGATGGTGCAGCAATGAACGCCATTTTTCAAGTAGAATTTCTAAAGATCCATCACAAGTTTTGAAGCTCTGCCAAAGGTGGTTGCTGATAGAGTGAGACCACTTAAATGGTTTTCCGAAACCTTTTTGTTTTTTTTTACCAACACCTGTAATTCTTTTATTGATTGATTTGGCAAGATGCCTTACATGAAATTGATACTCAATGTGTGGAAACTGCTCTTAGATGGCCTTCACTATTGAAACGTGCCTGTCAGTGGCTATCGGGTCTATTTGCATTCCCTGGATTCCCCTGGATTCCCCTGGATTCCAGATGTTCGATGGATTTAATGAAACCATGTTTCTCCATAGCCACAGATGATGTACATTCAGACAGAGATGTTATTTACTTTTGAGCATAACTCCTATTCTTTCCAATGTTCATATTACATTTTTATATACTCATGATGTGTGTGTAATACCTGAGGCACTCTTTCCTTCCTGGGTCATTCTGACCCCACAAATATATGTTGCCCTACATGCACTCTTTTTCCTTGAAAAACGCAATATAATTCAGATGTTTCAATAGTGGGACCATTGATCAACCTATCATGTTATCTGTGCTCAGTTTGAGGGGGGAGAGGGTCTAGTACCCCTCTACATACTCCCCTCTGGTCGGTATGTGACCACTGTTTAATACACAACCACTATGCCCAGTGTCCACCCTCCCCCATATTCAGTATACCTATGAATCCCTGTCACAGTCACCCCCCTCATTGTGGTGCTTTATCTCAACATGGGAGGTTCCATAAAAAACATTTCTACGGAATCAACAGTGAATTCAATCATTTTATACTCTCTTAATTTAAAACTTATATGGATCTCCTTTTGCTAAAAAAATTGCAATGTTTTGCCCTCTTGACTTTTATATACTCGTAACCTCAAACAATAATTTTTATTTGTTCCTGTCTGGATCCCACTCCCATTCCCAAATTAAATGTAGGCGTATCATACACAACAGGCAATTTCCTTTTGGCCACCACGAGAATCGAGAGAAATCATTCCTTGAGGGAATCCACCAGCCCATTTATTTCTTTTCTGTTCCGTCCACGTGCAACTTTTACTGTACATTTCTTCGTTCCTCCCACCCCACAACATTTCCTTGTTTCCCGCTCTCTCCCATACACATTTTCTTCCATCAGTACATCTTCCACGCGATTCATCTTGTTTTATCTTATTCCATGTGCACGGACCTTCTTGATGATCAGTCCATTTTATTTTACCTTTGGGCTGCCTTGTAGCAGGTTTTAGAGCCCTTTAGCTCTTAGGCCAGTCCTTTTGAGTTCATTGTTTATTTATCATAAAGTACACACATTCTCAATCTTCTGATTCGAAATCAGAAAAGGGGGGCATTCGATTGTTTCTGTGGAACACAAGGATGGGGGAGTCTCATAGGAACAAACTTTCACAAACAAAGTGACTGCAACTGGGTATCTGGCTGAGTTCCTCGATCTTTTCTCCCTGCTCACAGGATCGGTTGCTCTCAATCACCTGGTGTGTAGATGTCTCTCGCCAATCTGTAAAATAAAACTGAATGAGTCTCTTTTGAAAAATAAGCATGTCTTTACCGTCACTACTGCCTCCTCAAATCCAACCCTTAAAATAGCTATATGTTTCTTTTAAACACTCCTGCCTCCTAAACAATTTATACTGCATTTTCTCCTTTTTTAATATAATAGGATGGCTGCTCCTTTCTCTGTTTTCGCACATCTGGGTTTCACTTTATATTTAATACATATTGGCTATCCCGGGGCTCAAGGACAGAATTTCACCGAAATGCATGGTGTAGCGGAAGTGACATCACACGACCCTTGACCTCTGATGACCTCACAGGAAGTGATGTCATTTGACACCCACCTGAAGTGATATATTGGGAAGCGATGGAACACGACCTTTCACCCCTTGACAAAACAGGAAGTGGCATCACATAGCATTTTTCCTAAGTACACTACGAAAAATATGGTTATGATATCACTATAATGTGATATACATTTCATACAAGAATGGATCACCATATGTAGTGTTAAGATCAGTGTTTTTTGCGCATATTACCAAATTACTGTGAATGCAAGCAGGCGTCCATGGCCAAATGATAATGAGGTGTTATTATATAGCACTTACGCTTAAGCGCTTTATATAGAAATAAAATACATACAATATCGCCCAACCTGTGTTGGTTTCTCATTTATCGACCTCAGAAGGGTAAAGGGCTGAGTTGAGGTGTTTAAGAACAGACTAAATCAGTGACTCACCCCGTGAAGTATGAATGAAATAAACCTTTAATGAGTCTAGCAATTATTGTATAGTATTCCAGAAAGACACATTATTTGGTATTCCTATTCTTTCTTATTTAGGGTGACTGCTGAAAGTGGTAAACTTGTGGAACCACTGTTAACTTTTTTAAGAGGCCTGAACAAGAAAACCAGCCACTCCAGAAGCAAAGAGCCACATGGTTTTATTTTTATTTATTTATGGGTAGCAAGGGAGACCACAGGGGTAGCAAGGGAGACATCAGGGGTCACAGTTTCAACCCCTGGCAGCACCTAAATGACGTCCCTGCCAGGGCTTAGCTACCATCTGAGACCACAAAATATATATTATTTTTTAGTCTTTCTGGTCATTTCCCTATTTTTCATGGGCTTCTTTCTTTTTCCTCAAATGCATAGTGCTCTAAAAGAAACTTTTCCTCTGTGTTTGACATTCTCAAACCAAAGAGTCATGCAGTCTCCTTTTTTTATGATAAAATAATAAAAAACAAAACAGACAATCATAACAAATTCAAAATATATTTTGTTTGAAAAAGGATCTGTTTTCTTCAATCGCTCTCCTGCTTTCTTCTTGTTGCATCCGTGGCGAAGATGCTGGTATGGGTTCCTGCTTCCTGTAGAAATCCAAAATAGAGCCAAAAGTCATTTAATCACATTGGTAAAGCGATCAATTATTTCCTCAAGGTGGACCTCTGGTCTTTCCTTTTGATCAAAAATGTTTACTGAGGTCATCTCTTGACACTCTCAGCCCACTGAAATGTAGGCCTACTTTTCTGTCCCCAAAGACATGTTGGTGCACATTTAAATTCCCTTGACCTCTCTATACGTATCCTGTGTTTTAATCATTCTTGCTATGCTGAAAATGTTCTCTGTATTTTTGAAGTGCTCCTCCTGCTGGCGTGGGACCGCGTTCTTCTTTGTTATTTGCTCTGTTTATTCTGTTGAGACATAATTGACATTTTCCATCGCCCTACCTACACTAATCTTGTCTACCCATGTTATCGGGAACCCAGCATTGATTCTACTAAGTGCATGCAAGTGTAACATATAGGCATACATCGATTTGCATATCCTAAACACTTTATGCATTTCCCAAATGCACCTTTTTGGCATTTTTATGTTACCAGAGTTACAAAAAGTTTACCCCACCTTCTAGCCAAAGTCTTCTTCATTCTCGTCATTAGATATGGTCATACTCGTAAATATATATATACTATCCTGTGCTCACACCTGTTTGCATCTTTCTTGGGAAAATGCTATCTATTTAAATGACTGTATCCCTTACTGCCTTTCTTCTGTACTCACCTGGGTCCTCTTACTCCTAATAATGAGCAATAGTTTGTTTCACACATTTGCTGTGTGAACTGATACTTACCTCTTCTATTTCTACTTGTCCACTAGCATTTACCTCTGTCATAATATAATGTTTTTCCCATCATATTGCTATACTCTGCTAAGGCCATGTAGACATTCCTCCCGTGCTTAACAATGACAATAGTTTTCATCTGTAAAACATATATTGACATCACCATATACATACAAACAATGTTTTTGTTACCTACTCTCATATGTTCTTTCGTGCAGCTCTACTAAAGGTTTTTCTCATAATTCTTAGATCAATCTTGGCCATCCACACCCCTTTGGCCTTTCATTAATCATATTTCATTTTCATTAAAATACACTATAATATTCAATTGTAGCCAGCACCATCCATTGTGCACATTGTTTACAAATCTGGATATCTTATCAAGTTGTGCTTTTCGCAGCTTTAATATCCATTAATTCATTCATTTTTTATTTATTAATTCCCTGAATTGTCATCAATCTCTTAATTTTGAACTTCTTACTTCTGCGCTTTTATCCTTATCTATACATGATTATCTTACATTAATTAGTCTAATTACAATGCACACCCTCTTATGTTTCATATCATAATCCCTTTCATGCGTATACTTTTTTATTTTGCTCCCCTATTTGTTTCAATAGACCTATGTCATAAGGGCCTGTGGTCCACAGGACATTTGGTACTCTCTCTAAGTCTTCCTGAAAATATTCTGAGCGCTACTTCACCTTTTTCCATACGCTGGGAGACTTCCCTTTTCTCTTTCAGTGTGTGATTCTCCTAAAAAACCACCACATCATCATTTGTTTAGTCTTCTCTAAATATGTCGTCATCAATGACGTCAATCAAACTAGACTCTTCTTCAAAGTTATTACAGTCCTTGATGGTCCACTGTCATCATCCATTCCTTAGAGCATTGCTATTCCCCCTCATGCTATGGCTGCTTTTTATTCTTCAGAGATTGTCTATCCCCCCCTCTTTGTCCATAGATATCCGTGATTTTAAACACAAATTCATCAGGTATTCTCACCATCTTCTCCACTAGGCCAGATAGCCATGTTTATAGACTATTCTCCGCAAAAATAGAAAAACCTTCAACTCAACTGCAACATCTCACAGAGCCACTTGCCCTGTGAGTGCCAGTATAAATTTGCTGTATTTAAATAGTGTATTCCAAGAGCGGAACACACTATCCCTTGGTCAGTAAATAAAAGCATCATGTTAAGATTTGTCATCCAATCCCTTTCCAAAATATTTAACTAGTGTCTGTTATGAATATAACAGGGATCAGTCATGTCACACTCTCATATAAAGACTGGTAATTCATCAATAAAAAGGAACTCAATTTGTAGCTCCAAAGAACCGGTAATCATGTGTGGCAATTCTCACCATTAAATACTTTTCCTCCTTGGTTCATTGACATGTTGTCCAGTGTCTACTAATAAAACAAAGGTTTCACCTCCTACCATCACATTAACCCTTGGCTCCTCTTGGAGGTCTAATATCACTGAAAATTCTGGACACATCAAGTCATCCTGTAACCTGTCCTATTGTGGGTGCATGCATACCCTGTTCCTGTGAGAGGATTTCCTCCTACCATAGTGGCACCTCCTATCCTGGGTGTCAATACCTGTCCTGTGTTTGCATATTGCTGAATCTGCATGGGGGTTCACTGCAATTGCACCTGTAGTGAATTCATTTTGTACTTGCTCGAGCTGCTGTACCTGTTGCACTCTCAGCGCTTGGGCCTGATACAATGTCTGATCCGGGGCAGACCCTTCCCTAGCTTGTGAGCTATATGCTGGAGGATAAGCTGTCCTCCCTCTTGAGAATTGTCAATTTTGTACATATACTTGGCTCCTGCATGTGCGCTCAAAGTGCCCTGCCATCCCACATGTCCAATACACAGGAGGAGCCCTTCTTACTAGTCCCCCTTGGTTAAATGGTCCTTGCGCATTATGATTATCATTCTGTATATTCTGAAAACCACCATGGTTATTCTGCAAACCACCTCTTCCTCTACTTCCCATTCCTTTGCCTTGGGACACAAACCCATTCCCTCCTTGGCCCATCTGGTGCTGATGGTTCACCTGTGATGTACCCACTGCTTGCTGCATTCCCAGTCCTTTTCCGCTTGTCAATCCTGCCACTTCTATAGCATACTTTGACAATTTCTTCCGAGCTAACTTGGCTGCCTCAAGTTTTCTAGCATCTTTCTTTTTTTTTAATCCTTCTCCTGTAACAGCCAACAGTAATATATTATAGTCAACTTTATGTCAGGTTACGGTTTCACTTCCATTCTCACTTGCTTCTTTGAGCACTTCTATACCTGCCCAGACAATCCCTAACATAAAATACTATAAAATACTGCCGCTGTTATTTACCTTGGCTCGCGCTCTTCAAGAGTTCAGTGCTCCTGAATATAAACAAGTGGATGTTCATCTTCTTTTTTTTATAGTCTTCAAAAAATCTAATTTCTTTTATATTATATTTTTAGCAGAACATGGTATCCCTAACTGGGATGTTACCAATATAAAGTGGAAGAATCCTGCATGTATGTGTGTGTGTTCTTATTGCAATATTGAATTCCTTTTTCTGACTACCTGTGTGCATGTTTGTGTGAATTGAACCTGCATTCCATTGATTGCCTATACTTCAACAAGATCATGTGTATATCTGTGTATGCATGCCTTTTCATGTGCGTGTGTTCATGTGTGCGTATGCATGTGTGTGTATATGTATGTGTGTGTATGCATGTGTGTATGCATGTGTGTTCATGTGTGTGCGTCTGTGCATGTGTGTATGTGTGTATGTGTTGTGTGTGCATGTGTGTGTGCATGTGTGTATGCCTGTGTGTGTTCATGTGTGTGTTTGTGTGTGTGTGTGCATGTGTGTGTGTGTATGTGTGCCCGTGTGCACAGAACTAAATGTGTGATCTTTTAAGTTCCTCTAGGGGAAGTGTTGAGTTGTCTATAGGTGACCTCCCTTGCTCTGGCACTGAATAACACATTCTAAAAGTGAAATACTGTTTCACCTGACTTTTCACCACCAATTATTCCTACATAGTGATCTTTTTATCAAACAATCTGAAAGAAGGCCCTTATGCCCCTCAATAATGTGTCTATTAAATTATATTCTAGTGTAGGGATGATACTATCTACTATTGGTGGGCTATATATATGTTCAGTGTGCATGTGTATGTCACTCCCCCTCTTCATATTGTGACAAGAACTTTAACCTAATTCATCATGTATAATAGTGATCCATAACATGCTCAATACTTGTGCCAAACCCTCCTTGTTTCTCCTTGTAATCCTTAACTGCTAAATAAATTCTCAGTAAACAAGCCTTTGTTCATTAAAAATTAATATATCTGTGTTTTTTACCAAGAGCCATTAATGTTCTTCAGTTGTGTTCCTTTATTAGTGCAGTTCCCAGCCTGATTGCACTCATTCATGAATATGCTTTATCTAAACAAACCCTATAATAGATCTGAATAAGGTACTCTTTATTCTTGAAAATCATATGACTCGGGGTGTGTGCTCTACAAAAAATACTTCTTTAACCTAATGGCACACTCCTTTACATTGCCATGCCTTAAAAATACTAATGTGATTTTGTGTGTGTTTACATAATGAATCCCTAAAAACAGTGCTTGTTATCTGCTAGTTAGTTACAGGGATTTTTACTCAATACATTTGTTAATTTGTTATAAAATATATCATACTCTCCTATCTATAGTGTGTGTAACTTTAGTCTTGGTGCTATTGAGAATATTTCCTCTCATTACTGTTCCTTCCCCATTCTAGATACACATATTTGCATTAATGCATGCACTTTTAATACTGCTAATGAAAAAAGGTACTTTATCTTATTAGTTCTTGCTGTTCCCGATAAATATTTGCCATGCTTAATCCTGTGTCATTTGCTATTATATAACCTACTTTTTTATGTAATTTACATTAATAATTATATTTGTATTCTCAGTGCATGCCTCACAAATTGTGTGATCTTGGACACATTTGTGTAATGCTTCTATGCTGTGAAATGGAGGAGATGCTGCCCCCTCCTTGGAGACTGCCAATTTGCTGTGGCTTTGGTGCATATGCTTGAGTCTCTGTGGGTAATATCCTTATGATTCTGTATTGTATTGTGGTGCATATCCCATCGCTGCTCTTTCTCTCCTTAGTTACTAATATCCTCACTGTTCTGGTTACTTATAGCACTCTCCTGCGCTTTAATTTGCAATCTCTGTCTTACTTTTGCTCTCCCACGACTGTGCCCCTTTTCCTCATGTTTTCTCCTTCTCTCCTTATTCAATCACTTTCCCATTTCCTTCCGATGACATACTTCTGTGCCTTCTTGTTACAAATTCTATGAAATAAACTGTGTGCCTCTGCTCTTCCTTTTTGTAGTGCACTAAAACTTCTTAGCAAGGCACCTTTTCTTTTTCCCAATTACTTTTCATCAATGTTTCTAGACTTTATTTAAATGGTTTCTTCCCATTGAATCTCCCTATGCATGCCTATGATATATGCTCTTTCACAGTGTCCCTATTGTTTACTTATAAAAATGCCTAAACTGTTTAAATTGAGTTTAAAAACTCTGAGGTGTTCTGGTGTGTGCTCATATAATGTCTTGTAATCAAGTCCTTAAAAAGGGAAATATCTGGCATAAATCCAAAATAACTAACAAAACCTTTAAAATGGGAAGTGACTTGTGCAATTTTAAAAAGTGATCTAATGGGATCAATCTAATTCACATATGTGTAAGGAATTGGGCAACTTTTAGCATAAAACAGTGACCTCAAATATTGTTAGTCATACATGGCTTTATCTTTTATTGGTCAAAACAAAAATGCTTCAAAGATATATACCTTTACTAATAAAACAACCAAGGGATTAGCCACCACATAATCTCATATACACCCCTAGCACATTATTTCAACACACCATCCAACAATATTTCAGAAATATTTTTCTCCTCAAAATCTATTCGGTTTCGAATTTCTTCAATTGGTGTTTGCTATATGGAACGGAAGCAAGAAAGACAAGTATTATATACATGTGCCACAAGAACCCCCCAAAAAATTAAAGTCAGTTCAATGAGTTCTAGTTCAAGGCTACTCTTTCCATAAGGGTGGTTGTCAGCCCTGGCTCACTTAAAACTTTGTAAAAATAATTTAAAGAAATTCTAAACATACCATCCAATCATTATAATACCCTCTCTATTAATAAGGTCAATCCAAAACCACTCTACTACTATATAAAACATATTATTTTATTCTAAAAAAAATATAATACATTTTAAAATTCTGCCTTTTTTCTCAATTTACACAATTTCTATGCATGGTCTCATATATATCAGCTCTAGCCCCACTCATTCCTACTCGTTTTGATCACATATTCATGAATTTATTTTTTCTGTCTCAGATCACACCTTTTAAAAAACAGATTCCCCAGCTTTTTTCTTCATTGTTAACCATTTTTTCTTCCCTTTTCTTCACAAAATATGTTTAATGCATGTATATATATATATATATATATCTCCACCAATCACCTCCTACCTTATTTAATAATACAATGTTTACTTATACATATAATGTTCATCACAACATGCATTTTTCCTGAGCCTTTAACACCACAAGCTTCTTAATTCAAAGACACTTATAATTTCTCTAAGCTTCCCATGTTTTTGCTGGTGTCTATGAAATTAAAAACCCAGCCTCAAATTAAAACCCAAATAATGTTTGCTAAAACTAACATGTATAATACCTTTCCTATCTTTTGCTGAGAACTTATAAAACATTTGAAAACTTCATAATATCATGTTCTTCATGGCTCATACATAACTAAGCTGCAACTGCTCTGACAATAGAGCTACCTAACTCATACTTTGCACGTCTCTTCTTTTTCTTTTTTCACAAGGAATGCAAGCTTCTCCCCTTTCTCGGAAGGCTAATCACTCCCTTCCGCTTGCTGGCTCTTATCATTTCTATGACGTTTGATTCTACATTTCAGGCAAGGAATGCTGTGTCTTTTGAAGTGTTTGTAAATCGCGCACTGCAATATATGTGTGTTGTTTGGTAAATGTACACACATTGGGATTTAAAATAGATAGAATTCATAGCTTAATTTTCTTTCTGCTTTTGGACCATCATATTTAAACTAACTGGGCCTCATTACGACCCAGGCGTTGGACCATGGTGCTAATGGTCCATGCCGGTAACTTACCGACTCCGCCATGGCGGAATGGGGAATTACCACCCCATTCCGAGGTTGGCGGGGCGGTAATTCCCCATGCCGCCATGGCCCTTCCCCATTCCCATTTTTGCCCCATAGGGCTCAATGGGAATGGGGAAGGCGCTAAGTACGGTGCCGCAAATTGCGGCCCCATACTTAGCACCAAGGTCCCTTTGCGGGTCCCTACTTTAACGGCTGGTAAAACCAGCCGTTAAGGTCGGGTCCTGCAAAGGGACCTCGTAATTAGGCGCTAATAGGTTAACGGCGCCGCAGCCTTTTGCGGCGCCATTAACCTATTAGCGCCTGGGTCATAATGAGGCCCACTATCTTAGTTTATTCAAAGGAAGGTAAAAACACTGTTATTTCTGCAGATGTAATGCACAAACAGTCCTGGGGAGTACTTATCCACTGTTTGGCATGAAACACAGAGCTCTGCACTATCTCAGCCAATAAATGCTTGCAAATAGAAAAACCCATTTGCAGACTTTTCCACCCCTTCATTTCATGTCCCACCTTCTTAGTTTGTACTTTCTGTCAGTCAGATATATATTGTTCTTGGTTGTCTAGTACCTTTAGAGTCTTGTCTTCATTTATATATTAATTTTATCTACTTTTAACCCCTTACTTGATGTCAATCCTTTGTTTAAAAGATGTAACAAAAATTGCTTTTTATCTATTTATTTTGGCTATCTTTTATATTCTATTTATTTAAGCACACAAAAGCTTTATACAAACATATACATGGACACAGCAATAATTTATGACTGGTGCCAAACATTTAACTACAATTTATCATGTTTCAAAGCTTTTTTCAACAAGTAGCAATCATAATTTACAACACAGTACACATTAAAAACCCACGTGATCACCTTCCATTCCATATTTTATTTATAGTAAGAGGTAGTCTTCCTTCGCCTCCATTTATACTACCCCATACAGAGTTTAAGACGGCACCTTCCACAGTCCTGACTATGGGTATCCTCTCGCTTTCATATTTCACATCGAATTTGAGACGTCTTTTTCTATCTCCCTTGAAATAGGATTACGTATGTGTTCCTTAATCCACATTAAATTCCTGTTACCCCACTTATTTACATAGCTACCTATATATATATATTACATGGCCACGGTAGTGGCCATGTAGTTATGGTTAAGTTGCTGTTTCCATAGGAAGAGCACTTTTTGGGCGGCTTATAACTTCGCTCTCCCTGGACGGATCCTCACCAAGCTTTGCAAAAAAAGTAGTTGGGTCACTCTGAATTTTTATGCAAAGTTTGGTGAGGATTCGTCCAGGGGGGGGAAAGTTATAGGGGGGGTCCCAAAACTTTTTTTTTTCCCATAGACTGAATGGGAAAAAACGGCTACAGCCCGAACCGCTGGACGGATTTACACCAAATTTGCAGCAGGAGCGGCAGCCTGGTCCCAAAAGCGTGCTTTTGTAAATTTGGTGTAAATGTGTCCAGTAGTTTTTTTAAAAATGACCAAAATGTAAGGCAAAAAAATTAGTGATATCTGCGTTCGCTTCGCGGACGGACTTCCCTGTTCGCTCCGCGGACAGCACCCCGATTGGCCCATAGCCTTGCGTCATGTCCACGGACATGCGACGTGTTCGCTGATTGGACGGCGAGGGACGTGGAGCGCGTCAGATTTTCTGTGGCGCCCGCCATCTTGTATTCGCAGTCGACCGCGTACAGCGCAGTGAAACGTGGATAAAAAATTGTATTTAGTGCCGTGTGTTGGTGTGTAAGAGTGTTTGGGGAGGGTGGGGGAGTACGAGATAGGTTCAATGTTTTGTTTTTTTATGTGCTAGACGTTTTTGTTGCGTTCGATTTGTCCGCGGAGAACACGGCTGTTCTGACATTTTGTAAATAAACTAAATGGTGGGGTGTTTAGAGGACGGAGTATGTGTCATTTTTGTTCGCAAGGAAGGTAAAAATGAGCTATGAACACTTGCGGTGTACTTAATTGTTCGTAAATACACAAACTGGGGGTGTCCTCAGGACGCTGTCCGTATTGTAATCTGTCTAGTTGAATGTGTTCTAAGAACACTCGCAGTGTCCCGAAATGGTTGCAATTACACAAAATGGGGGTGTTCTGAGAACGTTGTTTGTATTGTTCCTTGTCAGGGTGAGCACTTTTAAGAGCACTGCTTTTGTTCGCTAATAGTACAATTTCCTAGGGACTGGACTTTTTGTCCACTAAAGAAATGATAAATCCGGCTGGTGTGCGCCGACATTATGTGATAATCCTATGACTGGCGCTATTGACCTGGCTGACTTGCTTTTGCGACACTAAATCATATCTCCCGCCACTAAGCCTGATATTATCAAAGCATTCATATTCCCCGCCTCTCTCCGTGACGTTACAGGGTGCGTAATGAAACGCGCCCAGTCGTCTCCAGTACTACGCGACTTTACACAGAACCCGGAAGACAACACACATTATGTCACAACACAGCGCGCCACAATTCGGAATATGAAACTGTGATTTAAAAGCAAAGAGCAAGATTGTAAATGTTGTAAAGTACATTTATTTGACATCAAATGTTTAGAGAATATTCAGCAATTTGCATTTGTCTTTGTTGTCGATCCGCAAAAGTTCAAGTTGAGACATGCGATGTTCCTTTGCGGTACAGAGAGTGTTAGATCAGCTTACAACTCAGTGCGCCACAATTCGGAATATGAAACTGTGGTTTAAATGTAAACAGCAGGATTGTACATTTGGTAAAGTACATTTATTTCACATGAAATATTTAGTGAATATTCAGCGATTTGCTATTGTCTCTGCTGTCGATCAGCAAAAGTGTATTTGGAGCCACGCGTTGTTCCTTTGCAGTAGATAGGCTGTTGGTTTATGATAAAAGCAGTAAATGGTCGCTCTGATAATCGGAAGGTTGCTCCAACAACGAGCCATTAGACCACCCTATTGGTTAGTATGTTGTTTGTAGCCGCTAGTACTGCGTAAGGGCATATTGGTCCTTGGCGATTGTCCCATAAAATGGAGAGGGTCATGAAGTTGCATATTTGGACCTGCACCTGGCAGTTGAAGACCCCATCCGCTGGAGTCTGTAAATCGTGACATAGGCTAAATGGAGCCACATACCTGTTTTAAAAAACATAAATTAGTCTCACCAGCCGATCTTCATTAAAAATCATCATTTTATTTATTAGGGCGTGAAAATATTTGCTATCGAAGATAGTGCAACAGAGTATGTTAATAATAAAATAATAATATTTTCCCATTCATATAGCGCTAAGAACCGTGAGGTATCTAAGCGGTGCTTAATATTAACCACGGTGTGTGGTGCTCATTTATCGACCACGGAAGGATGAAAGGCTGAGTTTGGCCTTGCCGGGATTCAAACTTGCGTTAGCAAGCTGTGCACGGATGTCAAAGCGAGCGATGTACTCGCTGTGCCACTTGACAGGCTACAGTGAAGTGGCACAGCAGGTAGAGCGCTTGACCGCCTATCGACCGGTTAAATTATTTCTATTAACCCACCCTGTGTCGTCTGCCTTTTTCAGAGCCCTCTAAATGACAGGGGATCAATTCGGCGGTGATAGTGCGCGGTAGAAAACATTATGCCACTTTCAACGAACAAGTTCAACTTGAGTGGTCTTTAATGCTACGCTATTGTAATTATATTTGGTATAAAGTAATCTAAAGGGTTACTTAGAGTACAATTGCAATTTCCATTGTCTACGAGTGGTGCAGTCCCAAAATACGACTCTGCGTGTGCCAACGATCTTTCGCATAGTGATATAATATATAAAAGTGGTTTTGTTTCAGAAATGTCATCTTTATCTTCTCTTACGTTTTAGCTACACTCCTTCAAGAGAAGTCTTTCATCACAATCTCTGTCTGTCAAGGTCAAAACACAATACAACCTTATAGTCCGCTTCGTGAGCCTCTCTGGGGCCCGACAAAAAAATGGAAGCAGCTGACCTTCACTGTGAACAAGCATAAATTCTTACTTTGCAACATTCTGTGTAAAGCCATCTGTAGAAGTTGGTTTTTGCACGCCATGTTTGTATATTGTTTGCGTGATATTAAAAAAGTTTGTTTAAGGGACGTTATGGTTCTAAGTACAGCCGAAAGACCCCTGAAAATCGCAAGTTATGGTAAGCTATGAAAAATAACTGCGCCACCACCGTGCACTGCTAAGACTAACACCCAGGACATCAAAGATGACATCGCAAATGTCATTTATGAAATCACTGATGACATCACATGTGTATGTACTTTTCATGGAATTTGTGTACTAGGGATTTTTATTATAATGTTGCGAAAAAAGTGTCAAGGATATTGCAATAAATATCATACCGTTATTAGTGCTTTGAACGATGCATTGATATAAATAGCATTGTATTATGGGATTCTATCTAGTATACTGAGCTACTAATGGAGAAACATAGCATTGTGTGCAGAGTACAAGATGAAAGAATAATATTTGTAATGTTAATATGTTGAATAATGAAATGATAATTGTCCTGAAATGTTCGAAAATTCACAAAATGGGGGTGTTCTGAGGACATTATTCGTATTGTGTGATTGCTTATCTGTATGCAATGAGGGAATGGCACAGAGAGTAAAGTGGACGCCGTCCGTGGACACCGCGGCTGTTCGTGGACAGGGCGTGCTACATCCGGGTTTTTCCAGGAAATCCAACATGGAAAGAAGACTGTACGGATCAGCCAATCAGATGTCGAGGTTGTGGATTTGTGTTGAAAGAGACTGTGTGTGGTGAAGATGGCAGAAGTGGAGAAAGTCAGGGTGTTGGTGCTCGGAGATATGTTTGTGCATGGTTTACAGCAGTACGCTGAATGCAGGCATGTTGCAAAGAACTTTGATGTGAAAGGAGTGGAGGTGGTGTGGAGCACTGTGCCTGATTGCAATGTACAGGGAATTGTAGAGGTTTGTGAGGATATGGCCACGATGAACAGTCCGCATGTGGTAGTTTTACACTATGGCGCTTTCCATTTGGGCAACGTCAGTGCCCCTACTTTGTTGACTGATTTGGAACGCTTGGTTCAAGCCGTAATGAAGATCCTTTCAAATGCGAAAGTAATTTTTTCTGGATTACTACCTAGGGCAATATGGGACAATAGTTCAGTTTTTTGTCCTCAGCAAAACATTGCTAGGTGTGTCATCAACCGAGGCATGTGTGCCTTCATGCTTAGAGCTGGTATGTTCTTCTGTAACAATGAGAATATTGATGCCAGTAATGCTGTTAATTTTAAAGAAGATGGCATTTCTTTATCTTTTACGGGAAATGCCTTTCTATTTTGGAATGTAAGGGTTGCTTTGGAGAAGGTTATATGAAGATTTTAGGAGTAAAGTAAGAAAAAAAAACAAGAACAAAAATACAAAATAAGAGGTGTCTGTCAAGCATCTGTAAAAAAAAAAACGGCTCTTTTCAGAGCCAACTTCAAAGGGGAAATGGGGCACACTATTTAAATTTACATTCACCACGTTCAGATTTTCGATGTGTCCGCAGACATGGCGGTAGTCCGCGGACATGAAAATCACTACAAGGAGGTTAGTATGTTCTATGTTACATGTATATGAAGTCAGGGATATTATGGTTAAGTTGTGCTACTAAAAACCTATGAAATTCAGTGAAAAAACTTTGTTAAAGGGACGTTATGGTTAAGTTGCGCTACTAAAAACCGATGAAATTCAGTAAAAAAAACTTTGTTAAAGGGACATTATGGTTAAGTTGCACTACTAAAAACCTATGAAATTCAGTGAAAAAACTTTGTTAAAGGGACGTTATGGTTGAAAGTAAAACCAAAAAACCCCTGTAATTCGGCAGTTATGGTAACATAAGCAACCATAACTCGCGCCACCATGCACTGCTAACACTAACACCCAGGACATCAAAGATGACATCACAAATGTCATTGATGACATCACTGATGACATCACATGGCTGGCTCTCCCTTTTTATCCTTTACTGACATATCAAAGCCACATAGTTTTCTTCAGTAACAGTCAGGAAGTAAAAATTGAAAAGGTACTATATTTGTAGACTTAGAGTCAAGTCACATCGTATGAAACATATACATAGCGGAAGACACAGGCTTGAAAGAGAGCAATCCTTTCTGTGCATGAAGATAATCATTAGGGTTATCAGCACTTTCTCATAGTTTTATTTTTATTACTCTACCTTCCCTGTATATGCTCATATTTGTATACATTATACTCACTTCCCTTTCCTTTGGGTGCAGTCACATCATGTGATACACATACATATGGTAAGTAGCAGCTTTGAAACAGAGCAATAGTTTCTCTGCATAAAGACAATCAGTTAGGTTATGAACTCTTTCTGCTACTATTTCTGCTTTTTTGTTTACTTCACTGTCCCTGCATATACTCATATTTGTATGTGTTGTTGTCTCTTTGTGTTTTGTCTGTAATAATTATGTATTAAGAGGGTTTTGTTATCTACTTATTACATGTTTCACAGTACGCAAAACTCTAATAAGAAAGCAGTTATCATTTCAGTATTCAACATGGCAAGATTATGAATATGGCACCTTCATCATGTATGCTGCACACACTGCCTATGTTTCTGCATGAGTAGCTTAGTATACTGGATAGAACTTCATAATAGAATGCTATTTATATCAATGCATTGCTTAATGCACTAATTAGCTCATGATATTTATCCCAATGATTCTTGACAGTTTTTGGTCAACATTATAAGAATCCCTCCTACAGAGTTTTCATGAAAAGTAAATGCACATGTGATGTCATCAGTGATGTCATCAATGACATTTGTGATGTCATCTTTGATGTCCTGGGTGTTAGTGTTAGCAGTGCACGGTGGCGCAAGTTATGGTTGCTTATGTTACCATAACTGCCGAATTTCAGGGATTTTTCGGTTTTACTTTGAACCATAACGTCCCTTTAACAAAGTTTTTTCACTGAATTTCATAGGTTTTTAGTAGCGCAACTTAACCATATCGTCCCTTTAACAAAGTTTTTTTTACTGAATATATATATATATATTATAATTATTTTCTATCTCTGTCTTCAACACATGATGCATATATTTACCAGAATCCAAAGAGCTGTTCTTCACAACGTGCGGTATGCTGGTGGGCATAGATCATACTGCAGGTTATCACTCACCTATCACTTCTCCTGGAATCTCCTCCTGCTCGCCAGCATCTCACACATCAAGAAAAAGGGGTCTTCAGCTGTTGTCCCTGTAATCTTATGAAAGACTTAGGGCCCTACAAGTTGGGCATCATAATGTATAGGGGGTTGTTCCCCCACACACCTCCATCAGACATCCATGGATTCTCATGCTCCCATCCTCCACACAGAGACAGGAAAACCTAGACGCCTGGGAGCCAAACGTGTTTATTCATCAAAACACACTCAAATGCATGCTTGCATCCACCCTTTCTTTATAGATGTATGCAAATTAGCACCTTGTACAGGGTAGGCTTTTGATAGGCCAAGTTAGTTGAAGGGCAGTCATCCCTTCATTACCATTGGATAACTTATCACACATGCACAATAATTCCACATTAGCATAACTAGCATCCACAATTTTATCTGACACATGAAATTAATATGCCCATTTTACACTTGGCTGGACACAACTATGAAAGTGCTCAATTCCTGCCAGGACATTCTTCATGAATCAATGTCTGCACCTTATCTATTTCCTGAGGTTATACTCTTATTTATTTTATGGTGCAAAAATAATACAGCTGGGCTTTTAAATTAGTTTGTATGATACACTATGTACCCTTCTCCATAAGAACATAGGTACATGTATCTAAGCTTCTATTTATTGCCTACCCATATCTTGTTTTGTCTGCTTTCTGTGCCAATTCCATTTTTAATCTAACAAACCTCATTATCACATACGAGATGCTGTCAAAAACTGTCTGCAAGTGTGTCAGTCCCTCTTGCTTATCTGAAAACTCTTTCCATGGTTTAGAATTCTGGAACCCATTTGCACTTGAGTATCCATTTTAAAATACATATTCATCTGACACTGTTCTTTTCTTCTTATCAGGGAAATATATTCTGCATTTATGTAAGCATTTTCATTTTGTAAACACATTATTTATAATATGTCCTTGTGCACTTATGGAGTGTGTGTAATATAAATGCACCCTTCGTTTTCCATGCCACCTCAAACCATGTGTGTGCAGTGTCTAATGTACTTTTTACTTTTAATAAAGGCAATCTAACCCTGATTTCTACAATGATGGACAGGAGAGTAAACTATTTGACCTACATACCATTTTATCTATATTCAGTTGAATGGGGAGGTGTTGGCACCTCTATACAGTAATATCACCAAAATGATTTACAGTGAATATATAGTGGGCACCACAAATATTGTGGACACATACACCATGAATATGTGTTAAAATGTGCCTGTGTCATGTTGGTGACCCAGCACCCAGTGGACATTTTCATATGCAACCTTAGAGATTTAATTGTATAATGTATGTGTCTTCTTAACCCTTTTCTCCTCAAATCATGCTTCCAAATACACCATTCCAAACAATTATTTAAAAAAAAAAATTCTGGTGATCCCCTCGTGAACCTTCCTTTATTATTCAAGGGTACCCACCATTCAGAAATCCATTTGTTCATATAGCATCTATGCATCCACCCAAACATGATCGTATGCCCGTAATCCTTCATTCATTCCTCCATCCTCAAAATATTTAATTCATCCCTTTTGCACCATACCCATTCTCATTCAACTATGTTACTAATCATTCCTTCACACAACCTCCCACACTCTCATTCATCAATCCTCACATTCATATTCATTCATCCAGGGACGTCATTTCACCAAAATGCCAGGGGTAGCGGAAGTGACATCACATGACCCTTGACCTCTGATGGCATCACAGGAAGTGATGTCATTTGACCCCACTCCAAGTGACATCGCGGGAAGTGATGGTACATGACCTTTCGCCCCTTGACAAAACAGGAAGTGGCATCACATAGCATTGTTCCTCAGTACACTAAGAAAAATATGGTTACGATATCACTGTACAAGAATGGATCGTCATGTGTAGCGTTAATATCAGTATTTTAGGCCCATATTACCAAATTACTGTGAATGTAAGCAGACGGCCTACACAAAGACCTTGACTATTGTACATTACTCAGGTTAAACTATAAACAGACAGAGTATCTCGAAGAGGGCTAAACCCCAAAGTCACAGACATCCAGTGCCTGTCAACTGTTTGGCCACAGACTGGAAAAAGCAACTGACCAACACAAGTCAACCAGAAAAACGATGGTCTGGAGGGTTGCCCAGTGCTGTGCCAGTGGTTATGAATGATTTGAAACCTTCCCGCCATTACCTTTCTCTTTTGCTTATTTGGTAAGTAAGCCACCGTTTTCTTTTGTTAGATGGGAGATAGTGGGGAAAGAAGTGTTGCAGGTCACAGTAAATGCAGGATTTTTTTATTTTAAAATGTAAACAACAGCAGCTCCATACCATCACCCATAGAAAAGCCTGCTGAACCTACAGACCTGGCTACTCCTTACTCATGACACCCAATGAGGCTGGGACATGTCTGGGGATGCTTGTGGTCTCGTACAGAGGGATGTGACCTAGCAGTTCGGCCTCGACTGCCCCTTTTGGGGTGGGACCAACCATAATTTGCATATGGTCTTTCCCCTTATAAAGTGGCTTGCCAGGCAAAAAAAAAAACCTGTGGTCTGGAGGGTTTCCCAGAGCTGTACCAGTGGCTATGAATGATTTGAAACCTTCCAGCCATTGCCTTTATACTTTGCTTATTTGCTAACTAACCCCCACTTTGCGTTGTTAGATGAGAGATAGAGGGGAGGAAGGGTGTGTGTGTTGCAGGTCACAGTAATTGCAGGGCTTTTCTATTTTAAAATGTAAGCAGCAGCAGCTCCATGACATCACCCCTAGAAAAGGCCCATTTGATTATTTTCTTTGGTCCTTTATATCTTGCTTAATGCCAGCCTCCTCCTGCTTCTAAGCACTGGAGCAGGAACTGAACCAAGTTGCACTACATCCCCTTGTTCCCAGAGCAACTGCATTGCCCCTGAGCAATCCTTCCAAATGTATATATGTTTTTGCTTGAGGAAGCAACAGGTACTTTTTTCAAAGGCAGAGGGCAACTTCATGTAAATTAATGATCTCGCTTTGCGTCTATCTACAGTATGCCTGTGGTGCAGGTCTGGCAGATCTGGGTCAGGTCACACAGTGCCCAGGCAGGATTTGTGGCAGCAGCCACTGGGTCACACCCCTCTCATCACAGGCCCAGTGACTCATTGGATGTACAAAGCAGATGACGAGAAACACTGAGGTTCTTGCTGTGCTGTCACTGAGTGCTGCAGGCTGCTCATACCCAATCTCAGTTAGCTAGACCTAGCCCCCATTTCCTTCCTGTTGCTACAGTACTGGTTATGAGCTGCACAGACAGCCCTGCCTCTGAACCCAACCATTCAGGCATTCTTCACTAATGGACTGCCAGCCTGTTCTGCATCCCTGTTATTTCTTCAGCTAAGGAGATCGAGATTCCGGGTGAAAAAAGCTGTGGCACATTCGGTGCAACCCAGAAATATGCTCTTGGCACTTCCTCTTTGTCCAGTGGCCCTGGGGTCGCAAGGATAGGTCCAGGGGTAGCAGAGGGGGAGCCAGGGGTAGCAGCAGCGACTCCTGGCAACCCCCAAATGACGTCTCTGCATTCATCTACCCTCCTTGCATCCTCGCTCTGCTTCCCGCTTTCCATACCCCCATCCTGCTAAGAGTGTTGGCGTGCAAGAATTCAGAACATTTTGCCACCGCACAACATCCAAACCTATTTGAATTTTCATTGCTTACTGTAAACTGATGTACAAGAACATGCGCATGGACTCTATGGCATTGTGTACCAAACTGTGAAAGAGGGCACAAAAGCAAAACCTGTTGCTACTGCTATGGAAATATTTAAGTAGGCAATGTGAAGGTTGTCAATATTTTTTCAAAGTTTCAAAGAAATGTTCGACCCCTCTGAATGTGGGGGCAGGGGTAATCCTTTTACCCCTGTGTGCGCTGCTGCTGGCTAAGCAGCTGGCTATGGACATGTTATGAGTCAGGACACTAAGGGGCCGATTCATGGAACAAACGTGCGCCGAAATTCCCAGGGCAAGCAGGCGCAAGGAGGCGCAAGTGTGAGAAAGCAAGCGCACGCGCATGCGTGCGATTCAAGGAAGGCGCTGCGCTACTTTCCCACTGGTTGAGTGCCAAATCCGTGCATGGTGCACGCGGGCACACACGTCATCAAACGGCGTGCGCTTCGCGCACAGCAAAAGCGCACATATAGTGCAGCGCACACAACAAAAGTGGGCGGAACAGTGGGCGGAACACGCGGAATGGGGAGCAACTTGTGAAAAAGAAGGCGTAACTGGGGAAGTACTGCAGGGAACTACACGGAACGCCCACACGCACGCGGACAACCCGTATTCATGGATTCGAAAACGGGAAACCCGTGCACGGCAAAAGACGCACACAGGCGTCAACGCGTCCGCCACACGAAGGCAGGCGGAAGCATCCCCGCGCACAGCATAAAAGTGTGCGCAAACAACAAACACGTATGTACAGCTATGATGAATGCCCCATTTGTCGCAGCACTGATCGTGGGACACCGCAGGAGGAGGAGAATAGCCAGGGCATGCATTTTTTTCACCACGGACAAACCTTTTTGGGATGCCTGACGACCAGGTCTATGGCAGGTATAGGTTTCCACCCCATATCATCCTAGACCTGGTCAGGGAGTGGGAAGATGACCTAACATCCCCCACCCTCTGCTCCCAAGCATTGAGCCCCTTGGAGAAGGTGCTCAATGTCCTGCATTTTTTGGCCACTGGCTCTTTTCAGCGGATGACTGCCATAGTGGGTGGGGTCTCACAGGCCACGCAGTCATGCTGCCTACACCAGGTATTGGCAATCATGACAGCGTGCCCCTCAGTCCGCAGGCACATATACATGCCCAGAACACCCGCAGAAAGGCAGGCCGTTGCCCAGGACTTTTACAGGGTGGCACACTTCCCCAAAGTGCTTGGTGCCATAGATTGCACCCATGTGGCCCTAAGTCCACCTAGGGCCACTGAGCACATCTACCGAAACCCCAAGCACTGGCATTCCATCAACGTACAGGTGGTATGCGATGCAAAGGGAATCATCACCTCTGTCTATGCAAACTACCCTGGCTCGACACATGACAGTTTCATATACAGAATGTCCACCCTGAGCCGGGCCCTGGAAGCTGGGCAGCATGACGACACATGGCTCCTAGGTGAGTACAAATGCCCGTGCACATGCATGCATGTCACACACACACACACAAATACACAAACCCCAATAATCACAACCATTTATCACCTCTCCAGGGGACAGTGCCTACCCTCTGAGCAACCACATGATGACGCCAATCCGGAAACCCACCACACCACCCCAGGTAAGATACAATGCGGCCCATATTGCAACCAGGGCCATAGTGGAGCGCACATTCGGAGTGCTCAAGTCACGCTTCCGCTCCCTTGACCGCTCTGGCGGGCAGCTAATCTATGCACCCCCAGTAGTGTGCAGGATCATTGTGGCAGCATGTGTCCTGCACAATGTTGCAACACGGCAGGGCGTACCGGTGGACATGGTGGTGCCCCCACATCCCCAACCACAGGCACAGGCGCTGCCCATGGGAGGGGATAGGGCATGTGGCGAGGAAGCCCGGTCCCAGCTTGTGGCCAGATTTTTCACCTAAACTCCCAACCCTGCGGAGTGCACACAGGCCTGGCACATACCAGGTGACAATCGATGATGACAAAGAGACAGTCAACTGTCACAACCTTACCATCCTGAGATTGTTGCCATGGAAATGCCACATTGTGTGCATCCTTAGCTACTTAAACACAAGCAATCCTGTGTGACCAAAAGGCACACATGCAAGGTGTGAATCACACAGACCTGCAAAACAGGCCATGACAATCACTGGTACAATCACTGGTATGTCACTAAAACCCTCCCAAACCATAACATGACATGGCAAGCAATAGCCATACACCAACATAGTACCAATAAGGTACACATTGCCATGTGAAAAATGTAAATGGGCATCAGACAATGATGCCTGACATGGAATCAGATAAAATGACTGACCAACAACCTCCCACCCAAAATAAGTCATACCCAAATGCATTCCAAAAGTCGTATTTGAAACATAACAATGAATGCCTGTCGACATGCACAATGTGCATTGCATAATCAACACTGCAGCTACGGTCTGCCATGTCTACCTCCTGCAACACACTGCTCAGCGCACAGCACAGTGAACAGCCATTGTGTGTGATGCACACCCTGAGCATCACATCTAAGCGACAAACTACAGAAAAAAACAAAATTAGGCATGTACAGGATCCCCAAATGGTCATAGAACATTCGCTGCAGGGACACAGTGGCACCAGAAGGCAAACAGAGTGTACACGTGGAGGGTGGTTGACCTTGTAGTAGATCATAGTGTAGGGACATGCACTCAACATATGCATGTGAAATCATGTGACCATCACTGTCCTCTACACATCACATGTGAACATTCACCATGTGTATACCTCAGCATGTCAAACCACAACTATCCCCTCACACCTAAAAGGTAAACACAACACATGAACAGGCATTGATGAGCAGAATACATCATGTACATAGTAAAGCACAATTACAATTTCAGGGTGCCCATCACACTGCAGGGCAAGGCAACTATCAACAACAAAACACCCCCACCCCTCATAAATCACCACAACCCACTGAACAACTGCATCTGGGTTATTCATGCGGCATCCTTGAATTACACCTGGCCACAGGATCACCCTTCCCCTTTGTCACCATCTCCCACCTTGTGTGTGAAAAGCTGCCAGCACCGACATTCCACCTACAATTGCAAAAGCACAAAATCCAAGAGAACTCAAAGCAGGACAACACAGAAGCCAAGCAAATACCCTGCAGGCAGTAAAACAAACCAGAACAGCCTCCAGTAGATGACTTCAAGTAGCAGTACGCCACAAAGGCCAAGTACTACCACAATGATGTTAACAACCAAGGTAGCACAGTAAAACAATGTCACAACAGGATCTGAAACATGTGTGGTACATAACATAGAATGATGCAACACGAACGGATGTCTACTGTCACAGCTCCCGTGTACAGGCGCAGGAGTGGCACAAAACAACCACCCCACCATGGTCTGGGTGCCTGCAAGGTCTAACTCACACAGGCCTCTGAGACCCTGGTGGGGAAGGAGGGTCAGGGATATGTAGTCGGCACAGGCATTGGCATACTGGATAACCGGAATGAGGGGCAGGAGAGGGGAGTAGGATTGACACGGGAAAGTAGGGAATGCACCAAAATGTAGTACACAAATTAACACATACACAAATAGACCAAACTTGCTCACATGCACATAGCAGCAGATTACTCAAATGTAAGTCAAAGAGAAATTTATCTCTGGGGTGAGTGCTGGCCTCCTGCCTGTGCACTCTCCGGTCCGGTAACAGGAGCAGTTCAATGCTGCACAGAGAGCCACAGTTAATAATCTGTGCATGCCCAAAATACACAAACACACCACCAAATATGCCCCAAAGTAACATAATACTCTACAAACAGACAATCTTGTGTGGATGCTTCATACCCATACGTAACATTACCCCTGTGATGGTTCATACACAGTCAATGCATTAAGTCAGGCACCGGTGGGTGCGTGGCAAATGGAACACCAATGTGTCACGATTCACACAACATGCAATGTTCCCTGGGTAAGCAGACAGACGCATATAGCAAGGTCTGGCTTCAGAACAAGTCCTGTACCACCATGACCAAAATAAAGTAGCCAGTGCATGTATCAAATTCTACTTGGAAATGAAATGCACTGCACCCGAGTCTGTCCCTTGCGGTCTGTCCCTGTGAGCTGCTTCATTCCATGTCTTGCAGCGCTACATGGCTAATACAAGTGCCTTAATGGACCATGGTGGAACGGAGGGTATGTGCCACTGCCCATGCAGGTGCCCCAGACAACTTTCCCATCAACTAGCATTCAGTCCACCAACACATCTGAGCTGTATTGTGCGCTTCAACACCAATATTTGTCCAAGCTCACCATCAGTGCTGCTACTAAGCATGCATGTTCAACTGGCCAGGTGGAAGGTTTGCTGTGTTGTGACCCCCCTGTGCTGCTCACCTTGCCTGGAGTCCCTTGAAAAACGTCATCGTTTATTGGATGTATGATCGCAATCCCTGTGCCTCTGCTTGCGCACACATGCGCATGTGGGCACCACCAAACGTGTCCAGATTCCAGACATCCAATGGCCCATGTCTGCTGGCAAAGGTGGTCTTGAGGCTCATCCCCCTGCAGAAAGTCCATGAAACACATGATTAATGCTTAATATTCATCTATGTGTGTCTCTTCAGGCATTACATGAGTGGACCATGTCAGAGACATACATCATCAGAAATCACACCATCAGTCCGTCTTTCACAGCAACAGTGTGGAACACACTATCTATGGCATGATTTTCAACAAGCACATGTTCATTAAAGATAAGAAACATACTACACAATGCATAGCAATGAATGTACACATGAATCATTAAACACCCCATCTAGCAAAAGAAGAACAGTGGTCAATTACACCACAATCATCCCCACTAGGGGTGTTAACACAAGTTCCACAGCAGCAGACATGCCACAGATATGACAGTCCATTGCCCTTGTGTAATAGGCTTTTACACCGAACCATCCTTGCGAGCCCATGGATAAGGGAAGCGGGAGTGGCATATGTGAGTCAAGGACCCCAAGCAGCAAACATATACACAAGACAAGCTTGAAGGGCCCAGCTGGAACAGACAGTGGATGCTTTCAAAAGCCACAAAGCACCACACTGTCACATGAAAGCACAATAGACTAGCAATTTTAAACTATATTAACTAATTACACTAACTATGAAAAACCTACTTTACCTATTTAAACTAACTATCAAACAGAAACTTAACTAACTAAACTAAAAGAAAAATCAAAAATGGCCACATACGACCCGGGGGGCACCCAGGAGGGGGGAGGTACAGGGTGCTGCTCAACACCCACATGCGATGATGCTGAGGAAAAAAGAAAACCTCCATGGGCTCAACGCCTGCACAGCCAAGTCTGACTCTTCCTGGAAAGGAGGACGAGGCACAGGAGCATGACCACGCCTAGCCGCAGCTTGCCCCTCATCGGCAGCAGGTCTGCCGGATGTGTGAGCCTGGTTCTGTGTGGCGATGACACATAGGTCTGCATGCAGAACCTCCCGTGATACACGTGCTTCCTCTTGCAAGGTAGCACGTGTAACACGGAGTTCGTCCTGCAAGGTCTGGCTGGACAACCGCTGCACCTCCTGGAAAGCATGAAGCTCAGCCGAGATGGTACGCTCAAGCTGTGCAAACCTCTCCTCTGCCTGCTCCCTCTGGGACATCAGAAGGACACCCAGAGTGGATCTGAGGGAAGCATGCTCCTCCCTCAGGGCCTTCATGTGTGCCTTTGCGTGAGCAACAATTGCTTGACGCAGAGATGACATTTCAGCCTCCTGGCGTGCCCTGTCTGAGGCCGCCATGCCCAGCCTGAGCGAGCGGGCCGTGGACCGTGCCGCCTGCTGCTGGAGAAGCACCTCCCTAGCAAAGGGGGGAGCACAGATTGGGCCACACGCTCCATGCTCTCAGCGATGTTCTCCATTCCTGCCCCCTGCCGTTCAGAATTGGCAGTCATGGCTTGCTCCCACTCAGTATACTGTGGTTGCGCGCGGCGACCACGTTGCTGGGCTTGACCCCTGCGGGACCCAAGGACCGTGTGTCCTTGTTGTGTTGGCACCGCCCGCGGCTGCACGACTACATGCCCCCGTCAACGTGATGTCCCAGGCACCTCAGTGACTGGTGTGGAGGGTGACTCTGCGTCCCGATCCACCACGGGCAGAGGTTCCAAGACTGTCTGACCCCTCAGTGCAGGTGTCGCGGACAGAGGAGTGTCCACATCAGAATCACTCACCCCTGACATATGGATCTGATGCTCATCCAACTCGACATGGTCGTCAGAGTGTTCTTCAGGGCTGGACTCATAGGCAGCCAGAGACAAGATGGACTGTAGCACTTGGGGGTTTTTGTGGCCTACCACCCCACTACCCCCACTTGTGCTGGGTTGATGTAGTGATAACAACCCTGTGCCTGGCATGACAACACCATCCTCCGGCTCCATTGCATCATCATCTGAAAAACAGAGAGAAAAAAGGTCACTACACATGTTCGAAGCAGACAACACATACACACACCGACAACAAACGCATCAGGCAGACATGTGACACACAAAATAGAACCTGGCATGCATGCTGGGTCAACTTGGAATTGCTTCTGTGATCAGATCTGTTGAAAGGTGGCAGTCTGCATTGAAGTGGGTCTATGCAGTGCAGCAAATATGTTTGTTATTCACTACCTACATATACAAGAACTCCATGGTGTGTGTCAGAAAATGTGAAGGCAGTGCAAGGTCAACTTCAGGCATCACGTGCAATGTGCATTCAATGGGTAGCATATCTACAAGCAAAACACCCCTCCACCCAAGTGCAAAAGCAGGGATGCCTAGCATGGTATCAAAAGGCTGACCATAGACATGTGTATTGACAGACAGTGTTGACTAGCATCAACAGCTTCATGTGAGTCAAGTGACAACACTGCAAATGATGATGGGACAGTAAGCAGGACACATGATGAAACCTCTGGAGTCCACCCACGTGTGAAGAAGACACGACACCAGTTGGACAGAGTCATTGGCCATTAAACAGGCTGAGGCCTGTGACCCTCACATATTGTCAGACCCTAAACATGTGTGCAACGCAGTACTGAGCACAGGAAGGCAGATGAAATTACATGCAATTTGGGTCATCATGGACTTGTGTAACAGTGATCATCCAGTCATGGACACATATGGGCCTGCGTGGAATGCACATGGAGCATGAATGGGCACTCATGTCCCTGCGGGGCATCTGACCTCTGCACAGTCCAAGTGAGACACCCTGCATCAAGTACTAAGGAAGTACCACAATGGATATGTCTGGCAGATTGGCTGCTGGATGTTAGAATGTACACAGGAGGCATGACCAGGGAATTAACCAACAGCAATATTGTAGCATACCAGTGTGAGGATTGAATTGGGGTGCAGAGCACGGGGTTGAGGGGCAAGGGAGCATGCCTATATTGGCTACCCCCTTGCAGGCAGAGGACACATGCACGTCAGTCATGCTATGCATAGTTCCTGGGCTGAGAGGAAGCTCACCCCACGCTACATGCAGAAGTGCCAGTGTGCAGGAACATGGACCGGAAGGGCATACTGGTAACCAGCATGTGACTACGGTGCAAAAGTGGTGATGTGGACAGGCCCTGTCTGCTCCACATGTCCACCATCCAGCAGAGTAGACATGCATCAGGGAAGCATTTCATTACTCACACATCATAACCATGTACACGTGACATGTAGTGGCAGTCATGCACAACACATCACACAAGTAAAACACACACGTCCTCGACAAACACGCATCAACACTCACCGGACTGGGCATCAAAGTCCGGCATCTCTCCCACTCCTTCGACCAATTCAGATGGTATGAACGCCGCAACGAGTGACTCATGCAGAGTGAGGTCTTTCTCCTCCGGTGCAGGCCCACCGCCAGTCACCAGAGTCAAATTGTAATTTGAGGCACGCTTAGCCTTAGCGCTGCGTTTGAGGTCATTCCAACGCTTTTTTTTGCACTCTTGCACCGTGCGCACCTAATGGCCGAATGCACTCACATGTTCCGCAACTTGCTTCCAGTGGGTATCACGGTGGGCAGCCGTAGTCTGACAATTAGCACCCACTAGCATGTCATGGCTGTGTTTCTGCACGTAGCCCACGAGGAAGTCCAGTTCCTGGTTGCAGAAAGGCTTATTCCTCGATGTGCAGGAGGTCGTGGCTGTGTGTGGGGTCCCAGCCTGTGCTGCAGGTGCAACCTTCCTCCTCTTGGATTGTGGCGCAGACCCTGGCTGGCTGATGCTGACCTGATCAGTATGGCCAGTGGGACTGGTGGATTGAGCCAAGGGAGTGGCAGGTGGAGGGACGACCAAAGAGCTGACTTGTGTCAGTGGCAGCTGGGTGCCCTCTTATGGACCCTGCTCATCAACATCCGCTGTGGCAGGGTCATTGACCGCATCTGTCCTGGTTGGCAGACTCACAACCGGGGTGTTGTTGGCTGTATCTGCCCCTGCACTTTCCAACACCCAGCTGTTCGGGGCAGCAGATGACATTACTGCCCCAGGGACACGTGTCTTGGTCAGGGAAGCCCTGCGTGCCCCTAAGGTTTCCCTCCGGTCCTGTTGGAAATCTTCCAAGGGCTCTTCAATCGCCAACGCAGCCTCCGCTGGCAGTCCCTGAGCCTGGGTGGCGGTGTCCACAGCTGCACCTGCAGCTACCACTACCCTTGGGCCCGTGGCAGTCGATGAAACGGACTGCCGGGTCACACGGGCACCAGTGCCAGATGCAGAAGCTGCATCTGCTGGAACCACAGGGGGTGGTGGCATGACTGCACCGACACATGGCACAACATCGTGCTCAAGTGGCGCACCCCTGCCTCTTCCCCCTCTGGGGCCACCCTGGACACCCTGGAGTCCCCCGACTCCCTGGTCACCCCGGCCACGTCCCTGACCATGCCCGCCACGAGGAGTACGCCCAGCTGAGGCACCCCTCACCTTTGGTGGCCTCCCAACCATGGCACAGATGGAGTAGTGCTGGCACAGATGGAGTAGTGCCAATGAGAGGTGTACACCACAATTGACCTGGGCAATTGGGGTGAAGGGGGTGGTATGCAAGATGTTAACAGCCCCCCTGCACCTGCAAGGCTGTATGTGACCCCAGTGATATAGTGACGGGTCACGCTAGGCTCAGGCACCCCAAAACTGCAGTAAAACCGTGCACGCAACCCTGCAGCCTACGTGCGTGGAATCAACCACCCGCAGTACGCGGTGGCACCCAGTAACACAAAAAAACGCGTACGCGTGGGACGCGCAGGCTATTATGACCTCGAAAATGGGTGCGATACACAGGGGCACCCGCAGGGGGAAAAATAGCGTGCGTGACTCACCGTCTGACGAGCGTGATAATGAAAAACACGCGTAGCCAATACCCCCGCCAAAAGAAGAGATACGTCCTCGATTGCTGTGAAGATGTGATGGCACACGAAACAACACGAAGCAGCTACACACGTCGGTCTCCAAGAAAGGCACATACAGCGAACTGCTGGCCCCGCTCACCTTTAACCCGTGCTGAGGGAAACGCCCGCGCACGTCACGTCACTTATGCGCGTAGGCCCTTTCCTCGGATTACACGCATTCACACGCAGACGTGCAGTTTTTTCACGCGCGCTGAACCACTATGCCCACGTCACGAGGGAAACGCCCGCGCACGTAATGTCAGAGAAGCACTTACGTGCTAAGGGCCTTTGGTCCAATGAAAACGCGTACGTGTGCTGACGCACTTACGCGCTAAGGGCCTTTCCTCCAATTACACGCTGATGTGCAATTTTTTCACATGCCAAATCACTCCGTATCAAGCTGGCCACGCGAAAACACACGGAAGACCACACTCCTGCCCAGAAGACCGAATTACTACACCCCAGACCCCCGAGCACGCTCCCACCTGCAATCTGCTGCTGCCTGACTACCTGCTGCCCACGTGCCCTGCTATTTGGTGCCTGCACGTCAGCCAGGGTTCCAGTTGCTGTGTCCACCCCTGCTGGAACAGAAGACTCCCGACTGGGATACCATTGCTCCACAGCCCAGCCCAGGACCCAGTTGCCCACCCACGCCTGCCTCAGGAGTCGCCATGTCGGGGCAAACACCATCTGAGACCACTGGCGACCCCCAGCCAGAGAGGCAGAGGGCCACCAGCTTCAGTGTGAAGGAAGTTGGTGTCCTGGTGGAGCATGTCCTGGGGCATTATGATGCCCTCTTCGGATCATCACGCGCCAACAAGGAAGGACGGGAGATGATCTGGGACGACATAGTGGTTGCCATCAATGCGGAGGGGGTGGCAACCCATGACATCAAGCACGTCAAGAAGCGCTGGGAGGACTTCAGGTCCAGGACCTTCCACAAGGCCCGGCGCCTCGCGGAGGGGGGCCGGGTCAGCATGAGTGACATCCAGATGAGGGTCCTGGAACAGGTATGCCCAGCGCTCCACGCCCAGATCCTTCAGAGGAAGACCCGTCTGGAGTTGAGCGGTAAGTGGCCAAGCATTGGTGTGTGAGACAGGGCATGTTGCAGTGTGCTGGTAGTCTGATACTTGTCTGTATCTGTGACATGGGCCATGTATGGATGTGTGTGTGCAGGGACATCATGGTCATGCATGTGAGACCAGTAATGTGCGAACCAGATGGTTGGTGCATGAGTTCCAATGCTACATGGGGAGCTGTATGGCAAATGCACACATGAAAGCATGCCAGTGTCTGTTCTTGCACATGGTGGGGGTGTGAGGGATGGGTGCTGCTGTCATGTACATGTATGGTGCACATGTGTGTGTGTCTGAGAAGTGTGTCTGTGACTTCGATACGCCATGGATTCATAACACATGTCCGTGATGATGTGTAGATTCACTCATGCAGTGCGGTCACCGTTGTATGCACTGTGTCTATCCACTGTGTCTGTGGTGTACAAGGCATGATGCATGACCCTCCAGTGATGTGTGTGCATGGGATCAGTGTGAGCCAGGATGCATGTGAGTTTGAAGGCAACATTTTGATTAATAGAGGCCCTTGTACATGGATGCTGATGTTGATTGCAGGCGCCATGCCTGTTTATGCATGTGTGTTGTGTGCATTCACCCATGTGTTGTGGAGGGACAGGATGGAAGTGACGTTAGACACTGCCATTCATGTGTTATTGCATCCTGTCTTCCTGTCTAAGGGGATATTGTACTGTACCCTGATGCTTGTGTTCTATGTCTCCCTCTACGCAGCGTCAAGTGAAGAAGAGGGCGGAGACGGTGCTGTGGAGCCAAGCAGCGGGGATGCCTCCACTGGGCGGCGACGCAAGGCCCAGCCACCCTCCCAGGACTTGCCATCATCCGGGGGCGAGGGGGCTGGTGCCGTGTCTGCCACTACGGCTGTGGCGGAAGGGCCGGGTGAGCCCCCACAGGGGCTTGCAATGGCAGAAGACGGTACAGAGACATCCAGGTTAGTGGTCTCCACAGAGGAGGAGGAGCCCGCTACTGAGCCGCACATGGGGCCTGGTGGGGGTAGTACCACTGGTGCAAGTGGTGCAGTCCAGGGCCAGGGTCAGGAGGCAGCACAGGTCACCGCGGAGAGGCCTGTGCATGTCCCAGTCCTTGACCCTGTAACTGCACCACCATGCACCAGCAGGGATGCCCCCTCCCAAGCCCGTCCGCAGGTAGGGGAGAGTGCCATGTCATCTGCCTCTCCACTACCTGCAGACGAGGGGTCCCATGAATGTATGGGCTCCGTCCTGATTGGTGTCGTGTTGCGCACGCGTGACATTCGTGATGACGTGCGTTCTTCCTGGGCAGAGAACGCACGCCATCACGAAGAGCAGCATCGCGACGTGGCACTGTTGGGAGGGGCCCTGGTTGGTGGGTTCCTACATGTAACGCGCACTCTGGCGGACCTCTCCTCCTCTGTGGAGACTATGCGCCAGTCGTTCTCCCTGCCGTCTTCCAGCCCAGATTCCACCAGAGCCCCCTTTGGACCTGGCCTGACCAACACAGCCAGCTTGGTAGGTACTCCCGACTGTGGCAGGGACATCCCATCCCTGCCACAGTCGGGAGTCGGTGGTCCAGCAGGGGTGGACACCACAACTGGAGACCAGCTGATGGAGGATGTGCAGGCATCATTGGACAGGGCACATGGACAGCAGCAGCAGCAGCAGCAGGAGCAGGCTCTAGGTGGGAGCAATGATGGCTTGGGGCCATCGACATCAGGGGAGCAGGCATCGGCCAGAGGGCAGGAGGACCCTGGAATGGATGTGTCTTCCGTATGGCTGCGGTTGGGCCAGCGTATAGGTGCAGAGCGGCGGCGGGCGGAAGAGGCGTGGCTCACCATGGTCAGGGCGAAGTTCTCCATGCGTCGGGCGTTGAGGCGGGCAGAGTGCCTCGAGGCGACTCGCAGGGAGTTGGAACAGGCCATGAGTGCCTCCCTGCGAGACCTCGGGGCCAGGACAGAGGCCCGCCTCCAGCAAATAGACATGGAGTTCGATGATGTCCTGGCCGAAAACATCAATGAGTGAGCCGCAGGACTTGCCCTTCGCCATTGTAAATAGTTTATAGTGTTAGGTTTCCTTTTTTTTATTTTGGGGCTTTTGGACTATGCCCCACACTTTTGTAAATAGTTTTTTGTTAGGTAGGTTATTAGATAGGTTTCATGAGATCAAAAGAAACAACGCGTCAATAGTCATGTACCCCGACTACACTACCATGGTGCAGCGAGCAAGAAATTCCTTCATACCTGTGAAAGCCAGACTGCGGAAACTTAAGCTTAAATATATGCTGCTGTACCCAACGAGACTCAAAATACTCTACAAGGGAAAGGCCATATTCCTAGAGACCCCGGCCGCAGCAAACCTATGGCTTGAACACAACAACCTCACGGAGGACACCGAGGAAATCGCGAAAAGCAGCAAAGGATAATTCTACGAGCAGAAACCACAAGAGCAGCTAAATATTGCTAACACATTCAATGCCACATCAAGGAAACGTCACAATTGGGCAGGAAACCGGAAGCCCAATCACAGGACTGCCGATGACCCCCCCCAACCGAGACGGTGTAGGCAAAACACCTACACACCGCCCGAACCGAAAGACCCGGAGAGGACTGGAAGGCTCGGGAGCCTCCGAGCGTTGTGAGTTTGAAACGACTGCTGGGGGCAGTTTCTTGTTGTTGTTTTTTCTTTTTAATCCATTCCACGGAATGGTAGTTAGAAAAGTTAGTAAGTCTCCAAACTGTAAAATGAAACCAGGGAGCGGGTGGGCTGGAGCGGTGGTCGGGATGGGCTGGAATTCACAAGCTAGGGATAACCTTGGGATCCTAGTCGCGACCATAAACACTTCTGGGAGAAGCAAGCGCCTCCTAAATCTCTCCAGTAACTGGAATGGCCATGCACATTAAGGTATTATCTTGGAATGTGAGGGGCCTGGGCACTTACCTCCGTAGGAATAGGATTAAATCCTACTTACGCAGGAAAAAGGTGGACATTGCCCTATTGCAGGAGACACACTGCACCACAGAGGCAAACGCTAAACTGCAGGAACACTGGGGGGGACAGGGCTTCAGAGCACCCTACTCTAAATATGCCAGAGGGGTTTACACCTGGATCAACCCCCAAGTACCATTCCACCTAAATAAAATTGAAAAAGACCCAGAGGGCAGATACCTAATAATATGGGGCACTTTCGAACAAAGAGACATTTGTATAGTGAATTCATATTTCCCCAACAACAATATCCCTGCCCACCTGAAAGCACTGGGTGCCAAGATGGTGCAGTTCAGAGATGGCTTTTTTCTGTGGGGTGGCGATTTCAACTGCGTCCACGACTCAGAGTTGGACAGATCCCGGCCTTCAACGAATGGCCCCTCCACTGCCACCACGTCCTTAGCCACCCTGATCAAGGAACTAGACCTGACAGATGTATGGCGGGAACTACACCCAGACGAGAGAGCCTACTCGTACTACTCTTCCCCCCATAAACTCCATACAAGGCTAGATTATTTTTTCATAAGTAAGGAGCATTTGCCTCAAATAGGGGAAGCGCAGTATTTAGGGAGGACCATCTCCGACCATTCCCCACTTCTGTTGGACTGGCATCATAACAGTCCCAGACCACCCATTCCCATGTGGAGGATGCCTGCTGAGGCCTTGAAAGACCTGGCCTTCAGGTAGGAACTGCTAGAATCCTTAGAGAATTACATAACAGAAAATTCTGGTAGTGTCAAACACATTAGCACGGTATGGGATGCCTTGAAAGTAGTCACGCGGGGCGAAGTTATTGCTAAAGCAGGGGGTATCAGGAAAAAGCTGAGAGCCGAACTTGACCGGAAAGAAAATTCGATCCAAAAGCTAGAAGCCACCTCAGTAGATGCCCCAAAGAGGGAGGACGACCTTAGGACTCTCAGAGAGGACTGCTCTGTTGCATGGAACAGACTAGCCAAATTTGATTTTAGCGCCAGAACGGACAGAACACATGCAGAAGCCGATAAACTTGGCCGGTTACTGGCCTGGCCGGTTACTGGCCTGGCTTTGTAAACGAGAACACCCCAAACACATAACCACAATACTACGGGACGAACACGGCACAGAGCACAGAACCCAGCAGAGCATCAACGACACCTTTAAACACTACTATGCACAACTATACTCCCACACAGACAAAATCTCCCAAGAACAAATCACAGACACACTAGAAGAAATAGGTCTACCCAAGCTATCGCTAGCACAATCTGACACTCTGGACTCTGACATCACACCGGAAGACATAACAGAAGCTATTCGATCCCTGGCCACATGTAAGACCCCGGGTAGTGACGGGCTCCCACCCGAGTTCTACAAAGCATTTGAACCCTCCCTGATGCCCCTACTGCACCAAGTCTTCTCAGAAACATACAAAAGAGGTATCCTACCAGACAGCATGAGAGAAGCCCTAGTGATACCGATGCTCAAGCCCAATAAGTCTCCTGACAGATGCGACTCCTATCGCCCGCTTGCCATGCTTAACTATGACGTTAAAATACTGACGACAATTCTAGCTAAGCGACTATCCAAAGTGATAGGAGATATAATACATACGGACCAGAACGGCTTTATACCCGGCCGGAACACGTCCCTAAACTTGCGCAGGCTTCAACATATCATAGCCCAAACCAGCACATGTGACGAACAGCTTGCACTACTGTCCTTAGACGCCATTAAGGCTTTCGACTCTATATACTGGGAATGGCTGATAGCGGTTTTGGAGGGATTTGGGATCGGCCAGGGATTCATCAGATGGGCCAAGATTCTTTACAATAAACCAAGGGCTAGGCTGAAATCTGAGAAGTATGTATCAGAGGCATGGGACATTCAGAGGGGTACTAGGCAGGGCTGCCCACTTTCTACTATGCTCTACGTTCTGGGGCTGGAACCCATAGCAATCTATTTTAGACAGCAGTTCTTTGATGCAGGGTTCAGATTAGCAGGAAGCGATCGTATCATCTCATTATATGCAGACGACGTTCTAATATATGTTAACAATCCCCATCTTAATGTGCCGACAATACTGGAAGTCCTCGACAACTATGCCAAAGTCTGCGGCATTAAATTTAGCAAATCCAAATCCTGTTTGTTCCCTCTGGCAGGACTGAAAAACAAAGGCGCCGAAGAACTCCCCCAGGTGGGCGTCCAGTGGCGTACGACTTCCTTCCGCTAGCTTGGGATCCAAATAATGCATACCTTGGAGTTGATGCATGAACATAATACGAAAGCTGCAGTACCCACACTACGCAAATCCATAAGGTTCTGGGCGAAGCTTCCGTTATCCATGCTAGGAAGGGCTTCGATAGCCAAGATGATTATTCTCCCTAGATTTCTGTATGGATTCCAAAATGTGCACTTCTACATCACTAAACCCTTTTTTCAACGGCTCGATGCAATACTCAAAGAATTCTTATGGGGAAATGGCAGACACCGTGTGGCCCTGTCCACCTTAGTCTTACCATACAATCAAGGTGGGATCCAACTACCAAACCTAGAAAAGTACTATCTGGCAGCCCAACTGAGCCATGTGTCCAAGTGGCTAGCGGATGAGGCCACCTCTGAGACCCCCCTGTTACAAGCTATGATTACCCCAACTCGACTGAAAGAATTAATCTGGGTTCCTCAGCGACTGATGCACAGACCACCATTTCTGGCAACCCTGGGCAGGAAGATATGGCACAGAACCACAACAGTCCTGCGCCTGAAACAGCCATACTTCCAGGAAGTGCCAATACTTTCGGGGTTTGGTAAAACAGACACCAACCTACACAACATCAGGCTATGGGAAAAGAAAGGTATTTACACTTGGGGTGACCTATACACTGATGGTATATTCAGAGAATTCTCTGAGTTACAGGAGGTGGAGGACATCCACGCCGGTCAATTCCTGTGGTACCAAAAGATCCGCAACATAGCCCGCACGAGATGGCCTACCTGGCCAGAAGAACCCGAGACTGACCCCTTCCTGACACTGATGTATGGCCTGAACGAAGAGGGGAAGGCGGTATCTCAAATATACAGCCTCCTAAGGGACATCCCTAATCCTCGTAGCGCTGTATTAAAGACCTGCTGGGAAACGGACATTGGACAAGAAATGTCTGAAAACGAATGGCTCAGAGCACTGTCATTCCCAAAAGAGGTCTCTAGGAACCAGATATTTCGATTAATACAGATTAATATACTATACCGCACCTACTTGACCCCAAGTAAAATAGCACAGTTCAACAGAACCGCTCAGGCACAATGCACATGGTGTGGGGCAGACGGGGCAGACTTGATCCACATGCTATGGAACTGCACTAAGGCACAGAATCTCTGGTCGAAAGCAAAACAAACCTGCGAAGAAGCTGAGGTTACCAGGTACAAATGGACTCCAGCTGAATGCCTCCTAGGCAGTTACCCCAGGCAGGCCAAACTCAAATACGCTGTAAAACTAATGGACTTAGTGTGCATAACGGCCAAGAGGACTATCGCCATAGCCTGGAAAAAGCCCGCCGGACCGAATCATAAAGTATGGCATAAAGAACTAGAAAGATGGGCAAACGCCGAAACCAGAGCCTGGGAGGACAGTGTCACTAGATCCACTGAAGACTCAAGCATGGCGCTAGAGGCATGGAAAGACACCATGTCCAAACTGTTTCGATCCTCCGATGATAAACCCCTCTGAACAATACACCCGACAGACCCATCGATCCACAAATGGACATGAATACTGGGCATTAGACCCCCACGACCCCGAACTAAACCGGAAATGGCTCCCCCCACTACCCTGAAGACAGAACACCCGCCCCCACCCGGAAATCCATCAATCACCGCCTGCCACTCATAAGGAGACAGTTAATGTTAATTTGTTATATGAGTGTTGTTATTTTCTTTTTTCTTTTTTTTTTTGAAAGCAAGGCAAAATTGCAGTGACAAAGTCAGACATCCTGTGCAAAGGACCTGACCAGTAATAATGTAAAATGTTTATAACCACAAATGCCAATAAACTAATTCTAAAATAAAATACATTAATTTGTTTCGTTGGGCTCATGGACCCTTGAAAATTGTATTGTACATAGTTGGACGTTGGATTTATTTGGACATTTTAATTTCATTTCACCATGGATCAATGGATTTACCTTTTTGCGTTCCATTTGGATTTGGTTTGGTGGACAGAGAGTTTTGGCCATTTTTCTTTTGGATTACTTGGTTTTTTTATTTTTTATTTGGACATGCATTTCATTTCATGTTTGCTATTATTTTATGCTTTAAGTACTTTCAATTGGTTTTCATGTTAATACATTTTGATCTTTTACTTCAATGTGTGGGAATCACTCATTGGGTTCATGCATGTTGACATGTGGGTTTACTCAATCAATGGCAACCTGTGTGTGTGTGTGTGTGGGTGTGTGTGTGGGTGTGTGTGGGTGTGTGTGTGTGTGTGTGTGTGTGACGGACATGTGTTGATGTACATAGTTGACTTTTGGTTTGTGTCATGAGATGGGCATGTCACTGCTGGGTGGTTGAGTGGGTGGGGGGACATGAGTGGGATATGCTGGCAGGTGCCCCTCACTGCTGGGGGACGGGGTTGCAGGGGGACATGAGTGGGAGCCTACTGGCAGGTGCCCCTCACTGCTGGGGGGTGGGGGTGCAGTGGGACATGAGTTGGTGATCATATTGCAAGGTGACATGTGGCTTGGCTGGGGGGCATGCCCATGGTGGACGGGCTGCCTCCGGGACATGACCAGGGGTGCAGGGTAGTCCCCTGTGGTGTGGGCTGCCTGCAGGGGCCATGGAGGGGGTAGAGGGGACACCTGGGAGGACCCACACTGCCAATTCACATGTAGGACTCCCCGCGCACCACACTGGATACACGTACCCCGCTCTGACAGCAAAATCGTGTGTGAAACTTCCCGCGAACCCCAGTAATACACGTACTCCACTCCCACAGGGCCAATCGTGTGTGAAACTTCCTGCGAACCCCAGTAATACACGTAACCCACTCGCTCAGGCCCTATCGCGTGTGAAACTTCCCGCGAACCCCAGTAATACACGTACCCCACTCGCACAGGCCCTTTCGCGTGTGAAACTTCCGGTGAACCCCAGTAATACACGTACCCCACTCGCACAGGCCCTTTCGCGTGTAAAACTTCCCGCGGACCCCAGTAATACATGTACCCCACTCGCACGGGCCCTTTCGCGTGTGAAACTTCCCGCGAACCCCAGTAATACACGTACCCCACTCGCACAGGCCCTTTCGCGTGTGAAACTTCCCGCGAACCCCAGTAATACACGTACCCCACTCGCACTGGGCCTATCGCGTGTGGAACTTCCCGCGAACCCCAGTAATACACGTACCCCACTCGCACAGGGCCTATCGCGAGTGAAACTTCCCGCGAACCCCAGTAATACACGTACCCCACTCGCACAGGGCCAATCACGTGTGAAACTTCCCGCGAACCCCAGTAATACACGTACCCCACTCGCACAGGCCAATCGCGTATGAAACTTCCAGCAAACCCCAGTAATGCACATACCCCACTCGTACAGGCCCTATCGCGTGTGAAACTTACCGCGAACCCCAGTAATGCACGTACCCCACTCGCACAGGCCCTTTCGCGTGTGAAACTTCCCGCGAACCCCAGTAATGCACGTACCCCACTCGCACAGGCCCTATCGCGTGTGAAACTTCCCGTGAACCCCAGTAATGCACGTACCCCACTCGCACAGGCCCTTTCGCGTGTGAAACTTCCCACGAACCCCAGTAATACACGTATCCCACTCGCACAGGCCCTTTCGCGTGTGAAACTTCCCGCGAACCCCAGTTATACACGTACCCCACTCGCACAGGGCCTATCGCGTGTGAAACTTTCCACGAACCCCAGTAATACACGTACCCCACTCGCACAGGCCCTTTCGTGTGTGAAACTTCCCGCGAACCCCAGTAATACACGTACCACACTCGCACAGGGCTTATCGCGTGTGAAACTTCCCACGAACCCCAGTAATACACGTACCCCACTCGCACAGGGCCAATCGCGTGTGAAACTTCCCGCGCACCCCAGTAATACACGTTCCCCGCTTGCCGTGTGCTGTGTGGCGGACATGTGTACTGGTGCACGGTTAGCACAGCCATTTGCGCTGGATTGGGGATTTTGATGGCTTTTCCCTGCGTGAGGGGCGTTCTTGGGGGCGTAGCTGGCGCTGTTGCAGGGTCGCTGCGCCACTGTGCGCCACGGCTGGTTTTGGTAGCTAAAATCCATGAATACTCTGTGCGCGGAAATGGATTTTAGCGCACGCGGCTGGCGCAGAGATTCGCAAGCGCACACTGTGCGCCAGCCGCATGCGCCACTTGTGCGCTAAATTCTATGAATTACCCCCTAAATCTGAAAGCATCCGGAACCTCGTCTCAGTTTTTGGTTCCCTCTCAAGTCGTCAAGTCCTGGGTAAATGTCCATTATAGCTGCAACCACCTGACCGTAATAATAATGTGTGCAGTTTACCTACCCAAAGGCCTTTGTACACATCATCTCCACCCATGAGAGGGGTTCCATGTGTTAAAATCTCTGCAAAAATGGCCATGGACACAAAATATTGCAGCAAAAATGCAGTGGTTTTGCCACCGCAATCCATGTACAGGATGCTGGGGACAACCCCACAACCCCCTCTTCCCTTAAATGGTGTAATGGGGTACACCTTTAACGGGTCAAACCACGTCATTTTTGCCGCGATTTTTTGTACAGGCGACATTTTTAGTGTGATTTTATCACTGCATACTATGAGAGGCAGCCCTGGCACTCGGCTCTCCTGTGCCATGCAGGTTTATCCTGATGAGGAGAGTGCAGCCGGGTCCTGGATAAACATACATCAAAGGCTGGCTTATGTTATCATACTGTAAAAGGCACTGGTGCCAGGATGTGGTTCACCAAACTTGGGTCCCTGTGACTCTGAGCCACAGCTTCACTCTGAGCGTCGTGCTGCTTCAGAACCAAACACATCCCCCCCAGCCTCACACTACTCTTCTATAGCAAGGACATCGCAAAGGCTGTGTGCCCCTCTACCCAGAACCCGTGCTTCATTTGTGAAAAAGTAAGTGCCGGGGTTGCCGCTGCATCTCTCGCCACCTTTTTGTGAGTGATCATCCTTGTTACACTGTTCCTCTGAGTTTATAGGTGACACATGGAACATTTTGATCGTACAGCTGCAAAAAAAGTGTGCTAAAGTGCTTCCTCCCTCTAGTACAATGGTGAAAGCATGCATGCAAAGTAATAGCTGAACTTGGCTCAAATCCTGCAGAAAGACCTTCTGCATCCAGCCCAGGAACCACTCCTTGGCAGTGTCATTTTCCCTGGCATGTCACCATGTGGTGCTTATGCTGGTAGGAGTGTCTTGCTGTTGTTTCTGCAACCTGTGCTCAATTACTGGCACTGGCGAGTGCGCAGCGCCGATCTCAGTCACATGCTCGCGTGTGTTTAAGGCCCAGTGCGTCGGTGACCTGGCATGTACCTGCGTACCTGTGCATCACCTGCTAGTTGCATATCAGAAAGGAAAGGGTGACTGCTCAGCTTCATGGGCCTTGCACGTGCCTGGTGAGTGCCCCACATGCAGAGGTGCAGGGCAGCCAGAGCCTTGCATGGCACATGGCAATGTGCCATGCCCACCTGCTTGCTAAACTAGCCTGCTGTCCTGGTACTGAGGCTGTCTAGCTGCTGCCTACACCAGGCGCTAGAGCCACCCACCCTGCTGCAGCAATGACAGCAGTTATTACAGTAGCACAGCTGCGCCAATGTCATGCAGGTTGGCTGGAGTAGTGTGCAGGCATTGCCAGCATAAGCGTCACCTGCCAGCTCATGGTAACTCTATCACAGCCATACCTCCGGGCTCATCGTGTTTTTGAATAACAAAGTCCCAGCCTGAGAGGCTGAGATACTTGGCCTGTGAACAATTGCGTTGCTTGCTGAGTGATGACGAGTGATTGACAGGTAAAATAAAAGAGTTGTCAAAACACTGCCTCATAATCAAAATGAGTCTCAGCCAATAAGCGCAGGTGCTCGGAAATCAAGCCCAGCTCTGGCAAATCCATCCACACATTAAACACTGAGCTCCTACAAACGTACTCTGCTAAATGTTTGCCGTCATGTAATGAAGGCTTCGAAAGGCCTTGATCCTCCGGTGCTGGTTCTGGAAAGGATGCTAAATGCCCCCCGAAGACGCCTGCCAGCTCCCTGTTTCCTCTACAGTCCGCCCCCGCAGTGGGAGCTCAGAGTTTCCCCTTTCCTCCATCTGCTCTTTCCGTTTGTCCAACTCTTGCTGCCCCCAGGCTGCTGCAGACTGGCAAACAGGCTGCAAACAAAGCATAAATAGCAGAGCACCTAAAACGTGGCCGACGTTGCACATAGCAATTCACTCCGTGTGTGACAGACTGTTTGACTAGTAACCAAGTGGGACGTTTTTGATAAAATGTGATGCAAATTGTGTTTTTTAAAGAATATTTATTCAGTAATACTGGTCAAAACTACTAACCGCATGGTGAAGTAACTTATCAAACTGGCCCACATGGGCCAAAAAAGTGGCCTACTTTGACCCAAAAAATGGGCCCACACTAGCATTTTGCGTTTTTGGTTTGGGCATTGCCTTATAAGCAGTCCTAGCCCGCAGCCAACACAAACTGGCTTAAATGAATCTTAGTGGTAAAACGACGTAAATCAGCCATTGAGTAGCAGCACAGGCAGTGTGACGTTTCTACATGTTGTAGAAGGTGATGGGGAACTTCGAAACAACATCCGAAGGTTAAAATCTCAGCTATCCTGCATCACCAAGACTGGGTGATGATGAGCAAGTCACCTTATCTCTCTGTGCCCCAGCACAGAGTAGATGGAGTTTTGTGCAAGCTGGGATCTGCAACGGCAAGCAGCATTTTTGCAACATTTCCGCACTGTATTATCTTATCATCACTCCCCAATCTTCAATAAGTACTATCTGAGCACTCTCATTGGATAAGCTTGTCGCTTGCTTTGTTTTGCTTTGCAGAGCGGCCCACTTGCAGATTCACCCCAATTAAAGATCCATGGACAAGTAGCACATATGCGGTCTTCCCAACTTCCCTTCACATACTGAAGGTGAAGAGTGACTAGAGAAAGGGACCTCTTTGTGGAGGACACAGATGTGTCTCTTTTCTTTTGAATTTAACTCTTATGTGTCGAGGCAGCCGCAATGAAAATCATTTGAGCTAAGATTGATGTATAGCTATAGTGAATCTTTCCCCGGCGTGGGGTGCACCCGTTGAGGGCCATTCCCAACATCCCAACATTTCTGTGAGTGATGAGGCGTAGTGCTTCCAAATATTGAACCAATATCATTATCTGCTATTTTATTCATTTTATTTATCCAAAATTATGATGTTGGCAAAATATTGGCACTCTACGCATTTCGGAGCTTTAACCCAAAATTCGTTTACCACAGGCATTCATTGTTGTAGTCCAATGTGCAATCAACACCAAAAAGCTACTTGCTGCAGCGCCGACTGTATAACCCATCCTCCTAACACACACTCACTCTTTCTCTCCCACTCGTATCCATGACTTGGTGTGGGCGTGGCGCCCTAGAATACTTAAATGATTTGAAAACACATACGTACATTTTGCAAAATGTATGCTGTTACCATGATCAATAGCTGCATCAATGTAGAATAAGCCACAGCATAGCCATATTATCAATCGTGCAGGAGCAAATCAATTTCTGCTGACAACCGGATCCAGTTTTCTCGCTCCTTGCCTTTCCATGTCTTGGAATGTTGCTACCTGCATGTTCCTTTCCAATGAATGTTAACTCGCCACCTCGTCAGCCTCACACACTTTCAAAATGGGCTCTTTCACTCACCCCCTCTGCCAGCTGCCGGGGAACATAGACCCTCAACCCTCGATCATGTGGGGTAATTCTTTTTTAAAATACTTTATTTATAGTTTGAAAAACAGCAAATACATATAAGGAATACAGTAATAAAACCTACATACACAAACTAACCTTGAAATTATATGAATAAAATGAGATACGTCCAGTAAACTTAACATATTCAAACTAGCCCCAACCCCCCACCCTCCCACCCCAAAACATCAAACAACTTTGTGAAACTAGTATTTATCTAAGAATTTCCCCCAAATGTTGTCATACATCTTCACTTTCTTCTGTCTTTTGTAAACTGCATTTTCCATGCCTGCAAGTTTGTACGTTTCCTCAAACCAGTCTTCCAATCGTGGAGCCACACGTGACTTCCATCCACATAAAATAATTTTTTTTACAAATCAATGCTCCTCTGAGGAGCCATTTCTTCTGAACCATTGTCAGAATATCCAACATTTCATCGCATCCAAGTATCATTGTCTTGAAATCAAGGTCAATATGTTCTTCAAGAACTCTCAAACAAACACTGCATACTTCAGACCAAAAATCACGCACACGTGCACAATTCCAAAGCATGTGCTCCAGAGTTCGGACCTCTCCTGAAAAACCCCAACATTCATTCGAATCAGACATGCTTCTTTTCTCCAATCTTTCAGGGCTCCAATAGACCCGATTAAGTATTTTGATTTGCCTGGATCTCTCACAAAGACTTAATGAACATAGTTGCACATTTGCACACATATTCTGCCATGTCTCTGACGAAATAACAATGTCCAATCTTTTAGTCCATTCTTCCTGCAAGCAGACATTTTCATTGTATTTCTCACTCAACAATTTGTTTATATTCTCAACTAGCAATTGACCCTTCAACTGACTCTCTCTTGGCAGTAAAAATATCAATGTTCACATCACCACACCCATCAACTTTTCCAATAACTTTTTTTAACCTCCTGTAATCCACATCTGAAAAATTATTAATGGTCCATCTCTCCTTCAAGTCTGAACCAGCAATCCAACCACCATCTTTCCAAATATCTCCAATCCAATGTACCCCACCTATAAACCATTCAGACCAAAACAACAGTTTCCCTTTTTCCTTGATTTTGGGATTGAACCAAATTGAAGCATTAGGGGATTTAAGCGCGCCCCCACCTAATTTAACAAATAAATTCTGCCATGCATCGCAGAAGAAATCCGTCGAAGGAGCAGTCTTTCCACACAAATTCTTTGTCGTCAAGACCGCCCTAGGAGCTAATGGGCCAGTAAGAGTTGCTTCCGCCCTTGTCCAGTAATCCGGTGGATCTTTCAGCAATGGCACAATAAAATGACTAGAGAATGCAAGATGGTATGCATGAAAATTAGGGATTCCCAGGCCCCCTTTGATCACAGGAAGTTGAAGTTTCCATACTTTAAGTCTTGGTGGTTTCTGGTCCCAAATGACTGATTGAATCAGACCATCTATCTCTTTCAAGCAATGAGGGTTAATCTTTAAAGGATCATGTGGGGTAATTGAAAACTCTTGGACTTAAGTCTCTATTCCTATACTCACACTTTACTGAATAAACAAAAATTGGTATTAATCGGTGTCGTCACTACCAGTCATCTTATCTCGCTGAGAAATGCAACCGTTTCGAGGGGGAACGCCCCTTAAATTGCTACACAAACCGGCCCCTGCAATCCTCTATTAAGAACAGAAGAGGTGTAGTAGGTAAACAAAGACCTTACAGTTCTTTACTGCTCGTGATCCCTCCACAGGTGAACATGTGCCATAGAATAACATATTACGCGAGCTTGACTTTATGAGGTTAGGAAACTTTGGGCAAACACAATTACAATCATCCCACAAACACAACTGACACCCTTAAGTGAATTTCCATTTTATTTTTATTTCATTGCTGAAGCTTTTGAGCAACTAGATACATTGTCATTACATTCAATTATGGTTCCACAGGAGAAATTCATCACAAAATGGCAATGTGATTTGTATAATCAGATGTATGATCGACAGCAACTCTGAACTATAATCACAATAGGTCCAAAAAGTGGTTGATGGCCCAGAGAGGAACGGTGATCCCAAATACAACATTGAAAGTGAGCCCTACATTTGACGCTGAGGACTTCACTATCCTATTCACTTTATTTCTATAGAGTTAGGGAATTCCCCCTTAATAATAAGAAATTGGCTTCAAAAGAGTGGCTTTACCTAGGCTAAACAGCAATCAGCTATTACTATACTCATCAAGGCACTGTTTATTTGGAACAGGGTCTCTAGTTTTGCATCATATATTTTTTACCAGATCCCAACGCAAGCAGCAGGTTTGTCGGGATCTTTTTACTTTTCCCTTGATAACTTATTCCAAAGGAAGAACATTATTTGGTGACTTTTGGTCTTCCAGAAAACAAAATAAACATGTCTCTGATTGCAATGGACTACCTCACATTGGGCCCCATTGTGAGTTTGGTGGTATCTGGGTGGTAATAGCACCAATATACCATCAAACGGTATTACCATTTCAGCCACTTGGTCCGGTGGTATTACCACTGGCAGCATCACATCTGTCAGTAATACAGCTGAATTACAGGTGGTGGTTTGGTGGTGTAAATCCCCATTTCATGGGGATTTTTGCCAGTATTACCTCTGGCGGAATTACTGAGTGATAATGCAGCCATTTCTGGGGGGTAAAGTGGAGGATCTAACGCCTCCACTTTACCTCCAAAAATCTGCAGAATTACCAATCAGTAATTCCACCAGAGGTAATATTCACAAACTTGTAGTTTGGCGGTGCAGGTAAAATGGAGGTTATGGAACGCCACACTTGCAATGATGCCCGTTGTCTTTCTTTCTGTCAGTTTTCTTTCGGATCACCTGAGGCTTTTTCAGGGCCCTAATGCCACCACTGGGCCAGTGATCATCTGATAATGAACTGTTTGTTTGGGCATTTATATAGCGCTACGAACCCTCGGGTATCTGAGCGCTGCTTATTTCCCATGGTGTGTGGTGCTCATTTATCAACCTTGGAAGGATGAAAGGCTGAGTTTGGCCCTGCCGGGATTCGAACCTGCATCAGCAGGCTCTGCACGGATGTCAAAGCGAGCGTTCTACTCACTGTGCTATCTGACCGGCAAGTACTGTTGCATACTTGGTAGGCATCCTGGTTTAAACTAAGCGCCATCAAATAATTGGGCCTCATTATGACATTGGCGGTAGCCGTACCGGTAAATACTGGCACGGCTGCCGCCAGAGTCAGGAATTTTCTGGGACCCGGGAATGGGCAATTACCGGGGCATTACAGCCCTGGCGGACCCGGTAATTGCCCATTCCCGGGCACCAGAAAATATTACTCCCCATTCCCATTTGAGTCCCATTGGATTTGTGAATGGTGCTGGTGCATTTGACATGGTCTGCGAGTGGGTGCCAATCCGCCTGCCAGGTCAGACCTGGTGGGCTGAAAGGCACCCGCTCGCAGAACTCTTAGTCTGCCGGTCCAGAAACAACAGTACCGGCAAGCTTACCAGCACCGTTGTTTCCCGACTGGCAAACTTGTAATGAGGCCCAGTGAATCTGATAGAAAGGCGTTTTTCAGGAACCCCCCTCCTGTCTTAAAGAAAGAGGGCCCTTGCAGAGGTATTGTAGTGTGGGTTGGCTTCTACCCAATTCACACATGGTTTTCCGTCAGCTTCAGCTTTTGCTCCCACCCCAGTCTATCACTTTCAGCAGAGACTCTCTCAGCAGTGCAGCAGCATACTATGGAGCACCCCTAACGTCCACTCTCACCTGCTGCCACATTCACATATGTGTGCCCACATACTCATCTCGTTTTGTCTGTCTCTTTCATTCTCCCACCCCCTTGTTTATAGTAAGCTTTGGCTTTGCGTTTGGTCATTGCATTTGACATTTATAGGCCTGAATTTGTGTTGGGCCCCAAAATGAATGGGCCCGGCTCGAACAATATAGAATCTGCCAGGCCCGAACAATATAGAATCTGTATTGCCAATCAAGTAACATGTGACCATTTGTAAATGAGATGTTACCCTCTGCTGGATTATTACATCAACAGAATAGGCACAAAGCCTGCACCTCACACAGCCTGCTACAAAGGCCAATACAATTCAATCTTGGTACTATCTGACACGGCATCATCAATGTTACAAAATACCTTTAAGTCCCAATTACCCGGACTGTAACATATAACAGAACAGTGCAAGCCCTAACAACCCACTTGCTGCAGGTCCAAAAGTTATACTTGACTGCACCGAAATATAATACAGCCATAGCTGATATATGGGACCCTGTGCAAGAAACACAGTGAAAAAGAATGCATAATACATTTTAAACGACCCCTATCAGATTGATTCATTGTCCCCCTCAACATGCAACTTTATGCACCCACCCTTTTCTAATCACCCATCATTCGCACCTCTTAAGGGGCATGCTAAAGATTAAAATCACCTCTCCCACCTACTCATTAACTGCACGTGCAGCTGTGCCTGGAGTATTTTCACGTTAAGTTCCTTGAATGCAAAATTAAATCCTGATTACTGAGGGAGCAGGGCTATGCTGGGGCTTGGGAATGGCCTTTGTCCCAAGCAGGCCACTGAAAGAACAACAGCAGCCCAGCAGTTCTACCACAGCTCACCGTGATGTGAGGTTGGATCTGATTATTCAGATCCCAGGTTTGGACACCTAGTAAGGCAAACGCAAACATCAAACGCGCCTGCTGTTTAAGGAAACATCGTACAAAGTTTCAACTTTTCCCTACAGTTTTATTTTAAAACAAAACCATTCCAGAACGGTTTCTGTTAAAAATATAATTATAGAGACTGTAAAACGTAATGAAAAAAAGTAGAGGAGCACCGCTCCCAACCGCTCCCACCCACTTCAACCACTGCTTCCAACCTAGCGAGGCCCCCAGTTGCAAAATGTAGAAATACCACATGCAAATCCATATGTAGGCTTGTGCAGAGTGGGTTGTTTCAGCATGACAAAGTAAATATCTTGCGCATTACAACACATGTTTTGCTTTTAGGAACAAGCCCCTCTACAAACTCTTCATTCAGCCTTTAATTCCGTTGTAGCCTTCATTTGCACTACTCTCACCCTGCTTGGCACCACACTACCCAGTGAGATGAAGGGAAAGAGAGAGAAAGAGATGTGCAGAACTGAAAGTGTATTTTGGCTCAGTGCATAGGGAGCTATTGTGGGAGTCACTGAGGTGGGAACGACTGATGGAAGGGTACGTGGAAATGCTAGCAGCCCGTCATGATGGTAATGTGGCAGATACAGCATGAATCAAGAAATGGCAAAGCAATTTTCTGTAGGAATGGGTGCCAGGCATATACATCATCTCCCGAAAATGGCCACCTTTTCTAAAGGTGGATCGCTTTCGATCCATAGTCTTTCCCTGATTTTCTGGTTACTTGTCTTCATCATTATTTGGTCTCTAATGTACTCATACAGGTTACCCGAAAATATACAAGTATCCATCAAAGCGCCACCCTTTTGCACAGATCTGGGTTTTTTTACACACACAACATCACCGACTGCATCTTGTAGCTCCTTCCTATTCCCCTGAGAAGATCTTACAGCCTCCTGGCATGCCAATGATGTACTTCTTCTAGATCCAACTTACACGGACCACCACCACCCAAAGCCAGGGATCTCAGGGGGGTACCTGGCTTTCTTCCCCTCATTAATTCAAATGGTGACCTCCCCGTTCTCACAGATGGAGTTCTGCGGTATGCCGCTAAGTATTCCGACACTACCTCCTGCCAATCAAGACCATTAGCCAAAGCCAATTGTATGGCACCCTTAATGGTACCATTGGCCCTTTCCACCAAGCCGTTTGCATTGGGATTATGCAATGCCGTGCGATGGTGTTCCACCCCACATTGACCCAGGAACTCTTTCATCACTCTCGAGGTAAATTGCACCCTATTATCCGTAACCAGACATGCTGGAATCCCTTCCCTATCAAAAACCCTTTTTAGGAAGGCAATGACACATTGTGTGGTAACCCTACCAAAAGCCACCATTTCAATCCATCTAGATGTGTAATCCACAAGTACCAATAGAAACCTGCACTCTGGTTGCAAACATTCAAAGGGACCCATGATATCAAAGGCCACTTTGGACCATACCTCCCTGGGAATTTCGACAGGATGAATGGGCTGGGGAGACATCACTTTGCTCTTATCACTCATGGCACATGCACAACCTCCACATCATGATCCATGGAAGGCCACCAGTACTCCTCCCGCAACCTCCTCTTAGTCAAAGAGCATCCTAAGTGTCCCTCGTGGGCCAACTCCACAATCCTACCTCTTAAACTGACAGGCGGAACCAGCTTCGCACCCCTAGAAACACCCCACGGACCCACAGCCAACTCATCCAACACGTGGGTATAACACCTGCACTCACGTCTATCTTTAACCTCCTCCCAACCCTTGCTAAGGCCCTCTTTAATCCAGCTCAATTCCGCATCATTGTCGCTCTCTACATCCCAAATGGCCTTGCCACAGCAGGAATAATGCAGGCAATCTGACACTCCTGAAGTTCCTCCCATACCTCCACATTACCACCTTGACACCTTACGGTCTCCAATGTAACCGTGCAACCGTGATAAAATAAACAGTCAACAACTATATTTTTTCTCCCCGGCAGATACTGCATGACAAAATTGTATTCCATTAACTCCACCGACCACCTGGCAATCCTGGGGGATACCGCCACCACGCCCCGGGTGGAGAACACATGAACCAAAGGCTTATGATCTGTCCTCACAATATACGGAAAACCCCAAAGAAACATCCGAAAGTGTTTTGACGCCCAGGTCACCGACAACGCCTCTCGCTCAATCACAGAGTATCTCTTTTCAGCCTCTCTTAAGGTCCTAGATGCAAATGCAACTGATCTAAGTTCCCCTTCACTCCACTGCTCCAACACCGCACCCAACCACATCACTGGCATCCACGGTAAGCATGGTTTTGAACTTGGGGTCGAAAGACCTCAAACATGGGGCATTCTCCACATCACTCTTGACTGTATCGAACTCCTCACCACACTTATCAGACCGCTCAAACCTGGCTGACTTCTTCAACAACGATCTCATAGCTACACTTTTCTCAGAATAATTTGGTATAAATTTCACATAATATTCAGCTAGCCCCAGAAATGCCTTCAACTGATCCTTGTTCATGGGCACTGGGGTATCCCTCAATACCTGAACCAAACCTGCCCTTGGACTGACCCCTTCAGCACTGAGAGTATGGCCCAAATATGTCACCTTGTCCACCCCCACCTGACACTTTGCCAGTCTCACGGTCAGACCTTTATATGTCAACACTTTTATGACCTTGTGAAACCTGACATCATGCTCCTCCCTGCATCCACCCCACACCAAAATATTATCCTGAAAATAACATGCACCTGGTAAACCACCAAACAATTCCTGCATCAACCGTTGGAACACAGCCGACGCCGATGCAAGACCAAATGCATGCGACAAAATAGGTATTCTCCAAACGGGGTTACAAAAGAGGTAAGGGGTCTGGAATCAACATGCAAATCGATCTGGTGATATGCAGCAGACAAGTCAAATGTGGAAAAGTATCTTGCCTTACCGAGGGTTAAAAGCAGTTAATTAATGTTTGGCAAAGGATGGCGATCCACCCAAATGTTGAAATTTAACTCCCTAAGATCCACACACATCCTGATGTTTCCATCCCCTTTCTTGACCAAAACCACCGGAAACAACCATTCCGAGGACTCAATTGGTTCAATGATCCCTGCCTCCTTCAGTTTCTCAAGCTCCAATTTCAAGCCCCCCCTTGCTAACACTGGGATACCTCTCACTTTATGCACCCCTCTTCAAAATGATGCGATGAGAAAATCCCTTGTGTTTGCCCAATTTATCTGTAAACACTTCAGGAAACTCCCCCTTGAGTAATTCAGATGTCACTCGCCTACTTTCATCCCCGGCCTCTTGAATACTAAGCACGGGAACCTCCTTTCCAGGATGAATTTCAATGCCCAAGGCAGCCTGTTCATCCCAACCCAAGACACTGGTACCTTTGGGCGCCACATAAAGCTTTCCCATGGTTTGCCAGGCCCTTGAATTCAATACAAGACCAATCATAACCCACAATCTTTATAGGATTTTTTCCATAAGCACTAGGGCTAATATCAGACGCATGCAAAGCAGAAATCTCCTTTCCCAATTTCTCCACATAAACCTCTGGAGCTACAATAGTATAGAGTGAACCTGAATCAACTAAGATGTCGAGGGGATGGCCATCCACAAACACTGAAACCCATGGACCCTTGTAAGAAACACTTTCCACATGAAGTATAACACCTTTCTCGGGTTTAATGGCAGACACCACCTCCTGGTTGGAAGCACTCCCTTCTAATACCTCATTGGCCACCGCATTGAACTTGCACATGCGGGCATAATGGCCACTGCGCCTGCACTTTTTACATTCCACATTAAGTGCAGGACATCCTTTAGAGTCAGTCAGATGGCTTGACACCACACTTTCTACATGACTCCTTCGCCTTGAGCCATCTCCCACCTTGATTGTCATTCTTCTCAACTCTTTTCTTATTCTCCATTCCACCACCCTTATTTCGGGGAAAAACAGCCTGGATACCATCTCTGGAACTCTCCTTTTCAGTGACAATTTGTACGCTTGCTTTGGAAGCTTCGATGGCTCTGGCAATCTCTACCACCTTTTCTAAAGGCGGATCGCTTTCGATCCATAGTCTTTCCATGATTTTCTTGTTACTTTTCTTCATCATTATTTGGTCTCTAATGTACTCATCCAGGTTACCCGAAAATCTACAAGTAGCCATCAAAGCGCGCAATGCTTTCACATAAGCGTCAGTGGATTCCCCAGACCCTTGTGCCCTGGAGAAAAACTTGTATCCCTCCAAATCAACGTTTATCCTCCTGCCAAAGCGGACTTCCAGCTTCTTCAATGCTGTTTCATACGCACTCACTATTCTTTCTCCTTCCCCACTGCCAGGAACTGTCACTTCCTCACCCGGCAAATGACGGAAGACTTGTAATCCCTCTGTGCCAATGCAGTTCAACAGCGCCGCCTCCTTTTCATCATCAATTTCCCTTTCTGCATACACCTCTCAAACTCCAAACCAAACACAATCAAAACCTACAGCATAACAAGCCGCACAAACTTCACTACATTGCAACAACAAAACAAAAACACACATAGCCTTGCACAACAGTACACGATGACTACCGGCCGCAAACACTCCAGGCCCAGTCAACGGACCCACCGGGCTGAGGCCACCAACAGCACATCACTGCTCTCTTGCACTTTTCCTGCTTCCTCCCACTAACTCAACCTCCCCTCCTCTTTCAGAGCCGCCAGAGCGCCAAGGGACCACTATGGTGGTGATAGCGCGCGGTACAAATGTCCTTTAACATTAACATTAACATCATTAAACTTGGCCCCACCAGCTGCCCTCAAATACACCTTGAATGAATCAACCCAATGGTCCCAAGGAGCGGCTGGTTCACCTGGGGTTGGCAAAAATGCCAGAGGAGGCCTGGCAGCAGTGTGCAACATGTTTCACTCACCCGGGTGAAAGTGGCTGAGTGTACAATACACCTGCAACCCAGCACTAGCAGAAAGTGTGCCCCTCATCTAATGTACCAGTTGTGTCAGTCACAAGAGAAGAATCAAGTCCCTACTCATAGTTTTCCTCCCAGCATTATAACACCAATCTCTCTGGAAGCAGCGTATGATCCACTCAGGCAGGCACAAAGCCACGTGCGTTGGCGCCGCCCTTTATCACTCAGGAAATGAATTCACGGAGGGCAAACTTTATCCAGAGCCGAACGCTCACGCTGGGCGGAGTCACAAAGCCACTTTCGCTGGCACCTCCCCTTTATCATTCAGGGAACTAGTTCACGGATGGCAAACCTTATGCAAAGCCGTGCGCTCACGCTGGCCCCGCTCTCTACATGCAGAAGAAACGAAACGCAAGTACTCCAGCTTCTCTCTTTCCGGCCGCTTGTAAACACGCCCCCTGGTTCCTTCCCACAGGCAACGCTGAGCAAGCCAACTGCTCACACGGCACGATGAATGGGAAACCGGGGGCCACTGCACCTCAGGCTTGGTTGTCTACACCACCCGCGACCGCCCCTTGTCAGGTCCGTCACTTATGCCTCTGCACAGGCACCGCCAACAGCAACAAGAAGTCGCATCCCTGTACGCGACGAGTTCACTGGCCACGGACCGATTTCCAGCCACCCCCACCTGGGAGCAGCACACTGCGCTGGCACCTGGCGGGTTGCCACAGTCCCCAGAGCGACGGGTTTCACCGGTCCTCGCCAGACTGGCCTGCCGCCGCCTTCTCCCGGAAACGGTGCTTTCCTCTGGGCCTGGCGGACTGCCGCGGCCCCACTGGTCTGGCCTGCCGCCTCCTCCTGGAAGCGGTGCTTTCCCCCGGGCCTGGCGGACTGCTGTGGCCCCACTGGTCAGCGTTGATCAACGCGCTTCGTCACCCTGCTACGAGGACCCTGGAATGGGAGTCACCTCCAAACCGTCTGGCAGCACCTGCTCCCCAGAATCTGCGCCCCGACAGCTGCACGCACAGGAATTGGGGTTCAGACCCTTATCGCCAGTGACATAATCCACACCAGGTAGGGTAAAAGTAACAACTTTATTCTGGACCTCATGGAGCAGGAAACCACCGCCAAGGATCAGCCAAGATCAACCAACTGGCTTGTGTGGAATGTTGATCTCTGAACACAGAGCAACATTCCACACGCGCCACCTTACATTACAGAATACAACAAAGCCCCTCTACAAACTCTTCATTCAGCCTTTAATTCCGTTGTAGCCTTCATTTCCACTACTCTCACCCAGCTTGGCACCACACTACCCAGTGAGATGAAGGGAAAGAGAGAGAAAGAGATGTGCAGAACTGAAAGTGTATTTTGGCTCAGTGCATAGGGAGCTATTGTGGGAGTCACTGAGGTGGGAACGTCTGATGGAAGGGTACGTGGAGATGCTAGCAGCCCGTCATGATGGTAATGTGGTAAGAGTCAGATACAGCATGAATCGTGAAATGGCAAAGCAATTTTCTGTAGGAATGGGTGCCAGGCATATACATCATCTCCCGAAAATGGTCTGTGCTGTTACTAAGAAGCTTAAGAAATTACTGAACGATTATTACAAGAGTGCGCTCGTCAATTTCAAGACCATTGGCATTTGGTGACATTTCTGAGATCCCATGTATTTTTCATCATACCTGGAATCTGAAACCCTCCATGTCATCCTAGTCCTACATCCCTCCTCTTACTCTTCCTTAGAGAACAACCCTATGTATTATTGTGATACTGAAGAAACCAACCCAGTAGGAAGAACACCAGAGGCATGAAGGTTACACCATCAAGTACTGCCATGAGGTGGCTCACAAGAGTCATGAAGAGTGCCCCGCAATCACACAATGCAGATGTTGATGATAGGTGCAGGTGTTGATGATAGGCGAAGGTGAGACTAGACCTACATAAAGAAAACTGAAAACAGACTCAATGTTGTCCTGGAGAAGCGTGGCACCCCGGAGATTCCAATCCCGTCACAAGGAGAAGCAGGCGGCGCAGCGGACGCCGGAGAGGTATGCAGGAGTTATAAGGGGACCCTGCAGGAGAGGACATCACTGCCTGACCTGAAGATAGAAAGAGCAATGGTATGATCCTGGCCAGGTGAACTGACCGGTCCGACAAAGATGCGGAATCCGCAAAGGCAGGAGATCTGTTGGAATGCCATGGAGCCCGCTGGCCAAAGGGGAATGGGCCTGGAAGCAGCAGAGCTGAAACCCCATCCCAGGAAGAACCGGATCAGTGCTGGAGCCCATGTGAAGGTAAAGGGAGGCACGGGAGGCAAACTGGGGACCCAAGGGGGAATGCTGAAGCAGGAGGCATCCAGGGAATGCTTCCTCGTCCCATTGGCATACATAACACCACTGACCACCAGAGAAGGGTCAAGGACCCTAAGGAGCCTAAAGTGTGCAGTAGAGGAGAACGTCCTTACTTCAGTGGCGTCCATAAGACCACTGACCACCAGAGAAAAGTCAGAGACTGTAAGAAGTGTGAACTATACCTACAAGGAGAACATCCTTGCTTCAGTGGTGTGCATAAGACTACTGTCCCCCAGATAAGGCTCTGGGACCCTTGCCAAGGAGAACAGTATACTCGAGGAATCTATCATCACCTCAGTGACATAACAGGAGTCACTGAACCTATGAGGAGTTGGGACACTGTCAAAATCTGGAAAGAGAGCCCAAGCAAAAGGCCAAGAGTGAATGACAACCAGAGGGTCCATCTCCTGTACCAGAAACTAGGGGAAGGGAGTAATTTTCCATGGTGTCAAATTTGTGGACATCGTGAAAATCTTCACAAGTCATTCTCCTGGCAAAGAGAACATCAGGTTTATTGACAGCCAAGTCACGAGAATACCAGGGGAAGGGAGTCATTCCGGCTGATGCAGTTGTGTTCAGGAAAAGGCTACACAAGACAGGAGAGGGGAGTCATTCGCCTGTCACAAGAGGACTTTTGCCTATGTCAGGGGAAGAAAGCCATTCCTCCTGACAGGTTAAGTTTAAAAGGACCTTTGCTCTTCGTCAGGGGAAGGGAGCCACTCCCCCTGGCCATTTGTGGTGCAAGAGAACTTTTGTCTGACGTCAGGGGAAGGGATTCATTCCCCATGAGCAACTTCTGTCAAGAGAACCCTATTGTGCCTCTATCACCCAACCAGGAAGAGGGAGTCATACTGCTGTCCAAGGAACTTTGTGTTTACTTAGAGTTATCTTGGTTATAGACTGTAAGGGATAGAAGTAGGATTTTGACACAGGACGGTGCAGTTTAAGTTTTGGATGGACATTTTAAGAACCCCTTTAGTTTATGTTGGGGCAGGGAGTCCCCTTATTAGCGATAGGGATAGATACGTTTATTTGAATACAAAATAAAAGTATTTGCCAAACAGCATGACACCTCCTTGTCAGTCTCCTTCGTCTGCATCCTTACACTATGCACCAATGTGTTCCTGAGCCCCACAGGGCTCCTACAACCCTATGCTGCCTGTCATCCTGAACCACACTGGGCTCCTACAGTAGTATACTAATAAAGCTGTGCACCCATATCGTTCTGAGCCACACAGAGCTTCAAAAGCCTCACACTTAAAAAGCTATGCACCCATGGTACCCTGAGCCCTAAAGAGCTTTTATAATCTCACATTGCAAAAGCTATGCACACATGTCACCCTCAGCCACACAGATCACCTAGTACGTCAAACAACTAAATCTGCACATCATGTAATTATGAGCCACACAGAGCTCCTGTAACCCCACACTGTGAAACATAACCACCAATGACGTTCTGAGCCACACGGAGGTCCTACAACCTTACACTGCTAAAGCTATTCACCCTTGTAAAAATGATTCATGCAAATCTCATGCAACCTCACACTGCTAATGCTATACACCTCGATCACCCAGAGCCTCACAGTGCCCCAAACATTTCATAGTTCTAAAGCTATGCACTCATGTCATTTTCAGCCACATAGCCATCCTGATCCACATGGAGCTCCTACACCCTCCTTCTGCTTGTCATTCTGAGCCAATGGAAGCGCCTATAACCTTGAACTTCTGAAGCTATGCACCCAGGTCATCCTAAACTCAACAGAGCCCTTACAGTCTCACACTATTAAACATATGCACCCGGCATCCTGAGCCATAAAGAGCTCATACAACCTCACGCCACCCAAACTATTCAACCATTCCACCCTGAGCCAAACAGAGCACGACGACCTCTCTGTTCTAGAGAATGCAGGAGCACTGCTGGGTTTATAACACAGGCAGGTTCATGAATACACACAACGGCCTTTCCCTCACACAGGGACAACCTTTGCTTTTTGTAAGGTGCAATGACACATTCCTGCTGGCTGTGCCCAAGATATCCCCCTACCCTTACCGTGCCCTCAATAACCGGTGCCTGAGGGAAACACAGCTGCTACCGCCTCCCCCTGTTGAAGTGCAGGTAGAGGTACTCATATATCTGTGGACTCATGCATCCCTGTGCCAAACAGTGATGCCTCTAAAAAGCACTGCTAGGGGACACAAAAGGGGGTACAATTAAAACTGGGGGGCCTGCGGGCAACTTCTACCTACTATTACGTGCCGATAATAAATGGCTGAGAATGTGTGTCTATTTGTGAGTAAACATACGTTTAAAATGCATGTGCCACTAGGCAACGGATGTTTATTTGGAATCTTCAGTAAGTAGGGGGAAACGAGTCGCAAAGTGGTGCGGCCATGAGAGTGTCAAGGGACAGTTCAGTTGGTGTTGTGCATTGTATAAATGGTTAATATAATCATATGGCGATCATGGATTTAGTCAATGTATCCATTTATTGTGTGTGAGTGAGGCTTTCCTCTGCAGTGCACACTGTGAACTGAATCAGTTCTCGATTAACCCAATGTTCAGAAGATAACAGCATGGCAGCCCATTCATGTACACTGACCTCCCTACGCATGCACAGTGTGATCAAGTGTCAAGGCTAGGAGAAGTCCACTGCATGGATTCCAAGGTGTAAGGTACAATGTAAACTCTCTATCTTCATGTTAAACTCATGTAGCTGCCCAGATCTACCTCATGAGAGGCTGCCCGAGTTGGTCAGCGAGGCCGTACTTTCACATCTCAATACAGACTATAAGTGCCCCCCCCCATGGTGCGATCCCTGCAGCGATTGGCCAATCTTCAAGCGATGTGAATCACTTTAGCTTGCAGAATGCGGCAAATGTCTAGCGACACAAACAGATAGAGCTCTCACTCTGGCGCTTCCCCTCTTCAAGGGAGCAATGCACTCAGAGAAGTCCTGCTGCCTGCCCCTCTTGCCTCTGCTTCCCACTTCCTTGCCCAGGCTACACCTGACGGCACAGCATGGGCACTAGTAATTCCAGCCCCCAAATGTCTCCCCCTACTTAACTTCAAGGGCCTCTGCAATCTTTACGGGGGCTGCAGCTAGCAGACATGGCCCAACCTCTCCTCCTCACATCCCCCACATCCCGACTCCATTACTTTGGGCTGACCTGCCAGACATGACCCAACTATTTACAGAACCCCAACCCCTCCACAACCGACATTTCTAAGTTATTTTTCATTGTGTATTAACAGTATAGGGGGGGGGCAGCCTGATAGGGCCATACTGTGAGTTTTGGGCTGTACACTTTGTTAAATGCCCCCGCTACGCTCAGGTCAATAACCTAGCTTTCATCATCCATAACTCTGAGCACGGCCCCGGGCTAGGTCTTTAATGCTTAATTAGTACATCGAAGTAATTTTTTTTACCTCACCTCCTATCAGCCAATACGAAAGTTTGGAATGCAGTGAATAACTACTGATATTGACTGCATTCCAAAAATTCAGACTTGGGAAACAACAGAAAGCATTTCTCTGCATTCAAGAAACAGCAATGCAATTTCCCAGCAAGATGTCATTCAACAAGACACTCAAACCTAATTTAACACACAAGGTGAAAGCTAAAATATGGAACAATGCTTTCACCTTTGTAACGAAAATGGTTTCACTTTACTATTGCACTAGAAAGCAAGATCATGCTAAAACTGTTCCAGCTCAACCAAGTTTACAATTAAAATGCTTATCCTATAAATACAACCTAGTTACTTAAATTACATCACAAAACCGCATTTAATTGACTAATGTTTTGTGTACTGTACTCATTATTGCACTAGCATGCTTTTACTTCACCACCCCAACTCAAAACCTTCATTGCCACTGGTAATGTTCTAATACCGTCGTAGAGCTACGGAGGGATCATTACGCTTTGGATAATGATCTTTTCCCAATGTATAGCCTTTAGCTTTGCCTCGTTCCATCTTCTGGACAAGTAAGGACATGGGCCAAGGTACAGTGCTTTCAGCAAAGAGGAGACTCTGCCACAGGCCACTTGGATTGGTCCACAGTCCTCCTTCTGCCTTCCAAGATCGCCAAAGGCTCCAGGCAGGGACTTCTGTACAGGCAATCCCTCATCACTGGACAAGCAAAGCACAGTACCCAGAGCCACAGATCTTCAATTTGAAAACATCTCTATTAAAACTCCAGGCTAGAAACTCTAATGAATAAGCAGGCAGGGAACAAGGCAGAGTTTGTTATTCAATGAAAGGGATCAGGTGCACTGCAGGTTTTAGTTGACTAATTGTTGATACATCTAATCAATGTGTACAATCTAAGACAACATTTGCAGTGCTTGAGGGTGTCAAGGTTTTCTAGCTATTACCCTCTATGTATACATAAATACCAAAATAGTCACAACAGCACCACTGTTTTTAGACCTCCTGCATTCTAATTGGGTGACTAACTCCTCTCTTAATAAATTGTGATTTAATCGGGAATTCTATATGAATCTGAAAACAATGATTTATTCGAAACAGTGAACCAATTAGCTTTGTAACACATCTATACATTTAATTCACTATTTGTCCAAATGCTATCATATATATCATATATATATTTCCCTTAACATTTGCTCAAACAATATAATGATCCCTCATTTTTCAAAAATGTATACATATTGTCCAAATTGATCTATCCAATCAAAATTTTCGATGATACTTCAAAATAACTTACTCAGGTTCGTCAAAAATATAGGACTGTAGTAAAGTGGCCAATGCATTTATAATAATTCTCTATTCTTCATCAGGGCTCAGTCCTGAATATAAACCCTACAATTTCAAATCTATTAATAATCTCATTAATTGAGCTGTGGGATATTTAATATAAATAAAAATAATGAATGCCTCACTAACCTGCAATGATGATTTTCAACATGCCTCACTGTTAAAAATATCTTGTGGTAGTCAGTAGTTCTGTTAATTAATATTTGTAAATCAGTATCGATCAATTATGCGCATCAAAAATATATTTAATTTCAGGGACAAGGGCGCAGGGTGTTGGTGTCCCATTCTACATCTGTTTTGGCCTAGAAGGGCCCCCATCTACTGAATCCTGTTGGCCATGCCCCCTCCAGTTTTAGGGACCCGAGCCCTTCTCTGCCGGGGTGAAACCCGCAGGGACAAGGGTGCGGGGTGTTGGTGTTCCATTCTACTTCTGTTTTGGTCTAGAAGGGCCACCATCTACTGAATCCTGTTGGCCACGCCCCCTCCAGCTTTAAGGACCTGAGCCCTGCTCTGCCAGGGTGAAGCCCGCAGGGACAAGGGCACAGGGTGTTGGCATCCCGCTCTACATCTGTTTGGGCCCAGGAGGGCCTCCATCTATTGAATCCTGTTGGCCACGCCCCCTCCAGCTTTAAGGACCCGAGCCCTGCCCCGCCAGGGTGAAGCCCGCAGGGACAAGGGTGCGGGGTGTTGGTGTCTGGCAGGGGTGTTAGAGGCCCGCAGGGTATATTCTGGAGTGCTGGATTGGAAAGAAGGATCTTCCATCAAAACTGAGAGGCGAGGTGAGAGCTAGCCAGAATTTGAGCTGGTTGTACGGCAGAGGGGGTGGGGGTCTCTCTACCCTGAGTTTTGGCTGCTAATACCATTGGAAAGTCATTGGAAGACATACAATGGAGGTGGCGCTGCTTTCACCCATCTCCCCTTTTCCTCCACTTTTTCTCTGCAGGTCTGTTCTTTTATCCTCCCAGCAAGACCGCCCAGAATCCGAACTGAAATCTAGACGTATGACTCTGGTGGTGAGAAGAAAATGGGAGGGAGGTTGGGGGGGGTTGTACATTGAGTCTCAGTAGATGTGGTGCCATCGACACTGTTACTGTCGCTGGTGGGGCCCGTGTTACAGCTGATGTTATCTCTGCTCTCGGAGGAGGAGAAAGAGGAATCAGGGACATCACCACTGAGAAATCCTGCAACACCTCCACATCCATGCTTCCTTGCGGGAGGTTTAATTCTCCACCAACTCAGACCCAGTATTCCTTGGTGCTCGATCATGGCGCTTTGGGTAGGAACACGTTCACAGCAGGTAGCCATTCTGGGGGTGAACCAGATGGCCGATCTGCCCTGAGTCCTGAGGACAGACCCCACGTATGATTGAGAGAGAATTGGCCACCAATGGAAACCCGTCTACCATTGCAGGGCATCCAGTCTGTGCGGTCACTGCCAATGTACCTGTCAATGAAGTTGAGAGACTGCCCACAAGCCAAGTTGATATCCCCTCGACTTGTGCTTCATCAGTCTCCCCTTCGGCTCCCATACCTTTCACTTCCATGCCTCGTAAGCACTGTCTTGAGGGAACCTGCCTGGCACTGGAGTCCCTGTCTGCATTTGGTTCTGTTTTGGCCTATCCTCCGCCCACCCTTCCACTCCTTCCTTTGGACCGAATGGATACGGAGATAGGAGGATCAACTGTGGACAAGCACTCCCTCAGTTCTACTAGTAGTACTTGGAGCGAAAACATGTCAATTATGTTTTCGGCGACCAGATCCTTCCTTCGACTCAGCCCCTTCTGGGCCCCCAAGCATACTATCCAAGGAAACCAGACGATCTCTGACCCACTGCATAAGGAAGCCCATATTGCTAGGGGTTGCATCTGTGACCAGGTGCTCTCCGAACTGGCAGCCATAAAAAAAACTGTTATTAGAATTGATCGAGGGTCAGGGGAGAGGGGGAGTGATGAGGGGAGGAGAGGGGCAACCTGGGGAACCTTCTGGTATTTCTTCTGTTATCGTGGGCCCCACCTTTTGGGACCTTCAGCAACCACTGCCCCTGGTGAGCTTAACACTCCCACTTTGATGAGACAGCCCCGGGTGAGTTATAGCCAGACTCCAATATACTCTGGGAGCCCCTCAGAGCGTTTACCCTGTGTGCTAAGCCCACCGCACTGGTGGGTTGTGTTCCAAGCTCATTGAGGATTAAAAGCCCTAGGAATAGGGAAGCTAATGCATCCGGCCATTACTCAAGGGCACGTCCCTTTAAGCGCCATGCTCATGGGGGACGAGGTAGTACCACTGTATTTCTTCACGGGGTACCTAAATTGCCCCTCGACAGACAGGAACTGAGGGATGCCATCTCAAATAAATAAATGCTTTCACTGGCTTCGTACTGTTGGGGATTGTGCATTTGTGTCAGGGGATGCCATGGTGGGGTGTCTAAGAGTGTCTAGCAAGGGAGCCAATCCCTTTGATTCTGTAAAGATGGCCTTCAGAGATGAGAGAATGGCTAGAGATGTTCTGGAAAGACTTGGGTGCTCTGGTAGGCCCCCTAATAGTGGGATTTCAGTCAGTTTCCACCCCTTCCCAGGAATGGTTCCATCCCGCCCCCGAAATTAAACCATTTAACAATGTCCTATTTGGTGTGAGTCTTACATCTTTGGGGATAAGGCAAACATGGAACTAAAGTGGTATCGGGCCTGCGGTTTTGAGAATTGTGTCATGTCCACATAACAAGGATTCTATCCCACCCCTGTTCGGTGTTATGTACTTTTTTAAATGGACTCAAGCTCACTTATTTACTGGATCGACGTAAGCATGTTGTCAATATGTGTCAAAATAATTTTGGGGGGAATTCAGAGGAATGAACCTTTAATATGAGATGTATTCACTGTGTTGATGTGATTGTAATCATGCTTTCAATGTGTGTTTAGGAGACATATCTTTACCACATGGTAGTATACTTGCTTTATATTTGTTTGAATAACAAACATTGCAATGAACATTAAAACATTAATGTTTAGTGGCAGCTATTTTGCTTTCAATATACGATCTATCTACTCCACAGTTCAATGAATAAGATTATTAAAAGATGCCTTGTTAATTTGTAGGGTTTATATTCAGGACTGTCCCCTGATGAAGAAAATAGAACTATTTGAAATGGGTTGGGGCACTTAGCTGCAGTTCAATATGTTGACGAACTTCAATAAGCTATATTGAAGCATGATTGAAAAGCTTGATTGAACACATTAATTTGGACGGTATGTATTAATTATGGGCACATTAAGAATCGTTATATTGCTTGAGCAAGCGTTAAGAAAAATATTTATATAAGATGCTTTTTTGGTCAAATTGTGAATTAAATGCATATATGTTTTATGAAGCTAATAGTTCTATTTCAATGTATAACTATTTACAGATTTATATAGAATTTCGGATTAAATCACAATGTATTCTCAGAGAAGAGTTAGTCACTCGAATAGAGTGCAGGAGGTCTAACAACCGGGAAGCTGTTTTGACTATTCTGGTATTTTAGTAATCAAGACAGAGCAAATCTCTCATTGCCCCAATAAAAGAGGCAGCAGGTGACATACACTGCTTCTTTACCACATAGTGTTGTTGCCAAATGTAGAGAGATTTGGTTTGTGACAGATCAGATCATGCTCTCTGTCCCATCCCGTTTCCAACATGTAATGTGATCTTTGTGCTTTCAAGATCTCTGGCTTCATGCATGTCCTTTGACTTCATAGGCAAGAGTGCCTGGGAGGCAGCGCAGTGGGAATTGCCCCGTGCTGGTGTTTGGCGCCAGGATTCTGTGCATGATCCCTTTAAAACAACGCCCACGTGTTTGGCCAGATAAACGTAGGCGGTGGACCAAGGTGCTATTAGCACCTTGGTCCATGCCGGTAAAATACCGGCACCGCCTTGGCGGAAAGGGGATTTACCGCCCCATTCCAAGGTTGGAGGGGCGGTAAATCCCCTTTCCGCCATTGCCCTTCCCCATTCCCATTTCTGCCCCATAGGGCTCTATGGGAATGGGGAAGGCGCTAATTACGGCGCCGCAATTTTGCCGTGCCGTAATTAGCTCCGAGGTCCCTTAGCGGGTTGGATATTAACGCCTGCAAGAAGCAGGCGTTAAATCCTCCAACCCGCAAAGGGACCTCGTAGTACGGCGGTAAGGGTTAACGGTCACCGTTGCCATTAACGGTCAGGGGCGCCCCCAAGGGGTGGCCAAGGGGGGCCGTGGCCACCCTTATAAAAGCACGGGCCCCCCCACCGGCCCATTCATTTATGTATGTTTGTTTTGGTGTGCGACCCCAAGACTTCAAGTGTGGCCACCCCTATGAAAAATGTCTGGGGGCGCCACTGTTAACGGTGACCGTTAACCCTTACCGCCGTCCGTGTAATGAGGCCCATAGTTGGCTTGCCTGGACCATGTGTGACATTCCATGGGACAGCATTCTTAGGCAACAGGCTTGGGCACGAGTGTGTTTATTAAAGCTGCAATCTCTACACAGTATTACTTAGATATCAGATCTTGCACAACTCCCAGTTTGTATGTATTTCGGTACTGCCGCTAGGAAGATACGCAGCCATTATTGCTTCACTGGGAAAATTCTAGCAGGCCTAGAAAACAGGTCAAAATAAGGCACATGGGCATAAGTAGCAGTTCTTACAGCGGGCCCTTAAAAGTAACACGTTGATGTTATGCCACATGAACACATGTAAAAAGAAAGCAAAGGGGCTGAGTTCTCCAGTACATACTAATAAAACCACATTAGGTTGGGCAGAAATTACAGGCGTCATTCTACGAAGGAGGTCAAAATGCAGACCAGAAACAGGGGTAGAAATGTAAGATGGGGCCTGTCACGTAAACATGTTTAACAACCAGTTGATCATGCCTCCCATGGATACTAAAGTGTGCCTCACCCACTCACAGTATAATCTGATCACTGTGTCGGACTGATTCATTTCTTTGTAAAGTGCTCCTACATGTAAAGTCAGGGGAATAAGAGACAAGTAGTGACATGGGGCAGAGTATCATTGTGCTTAGACTATGTGACAGTGAAATATACTATGGGCCTCATCACGAATTGGGCGATAACCCCAGCGGTATTACTGCCAGGGCTATTAGCCCTACCGCCAAACCCCCCGGCGCTTTTAGCGCCAGATCACGGGTTTAGTGGAAAAAAGTCTCCATTCCCCATTGGGCCCATTCGGGAATTTTCCATTCCCCATGGGGAATGCCTTAGGCGGTAATAGTGCCGAAAATCAGCAAAATCGCGGCAGATTTGTCCCCAGCTCAGAGCTGGGGGTGAATCTGCCAAGCCCGTGATTTGGCGGACCCTTAAATGCGGCAGTAATAGCATTACCACCTCATTTAAAGGTTACCACCAAACTCACGATGAGGCAGTATGTGAAATCTTTAGTTTCTTCTTCCCTCGTTAAATGGCGTAACTTACCGATTGCTGGTGATGTTCTATCACGTGAGATGGGTACTAGAGAAAAAACATACAGGTCTGCAAATAAAATTAAAGACAAGTGTCTTCCTGTTTAAATAGAGGCCCAAAGGAGCAGGCCAGGACATCTTGCCATCACCAGACAGATGCTCCACACCATCCACCTCCCACTCTTGTGAGAGTTAAGTAAAAAAGAAGGGGGAGCCAAGTGCTGGGGGATACTATGATAGTCTTCCTTCTCTGGTTCCATTTAAGCAATCGAACCTGAGGAAGGGGGGGATTACCAGTCTGGTGCAAGGGCTTTAACGTAAACCCGGTGCATTACCAGACTAGTAATGCCCCCCTCGGAGGGTTCTATTGCTATTAGTACCCTGGCATGTTGTATTGGGGTACTAATAGTATATTTTTCTTGAGTTGAGAAATTGCATACAAACCGTTCTCGAATCAAGCAAAACTGCAAAAAAAAGATGGTTGCCATGGATCGGGCAGAAGGGAACTACTCATAGTCCCTTCTCCCTTTCCATTGTGGCCATTAACAAGGCAGAGACACACTGGGAATACTACTGGTCACTGCGCCAGAGAGAGAAATGGCAGCGCAAGGTAAGTGGGGTGGCAGAGGCTAATTATATGGAAAAGGGGGCCAGGGGAAGGAGACAGAGGCACAGGGTCGCAGGTAAGCGCACTTACCTTCATCCCAGTGAGGGAAGATGGCGGCCTCCTGGTCTGAGGAGGCTCGGAGCAGGGTCTTTCCCTGTGTGGTAAAGACCCCGTTCTCAGTCTCCTCATTGGCTTGGAGGCTGCCACAGACCCCTCGCCGGGTACTAATGTCCTGTTAACAAAGGTTTCACATCATGCAGCCAATGGGAATTCTTTGATCTATTGGTCACCATCAATGTTTTCTGCTCCACCTGTATCTCTGCCAGCAGCACAGTGTGTGTGTGCAGGTTTGTTCTACCGGGATTGTAATAATGGTTAAATTCTATAATAGGTAAAGGAATCTACAGCTATATGCAGATTAATTTACAATGGTGATTCTAGTGAAAAAAATATTTCAACATTGTTAGAAACACACATAATAAGCCCAGCTCTCTCCAGCCTCGAGACAGCAGAGGCTGCACTTCCGGGGCACCAGTGGTCCAGGGATGAATATCGGTTTCTAAACCATCAATCATCCGCACACATCTAGTACACCTCTAGTACACCAGAAAAAATCCGAAAAGATTGTAAAAATAAGCAAATTATAAACCTCCTTGTCCAATGTTGGTAACGTGGACGGAATGGAAGGCTTATCTCTGAAAGGTTGTGGATCGTTGGTTAGTTGCAACACAGTGAAAATACAATTATTACCCACTGATAAAAGGGACTGTCCAGTCAAGGTTGAATACAAATATCTACTTTATCATTATCAAAACAGAAGTTTCTAGCAACATACGAAATACAACCCACCCTGTAAAGGAATGCAGAGGACAGACAGTTTCAAAGAAGGAAAAGGGATATAATCTGGATACTGACAGGAGGGTAGTCGGTATTGTTAAAAATTGCAACAGTTCAACGTTACTTGGCTTCAACACAAAGGGAGCAGTGGGTCTTAACATGTCTCTACAGATCCTTGGTGTTCGACAGGGTCGAATCAGCTTCAGTGTGCTTTGCAGGCTTCTGTGGCAGAGGTCAAGATGGGAGTCAGCTGCGGGTATCAGGCGGCAAGACAGTTTGGCGAGTGAAGCTGGACGAACATCTGCAGGCTGGTCTACATGGCGGTTTGGGGTCAGGAATTGAAACAGTGCTGGTTGGTGGTTCTGAAGCACTGGTTAAGACATCTCGGATGTCTAGTAGCGACTGCTATCCATGTTGCAGTCGGTTGCAGCTCGAGGAACTCGTTTGGTTCGAAAATGTACTTTAAGGCGGATGTCAGTAGATGCTCATCAAGGCACTTCTCCCAGCTTCTTCAATGGGCTTGTGTCGTCCTCTAAGGCGGATGGCCCAAAGCTGAGCAGTGTGCTGCAGGCAGCTGCCATGTCCTTGGTTTTGGGTTCAGAGACCTTCTGGCCCTTCCCACCTAAGAAGCTTGCTGCAGAGCCTAGCAGGGCAGGCTGTCTGCTGTCTGGGTACCAGTCCTGGAGCTTCTATAGGGTCCTCTGGATTCTGTATCTCCCTCTGTTACCTGGGGATGTTTAGGGGTGACATCTCACTTCCCTCTTTGGAGGTCCTGGGCTTCCTTCACTGGTCAGAAGATGTAAGTCAAACTGTACCTTCAGGGTCCAATGATGAGTTCTTCTTTCTGCTTCTGGTGAAGCCTTCAGATGATCTGCCAAAAGAGGGATTTGGCCCTCTTTTCAAGACAAATGGGCCACAGTGATAAGCGTAGGCTAAGTCTACTTTTAATGAACGAGTTCTGGGGTCGCACCAACAATCTCATGTATGCATGAGGTCATAACCAGAGTCCTTTGCAACCGAAAATGTAAAGTGGTGAAAATATTTGGGTCTAAGTCCCACCCATCTTCCTGTCTGTTGTGGATCAAAACGTCTCTCTGGTCAACGGATCTCTCTGTGGTTCCTGATTAAAGCGTCAGATCTCCCTTGAAGCTGTGGCGAGACCAGACTCTCCGGCTTCTGCAAACCACATTCTGGTACCTTATGAATGGGGTTCACCTGCAGGGTGAACTACTGTCAACAAGCAGTCCCAGACATGAGGGTGGGAGCTGGCTTCAGGTTGACACAGTTGCATATGAAAGGTTGTTGGGGTTTCCTGTCTCCTTTGTTAACCTGTGCAGCCAGGCCCCGTGTGGGCCTGGTTGAAGTACATTCTATTTGTATGATAATCGCTGCCACCAGCTGAAGCACCCAACAAAAGAGCAGGGTGGATCCAGAGAGCCTTTGTGAGTTAATCAGGCTGGCCATGGCAGGGGGAAGGTTTGCTACTCCCCCTTCTGGGGATGCATCATGTAATCCTGCTGTCATATCCCAACTAAATATGAAAGGGCGGACAGGCCCTGTAGGCTGTGTCCACCCAGAGTACACAGGTCTATGCACTTTAGCATAGGAAAATGTGTGTGGATTAGGCGTGTACATTTTCCTGAGGTCATTCTACCATCGTTCTACTTAATTAAACATTTCCAAAAAGCCCAGGCGAGAGCACACCCACCGTCCGGATGGTCAAATTCCTCATAGACGCCCACTCTGGAAAGCAGCCTTACATCCAAGGTGGTCTTAAAAGCACACGCTGCTGCTAACAATATGCATCTGAAAGTAAAGGATCTGGCCGGAAGTAAGCTGGTAGGAGAAAGGCTCATGGACGTATATGATTTATGTGAGGGGTCACTAATGCGAGCCGGACAACTGCTTGTATTTTTATCAAGATTACACATTTTATTAAAGAAAACCTTTGTAAATAAATCCACACCTGTCCTACACTATCAGGGAACTCCTTACCTGGTCTAAAGGCTAAGGGAATAACTCCTAACATAGACAAATAGACAAGCTGGCCCTCACACTAAATAACAAAACATTCAAAGAAAAGCATAAACAACATAAAAGAATGAACAATAATGAAACAGTATTTGGATGACCTTCACCTGTCCTGGGTCGCTCCCTCACCCAGGGTTTCTTAAAGTCAACTTCCCAAATGTTCAATGGAAAAGAAAAGTCTTGAACCAGTTCATGTAAGTTCCAAGTTAAAACAAAGGTTCATCAAACAGAAATCCATTGTTAACAGTTCTTCAGCTTTCAGTCGAAAAGATCCCCTTCCAATTCCAGCCAAGAAAATAGCATCAATGGTATTCCTGGATATCTTCTTTCCAATACTATTTGCCACAATTCAAAGAATAGGTTAACAACTTTTTCTGCAACTTTACAATTGGTTATGACCCCTGCAGTGCTTTCCTCTTGACAAACACCCTTCTACTACTGTGACCATGCAAACAGACTCCTTTGTTCCACAGTAGGCCACTATTTCAAGCAAAGTCAATGTGACATCCACTGACAGTTTTATAAACCAACACAGTTCAGGCACTTCTGCTTCAACTTTATACTTCAGAATTATTAGGCATATAAAGACAAGACATTTCAACCTCTACAGGTTCTGCAGCACGGGGGTCTCCGGTGCGGCCTTGCCAATTGGGATTCACCTTTATTACTCAGTCCCTTGGCTTGCCTTTTGCTACAGCCTCAAGCTTCAGCATGGTCACGGCTCTGCAATCAGCTTAATACTTCAGAATTATTAGGCATACAAAGACAACACACTTCAACCTCTACACGTAGGCAAGGCACTCTTCTTTCCTATGTTCCAAGAAAAGGGCAGCCTCTTTGCCTCTTCTGTCTGCCTTACTGCCACAAGTATAACCTGCCTCTCTCCCAAGACAGACTTTCTCTCAACTTCAGCAGTCTTCAGCATTACAGATTATTTTCATAATCTTCTTTACAAGCACCCAGCTCCCTTCCCCAGCTTTGTTCACATCTTCTGGGTTCCAATAACTACCCAGAAGCTGCATTGCCACTCTTCCAGCTTCAGGTAACAATGCCACACTTTTATCAGAGGACACTGGACCTTAACAACCTAGCAGATGAGATGGATGGATTTAAATAGGACTTATTTCACCATGGAAGGGGTTTGCTTCTTGCCTAGGGAAATGAATGTTCTTCTTGTCAATACAACAACTTCTGGAATTAAAAAATAATTGTTCTGAATGCTACAAGGTTCAGTCTTCAAGGGAAAAACAGATTTAAGCACACATGTCCACTCTTTAAGATAGGTCTTTAACCTTAAAGGGTTGCAAGTGGTTGTATTGCCATGTAATATCACAGAGATAATTTCAAACTCCTTTCGGAAAATACAATTGGCCACATGCAACCTTCCTTTGGTGCTGTATTCACTTGTAACTCATGGGAAAGTCAAGGTTAGTTTTTCTGAATGGTCTTAGCAGGCGTTCCCTTTTTAATTAGAGACACGTGATCACTCCAGCAACAGTAAATTGCTCAACATTGGAAAGAATGTGCTTTTCTTCTTATGCAAACACTGCGGCTTTCACTATTAGTGCGCATACTACATTTCCATTGTTAGAAAGGATTTCCACAACGACGAACAGTTTATACTTGCATTTAAACTTACGGGAGTTACCTTAGAGCTGGTAACAGTTACCAGCAAGGCTTTCTGAGTGAACTTGAATGCCGCGCTTCACTCACCGGCTCCAGGAACACTGCAGTTGTGAGCTACTTCACTTTCCCGACTGCTTTGGGCACACTTGGGATCCACACCCTTTTGCAGCATGGGTGTCCCCGGTGCGGCCTTGACAATTGGGATTCTTCTTTACTCCTCAGTCCCTCCACTTGCCTTCTGCTACGGGCCTCAGGATTCAGCATGGTCACGGCTCTGCAATCACAGCCACTTGGCGTACATGGGGACAGCTCAACTCTCAGCACGTCTTCCTCAGTGCAGCCACTGCAACGCAGGTTTTGAGAGCACAGGACCCTCTCAGAACTTTCAGGTGAAATCTAATGTCTCCACGCTCTGGCGTCCCTCCTTTGATCATGTTTTGCCAACCTCGTGCTCTTCTGCTTCTACTACTACTGCCAGCCTTCCAACTCCTGTTCCAGCTCCTTCCTTCTCTCCTCTCCTGCTGTAGCGTTTTGTGTCTCACAGGTCTGGCAATTCGCTTGAGGTGTGAGCCTTTAGTTTCAATTTTCTGAACCTTGCAAATGCTGCTAGGCCTAATTGCCTCATTACTACATCTACATGCCTCTACGGCCCTCTTCTTCGTCTCAGTCCCAATAGGATTCTGGGACATGTAGTTTACTTCCTCAAAGTTAGGTTTTTCTGCTTCTTTAGTATTAAGGGTAGTTTTTATTCCGCTAGTAATTTTAACAGAGGGGCTGTAGGTTTTATCTTTGCTAGAGGAAGATGGATAAAGAAGGCAAATTTGCGCTACTCCTCGCATTGTACCCTTAGTATTGAGGAGGGCAGTTGTTTTTAGGAACCATAACTATTCTTTCTTTTGGTATGATATGCTTCATTGTTACAACCTTAGGGTTTAACACCTTAGATTTAATAGGCGGTTGAGAGACATTAAAATGACAATAAGCTATAACATCTTCTGGCACAGTGGCAAGAGTCTCCCTGTCAGAGCAAAAATACTGTGTCTCATCCCACAGAATCTCCTCACTACCCTGAGCCCTGTCTCCACCGAGGCGATCCTCCTGCAGTACACCA